>NW_020175053.1:740166-791798 GCF_003031525.2 Neophocaena asiaeorientalis asiaeorientalis
AAAAAAAAAAAAAAAAAAAAAAGAAAATGTAGACTCTTAAGTTCTACTGAATCAGAATATGCCAGAATATTGAGAATCTGCATTGTTAACACCAATTCAAGAGATTCTTTTGCCTGTGGAAGTTTGAGAATTGCTGATTTAGGATAGTTTATTTTCAGATTTGTCACTATAATGCGATATTTCAAGCTCTGTATTTGTGTTTGCCCATTTTGTTTAATAAGGAGAGATTCCCCACCCCCCCTCCAAGTGACTAAGAGTATCCACGGGAGGGTGGTTTTAAAATTATTCTATATAAGACCACAATTATAAATTAAATTAGGTCCTTCTTAAACTCTTCTGCTTTATATTTTTATTTAAGAGTATATTGATGTAAGTGACTGACACATTCTCTATCTCAGCTTTCAACCTTAATTTCCACAAGTAATGCTGGACTTGACACTTCCCTGGAGGAGAAACTGGTCAGTGCAAAATCTAATCTAATGCAGGGGCATGTTAAATCTCAACAAATCCAGTTCAATATTCTGTAAGGGGAGCTGGCGTGGAGCCTAAAAGAAAATGTTTAGCCATCTTTGAAAAGAGACAGGTTTCTACCGGAAGTGTTGTAATGTCCTGTGATCATTCCAGGATGTCTTATTTATTATGACTCACTCATCTGCCATTACGGTTGTAATGTTTTAAACAAATTTTGCATCTTAGGTAATGGAAGAGAGTGTGGATGGAGGGGAGGGAACTTAAATTTAATTTTCATGATTGAATAGAGAAGTTAATGGTTTAACACTATGTCCTGCTTACTAAAATTGAACAGCAAGAGGCCATCCACATTTATGGTAAAGGACTCTTGACTTGGTGAGAACATTGAGGTTGACCTGAAGGAAGAAGAGAAAGACCTGAGTTTAAAGAGAAGTTGATTGAGACTGTTGGTTAGGATTCTCTAGGGAAGTGATGGAAGCAGGGTGCAGGGTTGGGTTAGTTTTCTTAGGCTGCCATAACAGAGGACCATAAACTGAGTGGCTTACACAACAGAAGTCTTTCTCACAGTTCTGGAGTGTGAATGTCCAAGATCAAGGCACTGGCAGGGCCATGTTCTCTCTGAAGACACTAGAGAACATCTGTTCCAGGCCACACTCCTGGTTTCTGGCAATTCCTTGGCTTGAAGCAGCTAATTCTGGTCTTCACATGGCATTCTCCATGTGTTCCTGTTTCTCTCTGTGTCCAAATTCCTCTTTTTATGAGGGTACCAGTCATATTGTACTAGGGCTCACCCTATTCCAGTATGACCTCATTTTGACTAATTACATCTGCAATGATCCCTTTTTCCAGATAAGGTCACATTCTGACCTTATCCTGGGGGTTAGGACCTATTATGGATTTGGGGGGGGGGACAAAATCCAACCCATCACAAAGTATATGAGAATCTGTGAAATAGTTTCAGAAAAAAAAGGATGTGAACAGTACATTGATGGTGAAAATTTCTTCTAATTTCTCCAGTGCTATCCCAGGGTTCATTTTCCCATCTCTTTTAGAAAAGAAATATTCAATACTAAAGTAGAAAGTTCCAAACAGTCCACGTAATTTTCTATCTTATGATGTAGAGGGGAAAACCGAAGCCTCCAGAAGTAAAGCAAGGTGCTCAGAGTCAAACATTATAGTAGAAAATCTAAAACTTGAAACTGAGTCTTCCTATTCCCTAGACTCTGTCACCTTACAAGGAGCTGGTACACTGTGAACAGCTTTGCCCTTGAAACCAAACACTGGCTGTCATTGTCTGCATGTTAAAGGCACGGGCCAACACTTTCAGGAAGTAAAATCAGGCATCTCTTAAGTTGCCCCTTTCTGTTATTCCACCGCATGGACCACATGACACTCCAAGGGCACAGACTGAAGTCTCAGGCTGTGGCTCGGATGGTGCCCTGGGCTTTACACATCTCCCCTCCCTTCTTCATCTTTCCTTTCACAAGTTCCCTGTCCTGTTGTCCCAGAGCCCAGCCCAGCGCCAAGATGGGCGATAGAAAATGTGTTCACCTAGCTTATTTGTTTCTTAATAGGTGATAGATGCTATTTTAATGGTAATAAGCCAGTTCTCCTCTCTCTCTCCCTTTCTTCAGAGTCTTTTGGGTTTTCGGAGTGCCTGTCTTTGGAGAATATGATAAGACTTATCATTTCTGTGGTTCATTTTGGCCAAATTGAAGAGCTCAGGGTCATTAGGAAAAAGCAGGCAGTCATCATGGATGACTTTGCACCTTCAGATTGCAAAGAGTTGGTCACCATATCTTTTGTCTGTTCTTAAGACTTTGGTGCCTTGTGTGGTCTACAGTGAATTTAAGACATTGAGGGGTCTAGAGCTGCTATTGCAGTTGGCATGCTGTTCAGCTTCAAGACTTGTCTTGAGCTGTCTGGACAAACTCTACAGTATATTTAATCACACGGCGTTTTTTTTTTCCCTCCCAAATTTCATCTTTTTCAACCTATTCAAAGATAAGCTTGCAACACTGCTTTCACGCTGTTTTCACGTAACTCTCTCTGTGCATAGGATTTCAAAAAGCAAAATATTGATCAGAACAACTCTCCTGGTTTGTCTCAGAAAATATCCATTCCCTGAAACAAGTTATTACCTCCAGTTGCTTTGGAAGATGCATCAGATTCACTCTATCAAATTTATAATTGGAAAATGGCATGAGATTAATTATGGAAATGCTTCTCAATTTTAATAGTCAATTAACAGGCAACTGTATGAAGACCACAATAGTTACGTTGTTCTATAAGCATTGCACCAGAAGTCTTATTTTAGTATACTTAGACTTTTAAAAGAGAATCTGATTAATTAATCTGATTGTTTAATGAATTTGACATTCAAGGGATGCATGAATTTCCTTTGGATGTTGAATTATAAAGTAATGCTTATCAAATTAACATTGATTTTCTTTATCTAGGACCATCATCACAGAGACATTTTCCTGCATGAATGTCTGCCACGGTTGTCATTAGGTTTAGGCATAAGATTTCAGAAGGAATGTCAACTCCCACGGACCCTATCAAATGTATTCCTTCCTCATATTCATGGGATCTTTAGGTCTAAAGATCTATCCTATTCCCTTCAATGTGGAAATTGTTTTTCTCTTCTTTGACCAACGGGGAATATAAGTGGTAGCACAGGCTCCTGAAGTTGGCCCTGGAAGTGTTCAATTTTAGTAAAGCTTAGGACTTATTTTGATATTATAATTGTATGCTGTCAAACACACATGCTAAGTGTACAGTTCGATGAATTGGGACAAATGTATAACTGACAGATGAATTGGGACAAATGTATAAACGACATTCAAATCAAGACAGGTAACATTTCCACCACCCTAGGAAGTCATATGACATTTTATAGCAGTATCTTGATAACAGGTCTCTCTCTACACAGACCTACTGTAGCTCAAACTGCCTAAGAGTTTGCAGTTAAATTGCCTCCTTCCTTAAGGCTGTTATGGACTCATGTACTCATTGGTGCCCTCCCATCCCTTGGACCTTTGCTGGAGCACTGACTTTGGAGTCTAAAGAAACGAGGTCTCACCTCTTGGCTCTGCTCCTACTTAGAGTCATTTAGAATGTCTGAACTTTAGTTTCCTTATTTGTAAGCTGAGGATGCTAAAACCTACCTCATAAAGTTGTTGTAAAGATTAAAATACATCAAAGCACCTGACGTTCAGAACATGCTCAGCTGATGTACCATTCCTCCTTCTCTGGTTAAAATCGTGGGTGCTAGGTATTTTCTCTCCCTCTGTCCCACTCCAAACAACCAATCAAAAGGGTATATTCTAGTCCTTTAGGATAATGCATTTGAAGGAGATACTTTTCGAATCAGAAAAACTAATCCTTGCTGATGCATTAATAAACTTGAATAATTTAGTGTTTTCTCTCCCAGGTAACATGTTTGCATTTTAACTTACACCTGTAAGAGATGCTGTTTTGACCCAAATAATGGAGTTTGAGCTGAAAAAGTCAGGAGATTGGGGAATGGTGTAATATTTGAGGCCAGGCAGCTCCATTTCTAAATTTCAGACAGCCATCTGTCTGTCTGTGTGCCTGGCTGCCTGTGTTAAATGTAGGTGATTTTTCTCTGAAAAAGGTGTGTACATGTTGTGGGCAAATTTGGAACAAGCTGGTTTAAACGGGCTCATGCAGGCATTAAAATCAGCACGTGGAATCTAAGTGCTGTCGCAAGGAGGCTGCCTTCTCACGGTTGAGAGGTCATTGCTTAGCGGGTGAGAGGTAGAGGCCAAAGATCATCTGGGCAGAAAGCAGTGGCCTCTCCCCCATGTGTTCCTGTTGGTGAAAACCGCCCTGTGGTTTCTGGAAGCACAAAGAGTGTACCCGGGAGGGCAGCTGATCAGCTTCCCATTTAAGGACTGGGAGTTTGGGGTTAGTAGATGCAAACTATTACGTGTAGGTTGGATAAACACCAAGGTCCTACTGTATAGAGCATAGGGAACTACAGTCAATATCCCAAGATAAATCATAATGGAAAAGAATATAAAAAAGAATGTTAATATATGTATAACTGAGTCACTTTGCTGTATAGTAGAAATTAACACAATGTTGTAAATCAACTATACTTCAATTTAAAAATTAATAAAAAAATTTTTAAATGTATTTTAAATTCAGGACCCCCGATGAGTGCTATCAAAACATTCCAAATGAACATAGAGGAGGGTTGCCCCTCTGTTTCCCTACCTTCCAATCCCTGAGCTGATGCAGTGCTAGTTATGCCTTTGTTTTTCCTCTTCGTTTCTTATAGAAAGTGGTTCCTAGCCTCAAGAACCTCACCATGTGGCTGTGACTGTTCGGAGTTCTGCCTTCCCATCATGGATTTTAAAGCCTTCTTTGCCATTGGCTAGTCCCAGATTTTGTATCAATTACTTCTCCATGTAGATGGATACCCGTTCACCTTTACTTTCATCTTCTCCTCTACAAAACAATACGATTTGTCTTGGTCACATATGATACTCTATGATTGAAGCAATGTAAGTTTTTCTTTCCTTTTTCTCCTTGTGTGACTGTAGATTCTGGGTAAGATTAAGAACTTCAGGGAGTTGTATGCAGTCTGACCCCAAGCCGCTGCAAGCACTGATCCCAAAGCAGATGACTCTGGTCCCCATTATCCCTCAGCTCGAGACTGATGTTGTGATGTTCAAAAGTGAGAATCCTTTTAGCTGTATACAAATTTCTTCGCAAGTATGTTTTCCCAACTTCAATTGTTTTAATAAGTCATTAAAGGAAATACATTCAGCCATAACCCTCAGCTTCCCTTCTTTCTTGGCAGGCATTTGGAACTCACACTTAACAGGAATTCTCACAATCAGAATATCTATCAGGGGGCTTCCCTGGTGGCGCAGTGGTTGAGAATCTGCCTGCTAATGCAGGGGACACGGGTTCGAGCCGTGGTCTGGGAGGATCCCACATGCCGCAGAGCAACTAGGCCCGTGAGCCACAACTACTGAGCCTGCGTGTCTGAAGCCTGTGCTCCGCAACAAGAGAGGCCGCGACAGTGAGAGGCCCGCACACCGCGATGAAGAGTGGCCCCCGCTTGCCACAACTAGAGAAAGCCCTCGCACAGAAACAAAGACCCAACACAGCAAAAATAAATAAATTAATTAATAAAACTCCTACCCCCAACATCTTCTTTAAAAAAAAAAAAAAGAATATCTATCAGGGAGCTGTATGACCATGGGCACAAATGTAGTACAGTATAAAAAGTAAGAAAAATCAGATACCAGCACCATTAAATCCTTGGCTCTAAATTGCTTTCTTTACACCTGTCTATTCAGTACCAAGTTGTCAACGGAATATATGGAGGGAAATTTCAGCTTACAGAAAATAGTTAATTAGACCAAATGAATTAGGGACTGAGTGGAGGGTGCTCAGCAGGACACTGTGTTCCCTTGGCCATTAATCTAGTTTATGAAGAGCTGCCCCAGTGGGGATTTCTTCATATTTTGCTTACAATACCTGCATCAATTGTCAATGTCAATGGCATTCGCCAACTAGGCAACTGGGCCAAAGCAGATTTTTCTTTCTTAATGTGACTCAAGCCTCCATTCTACTGGTGTCAAGAAGAGGCAGGATGGTGATCAATGAATCTGATGAACATGAACGATGTGAATGGCCACTGAGTAATCAATCTCGCAGCTTTTCTTTAGTCATCTTGGAGCAATTATGTGAATGCAATTCACTGGGGGTGTTACTAAAACATAAGCTTAGGGATGTTAGCAATATTCATTTTGAGACAAAATGCCAAGAAAAAATAGTGACCATGAAATTCTTGAAGCCTCTATTTGAAAGTAGGCTGTTCAGTGTGTCAGTGATAACTGTCACTGCAGAACTATTCCATTTTTAAGGACTCTTGGCTAATTTTAATCCAGCCACCTTCAGATCCCTGGACTTTCTGCATGGGCTGTGGGATAATTCTGATAGTTTAGAGTGAAACTATTCAGTATATGTAAGCTGGAGGCCACGTGTTGACTCAGTACTGGTGCCCCAAACCTTGGCAGACCTTATTATGGAAGATAAATAAGAAGTGTTTCCCACCCGTCCTTGCTTTCCACAGAGAGAACTTTAAATCACATTTTTAGCTTTATGTCACCTGAGGGAGCAGTGGGAAGGGCTTTCAGGTGGAAGGAGGGCTATGATTAAAGCTTGCAAAGGGCTGAGAACAGATACATGGTAAACGTATTGGCTTTTTTTTTTATTCTTTTTTTAAAAAATTGTGACTGGGATTTAGAGTAGACAGCATTAGCTGGTGCAGAAAAAGACATGTGATACACTCAGGGTAAGAAGGGGTATGTGTTTGATAAAGAACAGTTTCCTACCATCCAGAAAATGAATTTGGTGGGCAGCTCTTCGCCACGACAAAGCATTAGGGAAAACAATGTAGGTGGAACCCGATACACCGAAACAATAGTGGATCAAATAACATCGCCAAGTGCAGGAGAGAATTCTGGAATAGGAAATAAAGAGCATCAAGCTTAGAAACCTTGCCTCTTCGCTGGAGTCAGGGGCCAGGGCCCCTCTCCGGGAGACCAGCGGGCCTCTGTGGACACCTCAGACCAGGTGTTACACTTTCATTCCCATTCAGAGTGAGGCGGGGTTCCCAGAGACTCTTGGGTGCTCCGGGATCAAGGGAGCATGGGATGATTGAGCCTCAAGTACCAAGCTTTTCCGTCTCGGGAAACTTAGAATGGAATGCCTGCTGATCTGTCTCTACTTTGATAGAAAACCAGTAGGAGAGGAGGTGGCTCTGGAGTAAAGACCGGTCATCAACGTCCTGATGTTCAGACAGTAGAGTGAGCTTTGCTGGATTCACTCTGCTCATGACCCTAAGCATCTTCATCAAAACTTGTGCAGATTTGAATTCACGCCCATCTCATCTGTGCTGACGGGTACGTGTTTGTGGGTGTGAGTACTTGAACTTGGGAGCTCCCAAGTTCGTGGTGTTCTTTTACACTCATACTTTTCTTTCCATGGATTCATACGTAGAGTTTCTTATTTCAGAGTCTTTAAAGTACATATTTTACAGGGTATAGGTAAAACTCTTCAGGGGTTCATGAGAAATATAATGTGGCCAGGTACACGGTTAGAGGTCTCTTCAAGAACCAAGGCAACAGACGAGCTGAGAAGCAGATTGCATGGCCCCAAATGCCCAGCTGGGGAAGTGCGTGGGCTGAAACCATATAGCCCTCACCTGGCCCATGCCATGTGCCGGGGCTGCACGCCATGGAGGGAGGGGCATATCTTTGCTGTTTGCCCTCCTGGGAGGTACAATTGAATGAATGCATGGTACACTCAGGTGGAAGCCTGGCTGAGAAGTCCCTGCTGTCAAAGGAAAAGAAGCCACCTCCTTCAAGATGAAATGGAAGATCCAGACCATCTCAATCCTGTGTGGGTTTATGAAATTAACTGGATACTTATTTACTCACTCATAAAGGTTCTGAGTGCCTCCGGCCTCCGGAGGGCCAGGCATTGGACTGGGTGCTTGTGTGGTCCTTACTGACATGGGCAGCACAGATCGGAGGGACAGTCACATGAACAAGAGAAGTGATGCGATTGAATCAGTGTTGTAACCAAATTCACAGAAGATGCTAACGGGGGGCCCAGAGGCATTAGAAGTGCAACAGTAGCTACCAGCAGTTAGGGTGGAGGAATGTAGGTCTCCTTCAAAAGCCCTGTTCTTGAGCCTTCAAATCAGGAATTACGTGAATGGTACAGCCACCTGCTTCCAGTGATCCTGTCCCTCGTGCAGCCCTTTATTCCTTTCTCTTTGGCTATTTTCCCCTTATCCCAGGGACCTATACCCAAGCAATGAACCTCTACGGTCTAATCAAGCCCCATCAAAGGGTATCTATTGTGGGTCCCAATCCTTCAATGCCACCTAAGAGAGAGATGAACTCATTGGACAAATGACTTTATCCTAATAATGAGTGATTGTGTTCTATCCATTATGTCTCTGGGGTAACATGCATTTTAATGAGGCCCTCAAATCCTTAACCTAAGAGATTCACTCATGCAGGGGTGATAAGCTGGCAGGGAAGGTGTCTGGGAACAACTGGTCTTGGGTCATCTGAAATCACAGCACATATGGAGACCTTTCCTCAAGCAAATGAAGTAATAAAAAGTTTATCGCAAGCCAGGAAAAAAGTTCCGATTTAAAACTACAGAGCTCAAACACTTATTAGCATAGTTTTTTTTGGATTCCTCAAAAGAATTACTAGGAAGGCCTTTGATGTATCAAATATTAAGCCTTTGATGTATCAAATGCTCTATGCCTGTAGGGATTAGTTCTGATTAGAAAATTCTGGTCTCTGGTCTCTCTCCAGGCCTTTAATGACTTGTGTATCCTTTCAGTAACAGGCAAGTAGCAGCTGGCATCGTTTGGGGATGGTGCCGTGTTTGTAGTGGCGTGCTGTGTGTCTGTCCATCAAAGGCAGTTCAGCTCCCATCCTGCTGAGGGAGCTTGGTGGGGCTGGCAGGAGGGCTTGTTGATCTTGGGTTCGTTGTCCACAATATGACTGGGTGTTTTCATGCATCTTTTTAAGGATGCACACTCCTTTCTGGGTCCCTGGTGCTTATTGAACCTCTGTTTTCTTTGTCTCCCAGGAAGGAGGGACAACCTGGTGGCCTTCAGGTACCTAATGCTTCTCCTTTTGTATGTGTCTTTCACCTGGGCTCTTTGGGTGTGGGGCAGAGCAAAACTAAAGTAGAAGGACTTTCACAAGGAAAACTTCCTAATATGACATAATGTGCTGGACCGCTTTCCCAGCCGAGTGGTGTATGTGAGGGCATCTGGGGAAGGACGGTGGACGCTGGGCAGGGCTGCGGGGAGGGAAGCTGACACCCTGATGTGGAACGGCCATTTGTGTCACATCAATCTTGGTTCATCTACGATCTGATCCTTAAAGAATGATCTGAAACAACTCTGCTTCAGTCTTGTTCAGTGGTCATGCCCCTATGTAATTTTCACTCTGGAGGAAAATGAAAACATACTCTTACAGGGAGAAGTTTGCCCGGTGTTCTGCAGAAGTGTTATCGGAGATGCTGCTGACGTGGGCCTCTGTGCTCTACCCCCCAACCCTCTTCTGGCGGAAACCACTCTGGGTCCTGCTGTCCCACAGAGCCTCCACCCACAGAGAAAGCAAAAGCCAGAAGAGTTCCAGGTTTAGGCCACTTTCTGTGAAGGCTGCTGCTCACGGGCCTCCACACAGCTTAGCTAAAGTAGCAGGTATTTTGCTAGCTAGATGCAGTGACTCCAGCTTTACCCTCCCAGTACCGCTTACTATTTCTGAGTGAACACGTTAAGCCATGCTTGGGTTTATGGCTCACCAGGTGAATCGGGAATGGCGTATTTGTTCTCCCTAAATAACCGCTTGCCCTGCAGAGCGGGAAGCAGTTTTTTGCCTCTCGGTGAATTCAGGGTAGGTTTGTGTTACTGATGCCCCAAGAAGCAGCTGTTGGGTGGCATGAAAGCACCCCTCAGAGGTAAGTTAGAGCTCTGCTTGGTACTTTGGACTCATCATTTGGACAGTGGAAAAACAGTCTCCCTGTTGTGAAGATTAAATTTCAATAAGGGCTCAATGGGCCCACGCACATGCCCATTGCACATACTTGATGCTGAAATTAACCTGATATCCACACATTTAAGCTGGGGAGGAGAGCCAGCTTCAGCCTCCCTGGGAAACTGCTGAGTGATGAGACTGTGCCCAGGGTGGAGGTGGCCAGGGTTTGGGGACTGATTCCAGACCTCTGGCAGATAGCTCTGTTTTTCCTCTAGGCCTCAACATGGACTGGTGATTAAGAGGCCCAGATGCAAACCCTACTATCGAAGGGATTTTGTCCAAGTAACAGAATTACATGGAAAGCCTTTTTGAAATTGCAAGGGAGTAACATATTGAAAACCAGATTCTTATGCAACCAAATGATGACCTGGTCATCTCACGTTTTCCCCAGAGCTTGTTGAAGATGTCAGACAGAGGATGTGGGCTGTGCGGGGGGCCCATGGCTGTGTTCCTCGGTGCCCAGGAGGACTTCAAGGCCCTGGGACCCGAGCTCCTGGGCCTCCCGGGGACTGCTGCCCTGTGCTCAGAGCAGCAGGTGTCTCTGCCGAAGCCTGTGCCCTGAGGCTCAGAGTGTAAAAACTGCTCCCCAAGGTGCCGCCTTTAAAAACAGCAGAGCTTCAGTGCTGACAGCGCCCATCTTATTTATAGCCAACCCTCACGCTAACTTGGAGCAGGGAAACCAAAGGAGTTGTTCTAGTTTACTGTCGAGCAAATCAGAGGCCCAGGCCCCACCCAGGCTGACTCCATCCAGCCCTGAAGTTGGGTCCTTAGATGACTCAGGTGAGCAGCCCAGGCTAGGAGCCCTGGGAATCAGCTACAGGATTAGCAGTGATGATCCCCCATTTTCAGTATGACAACGGGCCATTTCTACATGAGGCAAGGAGAGGATTTCTCTGTTGCTTTTGCACTCCTGTCTCTAAAGAACGAGCCAAGGTCCGCTGCAGCAGCTGGGAACCTGGGCATCCTTCCCGGGTGGTGAGCTTCACTCCCGTGAGCGCAGGGTCATTAGAGAGAGAGTTCCTGGCCCCTTTATTTGGAAAAACCCTATTGTGAGCACATCCCTAGTGAAGGAGGGGTCCTAATCTCGGCTACCCCCAGTGTAATCACATTGAAATACCCAGAAAATGTGGTAGAGGTCGATTGCATTTAATGGGCCTCCATCAGCTGCGAGCTCACAGGTTTGCCTGCATCACTTCAAAGCTACCAGTCTGAATGCCAGGCTGCCAAATGAGACCTGCTCAGCAAGTTAAACCCGCAAACTCATTCTTCAACAGCTGGTAGGTCCCTTGTGATGGTTTGCACTATGCAGGCCAACCGTAGGAACCCCTTAGATGCTCTGTTTCTCCAATGCCATATTTGCTTAGGAGGTTGGATGTGGCAGACATAATCTGTCTTCAACCACCAGATCGTTCAGACAGGCAGATAGAATTGACTAGAAACCGTTTTCTTCTGCAAGTGGATCGTGAACAGAAGTGTTCTTGCTAAGGGGCTATCACACACTTGGCTCTAACATACACGAGATTCCTCTCTGGCTTTGTAGTGACCAAGTGACTTTCTGACCTATACCCATGCAAGAGTAATCTCTGAAATTTGAGCATCTGACCCAAAAAGTAGTTTTCATTTCTTCGAATCCATGGAATCATGGCATGTGGACCTTTGAATCATTTTAGCTCAATTCCCTAGCTTCACCCCCGAGGGAGCAAAACTCCCCGAGTTTTGTCAATGATTAAAATACAAGTGCATATGCAGGCACGCACAGATCTGACTCCTGATCCAGTGCTTTTCCTATGACGCCACGATGCTTCCCATCTGACGTCTGATCTAACGAAATGAAAATGTGACATCCACGATGTATTAGTCAGGATAGGGCAGCGTAGGCTGTGGTAACAAAACCCCTCAAATCTCAGTGGCTCAAACCACAAAGGCTTATTGTTCAATCACCTCCCAGGCGAGGGGCAGAGAGTTTCACTCCTCATCATTGCTCAGAAACCGAGGGTGGGGCCCCTGGGTGCAGTGCTTGCCAAGGTGCTGTGACCTCATACATTCTAGTTGTTAACCTGGAAGCAACAGCCTTCACTTCTGCTCTCACGGAAAGACCTGCACTTGGGCCCTGACTGCAAAGGCCTAGGACTCGTGTTACCTCTGAGCACTGAGGTTGACGCCTTATAGGGTCTCTATTTTACAAGCCTTCAGGGCACACCTGCTCTAGGCCACGTACTGCATGAGCTGCTGAGACCATCAAGAGAAGTCCTTATGCTGGAGGACGCATAAACTCCAGGGAATAGGGGTGTGGAGAAAAGGGGGTTAGACTTGTAGGAAGATAAGTTACAACAGGACAGATGCCATAACGAAAGTGCTGGCAGAGTCCTGTTCGCTTCAGATAAGAGAACAAACACGACTGAGGAAATTGAAAAAAAAGCTAACAAAGTAAGTGACATTTGAGCCGGGTCTTGAATAAAGACCAGTATATATTCCTTAAGAACACATTGTAGTCTCATTTGGAATAAGCCTTTGCCCTTGTGAATGTTCTCAGAGGTTAGCTTTAGTCCTGTAAATTTCTTGACAAAGGTACAGCATTCCCTGCAGCCTCAGGGCAAGAAATAGATTACCTTCCAAAGAATTGAGAAGTAATCCACGAGCACAGCTGTCTCACCAGTATGAGCTGAACTGTGTGACCCAGAAGGAGGTGGCCAAGGACCAGGTAGGTGCAAATAGGAAGTGAGCTAAGATGGTCATGGTCTTAACATAGAATCAGAACAGGATTTAAAGGAATTTTGTATTTCCCTTGCACGAAAAGACCGTCTAGAAGATACAGTTTAGACGCCCTAACTTAAGAATTTGAGATATTCCAGAGCTTGTAGCAATAAAGGAAAAGAATGTTAACTAAAATGATCCCAGAAAATCTAAGATTCGTTGTCACTGAAGCAAAAAATACAGCCCATGACAAGCATTCGTTTACTGAAGCCTTTCCTACTCAGGACAGCTAACAGTTAGCAGTTGCTGCTCCCTTCCTCCAGAATAAGGAAAATTCCTTTCTCCTGTTGTCTTAGCAAGAACCCTCACCCAGATTCAGAGAAGTGATTTTAAAGGCGACGAGTACTACAAGTGTAATTCTAGGCACACACAGACTCATACTCAAACCACCCTCATTGTAGAAACCACCTGTATCTTTTTTTTTTTTTTTTTTTTTTTTTTAGGGGCACGAACCCGTGTCCCCTGCATCGGCAGGCGGACTCTCAACCACTGCGCTACCAGGGAAGCCCAACCACTTGTATCTTTACCTTACAAACTAAATTATAAGCACCTGCAGAACTAGGGCTTGAACCCTGATAGGCTGACTTTCGAGCCTGAATTCTTACTCATTCCACTACATCTTTCATAAAATGCTTTAGCCTAAAGAAAAAGCGAGTGACAGTACTTCTTCCTTCATTAAAAAAAAAAAAAAAGCTGGTAGGTTGGTTTTAAAGTTACTAGGATGCAAGTTTTTTTCTGCAGGTACCTAGGTGTATACAAAACTTGTCTTCATTAAAAATGACTTGTAGGGCTTCCTTCCTTCGTGTTCCGGTCCGGGAAGATCCCACATGCCGCGGAGCGGCTAGGCCCGTGAGCCACGGCCGCTGAGCCTGCGCGTCCGGAGCTTGTGCTCCACAGCGGGAGAGGCCACAGCAATGAGAGGCCTTTGTACCGCAGGAAAAAAAAAAGAAAAAGACTTGTAATATTTAGCCATTTTCAAACACTTCCCTCGCTCTCCGAGGACTTGGCTAAACAGATTTTGATAGATACTGAGTTTATTTGAAGGCCGGACCCGCTGTCACTCTGCTACGCAAACCAGGTCCTTTTTGCCCCGACGCCCAGCGAGCCAAACACTCAACCTCCGAGGTTTGCAGCAGAGACGGCTTGACGCACAAGCCAGCCGAGTGCAGCCAGGGGAGAAGCAAGTCTGAAATCCGCCTACCAGAAGCCGGGGCCTCCGGCGGGCATTTACTGGATGAGCTGGCGTCACAGGCGCAGGGATCGTGCGGACCGGGAAAAGATGATAGGAAACAGATGCGCCATCCTCGTTCTGAGCAGGCGCAGCTCAGCCACAGGCCTCTTGCCCATTCAGAAACCGTCTTCCGTCCTCTGAGGTCAAATGTCATAGGGCACTCGCGCATGCCCAGTTGGAGGGTGGGTGGTCCTATCCAGTCTTAACCAGCTCAGCTCCAACTAGGCGCCGCTAATCCAAGTTCCTGGAAAATAACTCCAGCAAACATCTCATTTTTAGGCTCCGTGCGGCTCGGAGGAGGAGCGAGCTTTCTGCGGCGACAGTTAAAAGGACCTTGGTACGGCAAATGGCCTTTGATAAGCTTGTCAGGTGGATCACCTGTATCTTTGTCGCCGGTACCTCGTCAGTTCCCTGCGAACGTTTTAAAATACCTACTGATACTGACTACTTGACTTCAGTCGAGATGTATCTATCTGTTCTACCTTTCTCTTGAACTCTGGAATAACTACATGTAATAAGTTGCTACTCACATTACCTTTCCAGGATAGTATATTTTCTTAAGCTACTTAAGCTTTTTAAGAAGCCATCATTGACCAGCTGCCGGTAGAAACTTCAGGTGAGTTAGGAGGGAGGCGTTTTTTCGTAAAAACTTTCTGTTGCACCTTTTCCTGTCTGTTTTGTTAAAACACTGGTCTTTTTGATGGAATTGTAGGTATTGGAACCTAGAGGCACGTTCTGTGGCCCCCATCACTCACATATGCACGAGCTGCAGGACCTGTTTCTGGGCGCCGTGTCACTGCTGCCTACACGCATCTGCCACCACTCTCAGCAGGGACCCTGCACAAGCGTGCACACTGCACACGGCAGCGCAGGCCAGGCGTTCCCACAAATCCAGTGTCTCTGGAAAAACAGCTGCTTGAGGAAGTTATCATCAGAAGAAGTTGCCGAGAAGCAACGAGGCTCCAGTCAGAAGTTCCTGAATGGGTGCTGATGGTGAGTGGGGATGAAAGGTGAGGTGGGGGACAAGAATGCAGAAATGGGGTTTCCAGCACGTCAGCCAGGCTGAGGGGGAAATCCTCTGCTTTTTCCAAGGGTATAGGTGAGGATGCGTCAATCAGAGAGGATGTGTTACAACAAAATAGTTTTATGTGGCACTGCACTAAAATGAAACTATGCTAGCTTTGACTTTTCAGTGTATAATAACTTTGGCTGTTTAATTGATGGGTCATGTTGTCTAAATGGTTGGAATAAAGGTGATGAGGCAGCCCTGCGCCTCGGTAACTTTTTGAATCCCTTGTTTACCCCAAATTCTGGAGGGAGCTGTTGGTGAAACTAGCACAGATGTCACAGGCAGCAAAGGCTTCAAATCCCACCTGACGGTCCTCAAGCCTCCAGAACGGCTTCATGGAGAAGAATGATAATTACGTTGATTGAATCCTCATGACTGAGCTCCTTTTTCAGCTGCTTTGATTTATTCTTTTGAGTATAAACGAGTTTTCAATGAGCATTACAGAATCGGCAATACCAGAGAAAAAGAGTGGCAGTAGGATGTATAACTCGAGATGCTGTTCCAAACAGTTATTGAATGCCTCGAATTATTCACGTTCTAAAG
The DNA here is from genome assembly GCF_003031525.2 of Neophocaena asiaeorientalis asiaeorientalis. Classification (NCBI taxonomy): domain Eukaryota; kingdom Metazoa; phylum Chordata; class Mammalia; order Artiodactyla; family Phocoenidae; genus Neophocaena; species Neophocaena asiaeorientalis. Next base: position 755,855 of record NW_020175053.1, read on the forward strand.
CCCTGTCCCACCCTCCCTAAACCCACAAGCAGTTGTGATTAGGGAGGAAGACTGGCATCACAGAAAAGCTCCTGGATCTCCTGGGAATGTCACCCTGACCCTTGTCTAAGTAGCAGCAGCTTCAAGCAGTAGAGCCCCGTGTCATGTCTTGCCCGTGATGATTTCTTATATGATTAGAGTATAATAAATAATTTTGAATGAAGCCTTCATATCCTAAAGTAATAGCCTCTTAACAACAGGGTCACCAACTAGTCCAGGTTTGTCCAAGATTTGACTGGTCTTGACACAAAGTTCAACATCTGGGAAACCCCTCAGTCTGGGGCAAACTGGGATGATTGGTCCCCCTACTTAAAAGGCATTTAAAATGCATCTTCCCTAGGATCCAGTGTGATTCTATGTTTGTTCTGTGGTCTAGAGTTCTTGTTACATCCATATTCTACAGGCAGTCATCTGCATTGTCAGAATGGCACCAGGGAACGCTCCTAGCTGAAGGGAGGGGTGGGTATGTGGTGGGCAGGGGGATTGGATAAAGTTTGAGAGAGCAGGAAGATTAATGTCATATCGGAGTCAGACTGCATGGCTTCTTTTACACTATAAATATTGTATGAAGTGCTGATGTAACCTTTACTGCAGCATGACATGGGATTTGGCTGTTTTTATGGCTCGTGATTAAAGTAAGAAACAAGTCTCTGATTAGATTATTCTTTTCTCCCCACAGACCTCTGTCCTTCCCATTTCCAAGAATGCTATTTTATTTATACAATCAATCTAACTCAGACTCCAACACCAAAATACATGGGTCACAACCTAGAAAATGTATCCTAAGAAATATTCTGTTTATTCTTTGCCCCAAATTATTTATAAGCTCAGATACTGACTTTGATATGCACTTGAGGGGAATAAGAAGAGTTGAGACTTGTAAATTCTGCTTCCTTTTAAAAAGTATTATTATCTGTGTGTGGTAAAATCCACTTGAAGTTCTCTTGAGGTTGCATAAGAAAATAGATGGGTTTTTAATGATTTTAGTTTGTTGCGATTGCAGGTAGCTAAATACAGTCGGCTGAAAAGCAAATTGAGCTCTAAGGAACAGAATTCAATCTATTGGCTTTCTCCTTCTGGTCTGTCCTACACAGTAATTTAATTATTTGTGAAACTTTTAAACTCAATTGACTCCCATGGAATTTATCCACGTTGGAGGGTGTTTAGTGATATACTCATTATATCTTTTGGGCCTGGTCCAGCAGTTAGCAACTGGGCTTTATTTAGTCATAAAGAACTAAGTATGTTTGAAATGCCTGTGTGCAGTGTTTCATGTCTTTAAATTATGTCTGTTTTTAAAATTCAGAACATTTCGTCTGCTTATTATGCTGAAATGCAGTAGAACTGTCAGGTTCAAATAGAGGGAAATTTTTTTTTGTCTCTTGTAGCCCTTTAGACAGATATATTGGGTGGGAATTTAAAAATTCAACTGTGAGTAGAGCTCAAAATCAAAAAGATCCAGTATAAATAACATCAGAGGGTGAGCCCTCATAAGTCAGCAAGTCTGATGTGAAAAATAGGTATAAGTTTAAAATCTTGCTCTGGCTGTTAGATGCCATCTACTGGCCGTAATTTCTGTCTGATACAACTAGCCATCGTTTCAACGCAGAGGGAGAATCCTCAGGACCTGTTGTTAAAATTCAAGTAGCATTAGACGGCGTAGTCATTTTGTGTAAATCAGTCACGGAATAAGCATAGCTACGTTTTGAAATTCAGATTGCATTTTGAAAAAAAAAAAAAAACTACTATGAACTTAAAGTCTTGTGTAGATTTTACTTGGTTTTTAAAAAAATTTTGGTCTCCCAGGAATATCTGAAGAATATCTGTGTTACAGGACCATCTAACTGCTGTTGATTCCACAACCTAGCTTTTTTCCAGATGTATTATCATGTACAGGCATCAGGATATAGTTCTATGGTCATTGTACCTTAATACGTTTTGTAAAATCGGTCAGATTCCAGCTGTTGTCTGTGTAGAATGTGGCAGGTGCCAACTGAGATGGCTCACGTGCTATTGACGGACACACACAGGCTCTATCTGCGTTTCGACATTTAAGAATGATTAGCACTGGTATCCAGCATAGAGGAAGTTAAATATATAAACCAATCTCTTGCCCTTCACATCTATAGATTCTAGCAGTTGAGTATGGGGACTGTGCTTGTGCTCTAGGTAGGAATAATAAGGTACAGTATGAACAAAGGAGTTAACAGTTCCTGGGTATCTTAAATTAGAGGGAAACACACATATAGCGTATTCTGCTAATGTTCTAGAACAGGTGTTGCTTAACTACAGCCAGCAAACTGGATCCAACCTGCCCCCTGTTTTCGTAAATGAAGTTTTATTGGCACATAGCCATGCCCATTTGTTTACACATTGTCTAAGGGTCCTTGTGCATTTCTAGGCGGGCTGAGTCATTGAGACATACCCCAAGGCCCAAAAAGCCTAAAATATTTACTCTCTGGGCTTTCACAAAATTTTTGCTGATTCCTGTTCTAGAAACTTAGACTCTTTATTTCATTAAGGCTATCTTTTATTTAAAATTCTAAATCAGCGTCTTTGCTTCAAGTAGCAGAAACTTTGCCACAGCTCTGGCTTGCCGTGAGAGATGGTTCCACCCGAAGGGAGGGGGGACCCAGGCTGCTCCAGGACAGCTCCGCTGGATGGCCTGGGCTGGCTGGCTCCAGGCTTCCGGTGACAGCCCAAGGCTGCCCTCTAGGGCCTAGTGCAATGGGAAGGTTTGTTCCTGAACAGAGCAGAGGGGCCTTTTCCTTCCCCTTTTGGTGTCCAGTGGCTGAAACACATGTAGGAATGCTGGTAATAAAATTGACCTTCATGTTCATTAAGCTAGAGCTACCAGAGGCTGTGGATGGACGTGCTTTCTAACAGTTTGGTGAATTGTCAGCAGCTTTGCATTATGCAGACCATAACCACTTAGAACAACTTCACATGGCCTAAGGATCAGAGAGGCCAAAAGGGGAAGCAGTCGGAAACATTGGGCTGGCCAGGAAGTTTGTTCAGGTTTTCCATAGCATCTTACAGAAAAAACTGAATGAACTTCTTGGCTAACCCAGTATATGAAAAGCAGAAGCCCACTTGTCTTTTTTAAAAAATAAAGGCAAATAGGCCAATTGACAGGGATTTGGGGAAATGATATTTTCATATACTATTATAATGTGGAAAAGAGATTCAGGAAACCCCTAAAGGTGATTTTTCAAATGCCCCATTTATACTTGAGACCGTTCTTTTTTTTTTTTTTTTTTGCGGTGCGCGGGCCTGTCCCTGCTGTGGCCTCTCCCATTGCGGAGCACAGGCTCTGGACGCGCAGGCTCAGCGGCCATGGCTCACGGGCCCAGCCGCTCCGCGGCAGGTGGGATCTTCCCAGACTGGGGCATGAACCCGTGTCCCCTGCATCGGCAGGCGGACTCTCAACCACTGTGCCACCAGGGAAGCCAAGACACTTCTTTTTGTTAAAACTACCTACATTGGTGATAACAATGGAAAAAGTAGAATTTATATAATTTCTTTCAAGGTCCTTTTGGAGGCATAATCATTTACCCTAGAACATGTTCTATGGTAAAGAGAGGGAGAGCTATCATTTATCTCCAGTTTCAGTGAAAAGAAAGACAAGGTTCAGAACAGGATGTGTCAGAGCTGAACTGGGTTTGGACGACAGCTGACTATTTCCTGGCTGTGTGATGTTGGGGTAAATTAGCTCTTGGGGTAAAAAGTCTCTAAGCCTCAAATTCTCTCAGCCATAGAACGAAGATGCTCAAAGATGTATGCGAAACAGCTAACACAGTCCCCTCCCATGTGTGCAGTAAAACGTGAGCCGTGGTGATGAGTTACTAGATGTGTCTTGGGGACCTCGACACACTGTATGTAGTTTCCTTGTATTTTAATACTAACTTGACTAGCCCAGTTGTTTGAACCTCGGCTGTAATTAGAATTACCTGGGAAATTACATACATACACACAAACCCCTCTGACTGCCTGCACCCTGCCTCACAACAGTCAAATTGGGATTTCTGTTGTGTAAGACCCAGGCATCAGTATCTTTGGTTCTGACATTTCCATTAGGTTCTTTTTTTGTTTTTTTTTTAAATAGTTTCTATGTCTTTGTGGAAATTCTTCTCTTCAGGCATGTTGTCCGTCTTTCCCACTAGATCTTGTGGCATCTTTTCTTTTTCTTTTAAACGTTATCTTGGAATCCTTTTAGATTCACAGCAGAGTTGAAAGGACAGTACGCAGGGAGCCTGCACACGCGTCACACTGCTTCGTCTCATGTTCACATCGTGCATAACCAGAGTCCAATCACCAAAACTAAGAAATTCGTAGTTGTACATTATTGTCACGTAAACTACAGACCTTGTTTGGACCTCACCAGACCTTTCCAGCGATGTCCTCTTTCTGTTCCAGGATCCAGTCTAGGGTCCCACCTTGTATTTAATTGTCAGGTCACCTGAGTCTCCCCAGTCAGTGACAGTTCCTCAGTCTTTGTCTTTTATAACCTTGACACTTTTGAAGGTACTGGTTTTTGTAGATTACCCTCGATTTGGGTTTGTTGGGTGTTTTCTCATTAGACTGAGTTTATGCATTTTTAGCAGACACTGCAGAAGTGATGCGCTTATCCCAGTGTATTATAACGGGGGCACATCATGTTGCTGTGTCTTACATTGCCAGGGATACTACCCGTGATCACTTGGTAAAGGTGATGTCTTCTGGGTTTCTCCACTGTGAAGTTATCATTTTTTTTTCTTTGTAGTTAATAAACCTCTTGGGGAGAGACATTGAGACTAAGCGAATATCCTGCTTCTCCTCAAACTTTGTTCACTGACTTTAGCAACCGTCGGTGGGCCTTGCCTGCAACAATTCTAACTGTAGTGTCGAAGGATAATTTTCTGTTTCTGGTATCGCTTCTACGTTCGTTCATTAGAATTCCATAAGAAGGCTGTTTCTTTCCCCCCATTTATTTCTTCAGTTACCTGTTGTGTCAGTATGGACTCATGAATATTTATTTTATTCTGTGGTTTATAATCTAACACCATCGTCATTTATTTTGTTGTGCAAATTGTTCCCGCCTCGACCATCAGCAGCTTTTTCACGTTGGTGCCTACGCCTTTTGACATATCCCATCCTCCCTGAGTACTTCTTTCTACAAGATGCTCTAGTTTCATCGTGTGTTTTCCCCGCCCTGTGCCTACAGTCAGTCTGTTCTGCAAGGAGCCCTGATTCCTTCTCTTGGAGACCTGGGCTCTCAGCGCGCTCATCGCTGCTGTGGCGCCCTTGCCTCCAGGTGCTCTCAGTGGATGGAGTTTGGAAATACGTGTATGGATACTAACCCATCTCTGAATTTCCACCTCTGTCTGCCAGATACACCCACACACGTTCATACCCATGTCTCCATTTCCCAACCAACACCTCAGGGTCATTCTCGCCTTCCTCCGTTCCTAATTTGTAACTTTTTTCTCTGACGGTGAGAAACTTGTCTCTCCTTATCAACCCCAGGACACATATAAAGTAGTTGCAGAATTGCTGACATTTTGAGAAACAGATTTGCTAAACGGAGTTCAGTATTTGTGTGCCATTCTTTGTGTCTTTATCCTGTGGCTTCTTTATCAGAGTTATTTTTAAAGTCCCTGTCTGGTCATGCCCATGCAATGAAGCCATCTGGGTCTGCTTCCTATGACTCTTTCCTACTTTTGACCATAGATCACATTTTCTCGTCCCTTTGGTGTGTCTTATAGTATGGCTTTTATCTGAATACTTTTTTTGTAAAAGAATGGTAGAAATGAAAGTAAATAGCATTTACTCCACATAAAGACACGTCCCTTCTTGGTCAGGCTGCTGGAGTGAGGGGACGGGCTGACTCAGTCTGATCTTTGGTTGAGCTGTTCTCAGCCTTGTGGCAGCTTCACTTTGGTTCAGTTCGTCACCAATTTCAAATGCTCTAAAGCAGGATCAGCACTTGTCTTACTAAAGGGCCTGAGAAACAAGCACTGGTGACATGCCGGGGAGCTCTTTTGCTTGACAACTGAACCACCAGCTTTCTGGGCCGTGGGAGACTTTTCTCTGCTTTCCGTCCTAGCTGCTGGCTGCTCTGGATCCTTGGGGAGGTTTTGTTCTCTAGTCCTGCCCCCTCCACACACTTTCTGGACCACTGGAGGGCTCTCCCTCCCTGCCGCCCAGCACAGCCTTACACTCTGTGGAGGCCTCAGATACCTCCAGGGTATTTGCCCTCCCATCGCCTTTGGTGGACCCGTGCCTTGCGCTTGGGGGGAGCGTTTCATGCTGTCGGGGGATGGCTCTCAGATCTCTGATGCTGCCCCTGCCTTTGATATGCTCTCTGTGGTAGGCAGGATAATGGCCCCCCAAAGATGGATGTCTGAATCCTAATTCCCAGAAGCTGCAAATATGTTAGATTACATGGAAAAGGGGAATTAAGGTGGCAGATGGAATTAAAGTTGCCAGTCAGATGACGATAGATAAGAAAGGAAGATTATGCTGGATTATCCCGGTAAACCCAGTGTAATCACAGGGGTCCTTCAAAGTGGGACAGGGAGGCAGGGGCACAGAGATACAATGTGCTGGCTTTGAGGATGGAGCAAGGGTACCACCAGCCAGGGATGCAGCAGCCAGGAGAGGCTGAAAGAGGCCAGGCATGGAATCCCCCCTTGAGCTCCAGAGTTTACATGCCGATTTACACATTTCCAATAATTAGTTCCTGAGTGTCTCTTTATTTAAGGGAGAGGGTCAACTGTGTTCAGAAGTCTGAACTCCTCACTTAATTAGTGAATGAGTATCGTTATCAGTAAAGTTAGACTAACCCAGAAGGTCCTCAAAGGAAGCGGCAAAGAACAAAGTATCTAGGCATTGAAGAGATTTCAAGGTCATGAACATAGAGATGGTTCAGACTCAGTTACCCTCTGCAGAGGCAGAATACGTCTGCGGAGGCCCATCCCTGAGCTCTGTGTGTCCCTCTCGTCCTTCGGCGTTTCCCAAACTGTCACGTACTTCCCCAACCCTCAGAGCAGACATTCACAGTCACCTCTGGTGGACCACATCCATGCTGGTTGTGCCCTGCAGGTCCTCCCAGCGGGATTCAGCTTGTTCTCAGAAGGTGGCTTGGCAGGCAGGGTCAGGGCAGCAGCAGAGCTCAGCAGCTCGGTCGTTGTAGAGCCGTGATGGTCCCCACTGTCCACCTGCCAGAGGGGATTGAAATGGCCTGTCTGCTGGTTAGAGCACTTTGACCCCAGGTCACAGAAAGAAATGGAAACCCTTGCTGTATGGCCTCCCTCTCTCTCTCTCTCTTTTTTTTTTTTTTGGTATTCCAAGATAACTTTGGATGTCTGTTGGTCTTTTAAGCTAGGATATAATATATTGATTCGTTTTCTTTTAAGTCACATTTGTTTACGTAATTGCACTGACTTTTATCCCAACTAGAGTTTCCCAATCTCTTCTATCAAGCATTTAGAATTTCTTGGGTTACTTCTGGGAAAGCTAACTTCTTACATGTGGATTTCCCAAGGTTTACATTTAAGAAAATCCTATTGAAATAGAACCTGGGAGCTCCTGTAACAATAATTGTTACTATGTAATTATATAGTAAAGTGCTAGCAGCTAAGAGCTATTGAGTTCTTGCCACTTGCCAGATTCAGAACCATTTATTTCATATCTAGTGTCTCATTTAATCCTCAAAACAAACCTTGGAGGCACAGGAATGCTTATTTTCCCCCATTTTATAGATGTAGAAACTGAGGTTTAGCAAATTGTAGTTGCGCATGTTTTTAACTGCTGTAAGATGTGGTCTCTACCCACCAGGATGGGCATGATTGGTTCCATTAGACCAAAATTTCAGAATCAGGCATTATTTTAAGTGGTGGATAAGATATAGCTTGGATAGCTGTATAAAATGTAATTTCTCTAAGTTTTGGGATGGACTTAAACTTCTGTTTCAAAACTAACCATGTTTCATTAGATTGTTGTTGTATAGGTTTTTGTATTTCAGGGGCATGATTTAGCTCTTGGCATATCCAACGCCATGAAGCAAGGAAAGCTTGTTATAATAGAGTACCATTGTGTGTATTAACACGCCCATTAGAAAAGTTTCCTCAGAACTAAAGGATTTATAACCCACATGCTTAAACAGAATCAGGCTGAAGACTGCAAAAGAGCTGTTATATGGTCTAATTTGATGGAGACTTCCCGGATACTTTGAGCCTTAGGGCCTCTGCTTCCAGGAAATGTATAGATACACACTCAATGAGGGTACCTTCAGAAGGCTCATGTCCAAGAACCTGACAACATAGCCCACTGGAGACCTTTTTTTCTCCTTTTATCACTCAGAATCTGCCCAATAGGTCCGTGGTTCTGGAAGCAGCTACTAGCAATGACCCATGACAAGTTTCCACCAGTTCCTAAGAACTATGTACTTGGGAACATCTCTGTTAGAATATTTGACTAATGAGTCCTATGTTCAGGCCCCAGGCTTTGCTGGGAGAATGTCTGGAGTCTGTGATCGTGAGTTCTATCTCAGTTCTCCATTGCTGGAAGAAGTATTTTCATATTCCCCTCCAGTTTTCAGTTCTATGTTTTTTGCATCATGTTTGAATTCCTTTGATGTTTCTCTTACAGTGATGTTGTTTGCAACCTAAGTAAACCCACCTGGATTCTGGATAATAACTCGTATCTTACTGTTTTCGTTCGTTAATATTCATATATAATGATAATGACCATGATTCTCAACAGGGGGGCAGATCTGCCCCCATGAGACACATGGCAACGTCTAGAGATATTCTTGATTGTCACACATAGAGGATAGAAGTATTCCTGATATCCAGTGAGTAGAGGCCAGGCGTGCTGCTAAACATCCCACAATGCACAGGATACCCCCGAACAGAATGATTTGGCCCAAAATTTCAATAGTGTCGGGGTTGAGAAATCTTGGCTTAGGGAAAGCACTTCTAAAAACATTGTGTTTTTAACTTATGCTTAATTTTAGTTTGTCTACATATAGATTTTCATCATGCATTAATCTTATTAATTAAATCATGCTTGTTTACTTTTCAATTAGCATTAAATAACTTTTCCTGTATTCATGGCTATAGAAAGATTTGTTCAGATCTCTATAAAGACTATGATGACAGTCCCTTTGGGGCAGAAATCTTAAGTAAAATTGATCTGTGCTCCAGGCACAAGAAACAGCAGGAATCTGGGTGCTATCACTGTGGATATTCCAAATATCAAGCTCCTGGAAGCATAAAGCAAGATCATAGGGTACCAACAAAGACAGATTATTTGGAAGACATAGATGCAAAGTGTATCTCAGTCCAGTCCCAGAAGCCAGAGCGGTCAGTAGGTGCTGCTCTGTTTCCTGGGTAGCAGAGGAGGATGATAAGCCAAACAACAATATTGCTGCAGTCGAGACTGAAAGAAGGCAATTCACGAGTGAGGTGTTCATTTCAAAGGAGATCTTCACTATTGATGGAGAGACTTCACTGCCAGCCAGAACCTGAGCTTCTGCCGGTTCAACCAAATGTAATGAAGGAAGGAGATGAGGGATTAGAGAGGCAGTTTGCAAAGAGTTGAATCAGCATAAATTATATCTCATCAGTGAGCAGGGAGGAGGGAGGATGGACTCCAGGGCTCGGCTCACCACTGAGCTGGCACATGCACTGAAGCACAGCCAGCAAACCACCAGGTGTCTTTCAGCGTTGGACTCAAGTGCAGGGTAGAGAAGTGCCCTTGGTTGGAAAGCCACCTGGATTACAAATCGTGGGGAGAAGTCTATTTGAAACAATACAGTACTAAAAGACATGAATATTGGGTATATTGGAAGGCCTCAATCGTAGACTACAGACAACCACAAGAAAAAACTGCTGATAACTAGATATGACTAATACACAGATACTAGTTGTAAGTATCTGTATAACTAAATACTTCAAAACAAGACTCACCAGTTCAAAATCAATCCACCTGTTTAATAGTGTTTGAAATAAATGTAAATATTATTTTCTGAGGTTGAGGAGAGTTCACCTAAACCACATATGAAATGTTCAAATAATCAAATTTTTTATCCTGTAGATTTGAAACTTGCTTCTTGGAGATTACATAATTAAACATTAATGTTAACTTTCCAAAATTTCATAACAAGGGAAATAAAAAGTCAACCTGTCAGCCTGAATACATTATAATAACATACAATACAAAGTAATATAACAGATATGAATAGACATATGAATGACTGGGAGTCATGGTAATTATTGCTTTGGGGGTAAGTAAAATGGAAATATGACAAATACAAGGTGCGTGTGAAGGAAAAATCATTTAACAAAATCTCTGAGTGAAGATTTTTTTCATTGTTTTAAAAACCTGTTCTAAGTTTTCTTCAGTGTATTGAAGCTTACAAACCAGAACCCAGTCAGAATGTCCAGACCAGCAGATGGTACTAATAGGAAAATCAATGGTCCCTGAGATTTTTCAAGGGAATTTAAATATTATAGAAAGGGAAAATTCCAAAGTGAATGTCAAATAGGTTAAAATCTTGTACTTCCATTATGTACATCAAAGCAAAAGAATGGATTCGGGAAAAAGGAATGTAAGGCTTATGACATATCCTCCTTTGTCTCTCATTTTGAATTATTATTGACTGTTGGGCAAATTTCACAAGCCTTGAAGATTGTTTCTAATCCACAAATATGTTGTCTCAAGCTTCTGCGAAAACCAGTATTAGAGATGCTGTCATAACAATTGTTCAAACTGGACAAGCAGCCAGTGGGTCACTACTCACGGGGGACCAGTAGCACAGCAACGGGTTGACTTTTGCAAGGAGCCCTTTGCAGCTCAGAATGAGTTTGGTTGCCCTCCTGGACGCTTCCACCATTTGAGGGTTTTGTTGTGAAGGCAGAAAACAGTATTTAATATTTAATGAAGTCATTCTCTGCTGATGTTTCATGGCAGATGTGCTCTACTTAGTAGACTGTCAGAAAGAAAATGTAGAGGCAAACGCATTAAAAATTATCAGACATTTTCATAACCTCTCCCGAGGTGTCTCGGAAGGGTAATTACCTTGTGCACAAGATGGAAATGAAATGGGGAAAAACCTTTTTTGTGCAAAAGTACAAGAAGTGATTATACTGTTGACAGGAATCATAAGCTCCAGATGCATTATTTTTTGCTACTTCCAGCTTTCTTCCTCCCTTTTTATCCAGATGAGTTCTGCATTATATGCAGAACTTACAGGACTTACAGAGGAGCAATAAGAGACTTTAATATTCATATCTGAGAGCAGTGAAAATAGAAGGGCACATCTTCTTATGAGGACATCAGATAGGTTACTTATTCTAACACATAGAAAATGCTACAAACCGTTCTAGCTCCTACTAAGAAGGCCCATTCTTCTCTGTCTTGGAAATTTCTGATATTGGAGGACCCAAGATTCTTGGACAAGAACCCCTTCATTTCCTAATGGTTTGTGCCCCTTTGGAGTTTAATGAAGATCTGGACATAATTTTGTCAGCTAGCAAGAGGAGAAAGGGAGGGGAGGAGAGAGGAAGGGAAGAAGCTAGGAGAATCAGAAAGGTCATTTCCCTGTCATGCTCTGGGCGTGCTCTGATGGGAACTGGCAGCAGACTGTCGCCCCAGGAAGCAGCGTTGTAAGTGGCCTCAGCCCAACATTGTTGAACAAACTTAAAGTGTGTGCTGCTTCCCCTGGACCACATTCTGTCATTTGAATCTGAAATGGCAGCTGCGTCAAAACAAGTTTGCATTATGTAGACCTAATTCCAATTTTTAAAATGCTGACTCAAAATCCTATGTAACCAGCAGCAATCAATTATATTTGTCAGTTTCTTTGAATACGGTTTATGAATTTCTCAACACACCAGGACTAGATTCCATGCCGCCACATGAGAGAGAAGCTGTGTGTTCTGAATCAATAATAATGACCATTTACCGGACTTGCAACGTCCAACAGTATGGCAGAACAGACATGAGCTGGGGATTGCAGGAGAGTGTTTGGTCAGCTGAAGTCCTGCTGGATTTGGAATGGATTCAGACAAACACACTTGTTCAAGCAGTGCTGAGCTTGTGAGCAAACAAGGGGAGTCTTCAGTACCAAAACATGCAGACATAAACAAAATTCCCAAACAAGAAAAAGGTGAAGGTGGGCTGAAAATGGACTTGAACTTAGGCAAACCCCAAATAGGTGAAGGTGGGCTGAAAATGGACTTGAACATAGGCAAACCCCAAATATGGATTCTTTTCCTGGAGGCCAATGCCCACCCCAGCAGTGGATTTGGAATTTAAGCCAGGGACCCACAACGAATGGAACAGACAAACTTGGAGATGTTAGGAGTTCCTGCAGGCACCTTCTCAGTGGAGAAAAGCATCCCCAGGACTCAGAACTTTCATGGAATATGTGGTCAAAGATAGTCAAATTAAGTGAAATATAATCATGATATGCCCAAGGAAACAAACCACCATTAAGTGATGACAGTCAGCAAAGCAATCAGTTTGGATACTTCACCTTTTCGGGACTTCCCTGGCGGTCCAGTGGTTAAGACTTTGCCTGCCAGTGCAGGGGGTGCAGGTTTGATCCCTGGTTAGAGAGCTAAGATCCCACATGCCTCGCAACCCAAAGAAAACAAAAATAACAAAATAAAAAACATAAAACAGAAGCAATATTGTAACCAATTCAACAAAGACTTTAAAAATGGTCCACATCAAAAAAAATCTTAAAAAAAAATAAAACAAAAAAATAAACGTTCCACCTCCTGCACAACACCTCAAATTATTGGAGTGGTCAGATTTGGAATGGGAAAGAACTATGATGACAAAATGTGGGTTAAGAAAGACAGGAACAGGGAGTTCCCTGGTGGTCCAGTGGTTAGGACTCTGCACTTTCACTGCCGAGAGCGCATGTTCATTCCCTGGTTGGGGAACTAAGATCTGTAAGCCGTGAGGCACGACCAAGACAAAAAAAATCTTACAATTAAAAAATTAAAATAAAAAACAGGAACAAAGGATCATCAAAAACATGCAGATGAAAATTATAATTCTTGAAATGATCTAAATAGCATATTTTACACAAATGAAGAATTAATATTATTCTTGAAATGAAAGAGTAAGCCCTGCATCTCCTGAAAAGAAGCATCAAGAGATGTCAAAGTTACCCAGAATGCAGCACACACACAGACACACACACACACAGCACAGAGGACAGAATGAGAAGGCTTGACATAAATTTAGTCAGTGTTTGAAAAGAAAATGAATAGGACAGAAGGAACAGAGGAGAAAAACAATTTGACTGCAGAGATATCAACGGATATAATAGAAGCAAAATACCAGGGAATAATATCTTCAAAATGCTGAGAAAAAAATAACTGCCAACTCAGAACTGTATACAGTGCAAATTTTTCTTTTAATAACTAGGGTGAATAAAGACATATTTTCATATATACAAAAACAGAGATTATGATCAGCAGAATTTTATCAAAGGGATTCCTAAAAGGTATATTTCAAGAAGAAAGGAAATTCATCACAGAAGTTCTAGTGGTTTAGGAAGAACTGCTTAGTAAAAAAAAAATGGTAAGTATGTAGGAAAATCTAAGTGAATATTTTGTATATAAAATGAAAATACCTAAATTGTGGGGTTAAATAATGAGCTAAAATACTGATTTTTAAAATACCATATAAGTTGGAGGGTGATCATTAGATCTGGCCTTCTAAGGCCCTGTTATTATTCAGGAAGAATGTTAAGATAGTGATGCATGGTAACATTTTGAGGATGAACACTAAAAGAGTGGAAACAATGAATCACAAATCAGTATAGGGAAGAAAGAAGAGTAAAAATAAAGCAATTCAAAGGAAGAAAAAGGGGAAAGAGGTAGAAGAATCATCAAAAAGCGGGACAAACAGAAGGCACACCAAGTAAGAACCTTGTAACAAGTTTAGGATTTTTATTCCCAGCTGTACAAAAGATCTGATACCTGGAATGACTTGCTCAATATGATGAGTAGAATTTTGGACAAAATGAAAATAAACTATTTAAATACATGGAATATAAGATGGTATAAGATTAAGAAATCCACAAGATCCCAAAAGTTGAGTGAGAGCAGGAGCCCGGAAAGGAGACACCACAGCCAGGTTTCACCCTGAGGGTTTCTGCTGGGCTTGTGCCCTCCCCGCTTTGGCCACTGCACAGGGATTATGCGTGAGATTCCAGGGCCTATGTGAAATGGGAGAATCTAATAGGAGCCATCTGCATGCATCTGTGATCCTACAGAACCACACCCTTTGTGTCAAGGTTAGCATGAAATAAACCTACCATGCAGAAGAGGCCAACAATGAAACACCATCTTGCCCTTGGTACTGGGTGAAGAGAGGAAATCTCCTCTGAGGATTCATGTCTGTAAGCTTATCTTCATGAGGACTTTTGGTCCAAATGCGTATTGCCAACGTGTTCCAATTGCCAACGTGTTCCAAAGAGACTGCAGACAGAGCATTTAGAACAAGACGCTGTCTTAGAACAAGACACTGTTAGCATTATACTCAAGCACACAAATACTCCCTGGAAGAACACAACTTCAAATCAAACCTGAAAGAATTCCTAGCGATTGCTTTCTAAGGAAAGTAAGCAGCTTCCAATCTAAAGCAACACTTGTGGATGAAAAACGCAAAATGAACAAACAATGGAAAGAGACAAAGACTTCCGGTATTGGAGCCATCACACCCAGATTACATGATAACTTTAATATGCTTAAAGAAATAAAGAGAAGATTGAAAGATGAGCAGAGGGCAGAACCTACCCTGTGGATTAGAGAGAGAACTAAACAGAATTCTAGAGCTGAAAGATATCGTGATTAAAAATACAAAACTTGGACACATTGAACAAATCACGCTGCTGAAAAAATTTGCAAATGAGAAGATAGTTCAAAAACACTATCCGGAATTCAGTACAAAATACAAAAGAGGTTAAGAAACAAGGAGACTTGAGTAAGATTTAACATATTTAATCAGGGTTTCAGAAGAAAAAAAGTTTCAGAAGGAGAAAAATCAAGCAGAGACAAAATTGGAAGAGAGAATATCAGATCTAGGAAACCCAGTGACAAACAAGAGACATAATTAAAACAAACAAACATCTAGATATATAATGAAACTTCAAAATACCAAAAAGGGAAGATTTTATAGAAGCCAGAGAGGAAATGGAGAAAATGAACTATTAGACTAATGCTAACTCCTCAAGCAGAGTGATGGAAGCCGGAAGACAGTGGAATAATAGCTTTGGGGTGGCGAGAACTGACCATCTGGAATTCTACACTCAGAATATTTTTCAAGAATGAAGACAAAATAAAGCACAAAATGAACAAACCGACAGCTTCCCAGGTTTACTACCCAAAACCCACATTAAAAGAAATAGTAAAAAAAAATACACTTGAGTAGATTTAAAAAATTCTAGCCATGCTCTGTTTACACCACAAACATAAGAATGCAAAGGTTGACAGAGCATGGAGAAAGATTTACCAGATAATTATCAACCAAAAAGATACATTTTAATCAAATATTGCCAGAAGATAGTTGACACAGCTAGTTAACATCTGATAAAAGATTTCAAGCAAAAAGCATTACTAGTGGTAGAAGTTCAAAATGATAAAAAGTTCAATTCAGGAAAATATGAAATGCTAAAATTGTAATAGCATAATTTTATTTTTTAAAAATAAAACTGCAGAGAGAAGACAAATACATGTAGGAGATTTTAACGTATTCCCCCCAGAAATTAATAGTTCGAACAGACAAAAGTGAGTGGTGATTGATATAGAAAGTTTAAACAGTGCAATGAACAGGTTTAGGTGTGTGCAGTATTGCCTGCAACAATTAAGGAATGCACATTCTTCCAAACACATGGGAACGTTTTCAAAAATTGATCACCTGTGAAGCCATAAAGGTACCTCAGCAGAGACAAAGGACTGTTATCACAGAAACCATATCCCCTGACTAAAATGCAACTAAGTTCAGAATAAAACTAAAAGCGTTTCATATGTTTGGAAATACTTAAAACTTTTAAATAACTCATGGGTCAAGGGAGAAGCAAAATGCTATGTGTCAAAAATTGTGAAATGCTATGATACTAGCAGGGAAATATACAACCCTTAGTGCCTTCATTTAAAAGAAAAAGGATTGTGGGCTGGCCTCCTGCAGGAGTGGCCAGGCTGGGCATTACCCAGCAGCACCTCGCGGGGTCCTTCTTCTTTGAATCCTTCTGCTCCACTGCATTCCCCGTCTTAGCATTCTTGTTGGTTTCTTCTCCAATCACACGTAAGCCTGGGTGTTTCAAGTCAGGCATACCCCGTTCAAATCCCAGCTCCTCTATTTCCTTCTTTGCTGAGCCTCCATGACCTCATCTTTACAACCAGGCTGCCAGTCTGTACAGGCTTGTTGGGAGGACTTGGTGAGAGTCTGTGCGTGAAGTGCCTGGTTCTTGATAAATACCTGGTATGTGATAACCCGAGGCCACACTGTGTGGCCAGAGGTGATTTCTCAAAGTGCTGATGGCTCTGCTGGAAGAGGCCTGCTGCCCCTCACGTGGTCAGTGGGCTCAGCAGCACTGACCCCTCCTCCCATGCCCATCCCACCCCTCCATGCCCTGGCTCTATCTAGCATATCCCAAATAAAGTGACACTGTGTGCAGAGTCTGCATCCCTGGGGGCAGAGGGCAAGGGAGGAGTGGGAGCGGGGGTAAAAAAAAGAAAAAAATTAATTGAAAATAAATAAAAGAAAAAGGATTAAAATTAAGGCACTAAGGATCCAACATAAGAAACAAAACCAAACAAAAACAGCAAATTAATCCCAAAGGAGATCTAATGAAAGAAAGTAATCATAAAGATAAAAGAAACCATTGATGAAACAAAAAACAATTATAAAGGAGAGAATTAATGCCCAAAGTAGGTTCTTTGAAAAAGATGAATAAAACAGAGAAGCCTCTGTAAAGGTTAGGCAAGGAGAGAGAAAGTAAGATATTAGGATGAAAGGTGGACTTAACTATAGACACTTCAGAGATTTAATAGTTAAGAATTACTATGGGGCTTCCCTGGTGGCACAGTGGTTGAGAGTCCGCCTGCCGATGCAGGGGACGTGGGTTCGTGCCCCGGTCCGGGAAGATCCCACATGCCGCGGAGCGGCTGGGCCCGTGAGCCATGGCCGCCGAGCCTGCGCATCCGGAGCCTGCGCTCCGCAACGGAAGAGGCCACAACAGTGAGAGGCCCGCGTACCGCAAAAAAAAAAAAAAAAAAAAAGAATTACTATGGCCCATTTTAAGCCCAATAATTTGAAAATTTAGATGGAATGGATTAATTTTAAAATAAACTTGCTGCACTGACTCTAGAAGAAATAGGATATCAGTATATTCTTACAATCACTAATAAAATTGAGTGGGCTTTGAGAAATTTGACTCTATTAAAATTAGGGACTTCTGTTTATGGAAAGACATCAAAAAGTGAGTGTTCATACCAACCACAGACTGGGAATAGAAATTTACCACATGCATAATAGACAAAAAAAGATTATGCAGAATGCTTAGTTGCTGCCTAAAGAGATGGGCTACATACTGAATAAGCATTCCACCAAGAAGAAAATACAACAGATCACAGGCAAACGACAGGATACTCCTCCATCTTATTATTAATTAGGCAGGTCAGAATTAATATTCCAATATTATTTTCTTTCTCAATCTTCAGATTGGCAAAAAAGTTAGAAGCCAAATACCAAGTATTATGAGGATGTGGAGCCAAAGGAACTTCCGTCAGTTGTAATGAGAGTGTATATTTGTATAACCATTTTGGAAAACAGTTTGGCATTGCCTGGGGAAACAAAATAAGCATGCATACAGGGCTGCAGCTCCACTCCTAGAAAATCCTGCACATGTGCACTGGAAACACACAAAAGTATTGATCGTGCTAGCATAAATGAGTGAATGGGTATATAAACAATGCACAAACAAATACTGGGAATAATGCAAATGTCCATCAACACAATGGATAGATAAATTTGGGTACAGTTGCAAGAAGGACTATATGTACACAGCTGAAACTGAATAAACCATAGCCTCACACAATACCATGTATGAGCTTTAGGACATAATGGTGTGTGCTTATAAGAAACAAATTCAGAAAAATCAATTCCATATGATTGCATATTTGTAAGTTCAATAAAACAACACTACACAATGTGTTTGAGGAAGCACATGTGCATGGGTGATAAAACTAAAAGAAAAGCAGGGTAATGGTTAAAACAAAAAAGAGATTGGTCACCTTAAGGAGGTGGGAAGAAGAGTTGCAATTGGGGGTGGGAATATCTGGAGTAATGACAAATTCAATTCCTTTTTTTTTTTCAACAAGGAAAATAGTACATAAACTTTGCAGTGTGGCTTATAATTTCTTAAAAGGGAACAGTTTACATAGACATCAAATTAACATTTGAATGTTGATATTGAATTACATACCAGTTGACTTCTACAAAGTTATTTAATACAACATTCTGTTTTTTTAAAGGTAAACCTATCAGAATCATACATTATTGTTTAAAATTAATTTCCTCTCCATAATTTATAGTTTATTTTGTGATTTTAAATTCTGCCTAGTTTCAATGATGGTGGTATAAAGTTCAAAAGTGAGTATTTCTGAAAGCTGTTGTTATTGTTATTTAAGAAAATGCATTATTTTTAAGGGTCAGTAAATTTTCTGCAGCATTACTAAGTCTTCATAAAATGACATACTTTTTTTGAACAAAAAGACATAAACAAAGCTAGAATAAAGTCTGACATTCAATGCTTGTATAGAATTATAATTTATGAGGCAATTGGATGTTCATGAAATTTATACAAAAGAAGTCCTTTTGAGCTTATGCACCGCAAGCATTTTTTTAAACAATTGCTGGGTTTTTTTGTTTTGTTGCTCAGTAATGCACCATTTTTTTTCCCTTATTTTGACTCCCGCCACCCCTTTCTCCCCACCCCCTGCTGTCTTTGGCAATCACCAGTCTGTTCTCTGTATCTATGAGTTCTTTTTTTCAAGGCTCCCACATAAGAGAAATAATATGATATTAAATCTTTGTCTTTCTCTGTCTGATTTATTGCACTCAGCATAGTGCCATTGAGGGTCTTGCATGGGGTCACAAATGGCATGATTTCATCCTTTTCTATGGCTGAGTAATATTTCGCTGTGTGTGTCTGTATACATACGTATATGACAGCTGCTTTATCCATTCATCCATTCGTGGACATTTGGGTTGTTTCTGTATCTTGGCTATTATAAGTAATGTTTCAGTGAACATGGGGGTGTGGATATCTTTTCAGTTAGTGGTTTTGTTTTGTCTTCAGATAAATACCTGGAAGTGGAATTGCTGGGTCACATGGTAGTTCTATTTTTAATTTTTGAAGACCCTCCATACTGTTTTCCATAGTGGCCAATTTACATTCCCACAAACAGTGCAGGAGGGTTCCCTTTTCTTCACTTCCTTGCCAACACTTATTTCTTGTTTTTTTGATAATAGACATTCTAACAGGTGTGACGTACTATCTCATAGTTTTGACTTGTATTTCCCTAATGATTAGTGATGTTGAGTATCTTTTCATGTCAATATGTGTTGGCCATCTGTATGTCTTCTTTGGAAAAATGTCTATGCAGATCATCTATTTTTTAATCAGATTTTTTTGTTTTTTTCTATTGAGTTGTATGAGTTCTTTGTATATTTTGAGTATTAGTCCCTTATCAGATATATGATTTGCAAATATTTTTTTCCATTCAGTAGGTTGCCTTTTCAGTTTGTTGATGGTTTGCTTTGCTGTGCAGAAGCTTTTTAATTTAATGTAGTCCCACTTATTGATTTTTGCTTTTGTTGTTTTTGCTTTTGGCGTAGATTAAAAATATCATCCCCAAGTCTGATGTCAAGGAGATAACTACCTATGTTTTCTTCTAGGAGTTTTGTGGTTTCATGTCTTACATTCAAGTCTTTAATCCATTTTGAGTTAATTTTTGTGTATGGTGTAAGATAGTGGTCCAGTTTCATACTTCTGCATGTGGCTGTCTAGTTTTCCTAACACCATTTATTGGAGAGACTGTCACTTCCCCATTAGGAAAGTTTTCTTTGTCATAAATTAATTGACCATATTTGCGTGGGCTTATTTTTGGGCTCTCTCTTCTGTTCCATTGATCTATGTGTCTGTTTTGTGCTAATACCATCCTATTTTTTTTTTTTGCGGTACGCAGGCCCCTCACTGTTGCGGCCTCGCCCGTTGCGGAGCACAGGCTCCGGATGCGCAGGCTCAGCAGCCATGGCTCACGGACCCAGCCGCTCCGTGGCATGTGGGATCTTCCCGGACCAGGGCACAAACCCATGTCTCCTGCATCGGCAGGCGGACTCTCAACCACTGCGCCACCAGGGAAGCCCACACCATACTATTTTAATTACTATAGCTTTGTAATATAATTTGAAGTAAGGGAGAATGATGCCTCCAGCTTTGTTTTTCTTTCTCAAGATTGCTTTGGCTATTCAGGATTTTTTTGTGGTTCCATACAAATTTTTAGGATTATTTGCTCTATTTCTTTGAAAAGTGATACTGGGGTTTTGATAGGGATTTCAGTGAATCTGTAGATTGCTTTGGGTGATATGGACCTCTTAATAATACTGATTCTTCTAATCCATGATCATGGAATATTTTTCCTTTGTGTCTTATTCAATTTCTTTCATCAGTGTCTTGTAGTTTTCAGTATACAGGTCTTTCACCTCCTTGGTTAAATTTATTCCTAAGTATTTTATCCTTTTTGATGCATTTGTAAATGGGATTGTTTTCTTTTTTTAGAAGATGTTGGGGGTAGGAGTTTATTAATTAATTAATTTATTTTTGCTGTGTCGCGTCTTCATTTCTGTGCGAGGGCTTTCTCTAGTTGTGGCAAGCGGGGGCCACTCTTCATCGTGGTGCGCGGGCCTCTCACTATTGCGGCCTCTCTTGTTGCAGAGCACAGGCTCCAGACACGCAGGCTCAGTAGTTGTGGCTTACGGGCCTAGTTGCTCCGCGGCATGTGGGATCCTCCCAGACCAGGGCTCGAACCCGTGTCCCCTGCATTAGCAGGCAGATTCTCAACCACTGCGCCACCAGGGAAGCCCCCTGGGATTGTTAATTTCTGTTTCTGGTAGTTTGTTATTGGAGTATAGAAACAATAGATTTTTGTGTATTGATTTTTTTATCCTGCAACTTTACTGAATTCATTTATTAGTTCTAATAGTTTTTTGAAGGAGTCTTCAGATTTTTTTATATATGATATCAGGATCTTCCTGCAGCCAAGGGACAGTCTGTGGACCAAATAGAGGGGTGTAGGAGATGGGGGGTGCCTCCCATATAAATGTACTCAGTGTAGAGGTTCTCTAACTTTTGGTCTCAGGAATCCTTTGCACTCTTAAAATTACTGAGATCCTAAAAAGCTTTTGTGTTGTGTGTGTGTGTTTGTGTGTGTACTGTGTTAGAAATTAAAGCTGAGGAGGTGTTTAAATGCAAGCCTTCCACTGAGAGTGTAATAGAATATCTTTGGAGAAAAGTTTGGTGATAGATGTAAGATAATTAAAATGAATACCCCTTAATCCGTGAATTCATACAGAGTCTTAGCATAAGGAAATGATCTATGACCACAGGTATGTGTGTGTTTGTGTTACACAATACAATTTATGATCCCCAAGGGAAACAACAACTATTAATATGATAACAGTGGCAACAAAATAACATGTTTATGTCTGATTCTGGTTCCACCACTTAGAAAAATTATCAATCCTCTATAACATCAATACCCTCATCTACAGAATGAGAATATTTATGATACCTACTTTATAGGGGTGTTGTGAATATTAAATGAGATTAGCCATGTCAAGTACATCACATAGTTCCTGGCATACACTAAGTGCTCAATAAATGTCACATATTTTTACTGTTATTGCATGTGAAATACCATTCAATTGTATAAGCAATTAAAATGGTATACAATTAAATTTATTCGCATCAAAATGCATTCATAGTATACTAAGTAAAAGGTTAACAAGACAGCCTATACAACCTACTTCCATTTTTGTAAAGAACAAAATCTATCAAAAATTCTTTGAATATATACACAAGTCATTAACATTGAGCCGTGCAGGTTATTTATGCATTTTTTTTCTGTGTATCTGTATCTTCTAATTTTTCTTCAGTGGCAATGACCTGCGTGATAAAATGTTTTCCTTTGGAGCCGTACAGTGTACTGACACCAGAGGGCGCTGATGCTTGTGAGTCCCCCACCCCGTGCTAACTTGAGGGTGGAGCCCACGGTGAGCTGTCCAGGGGCTGAAGAAGGCGAGAGCCTCAACCCAGAAGAAAGAAAGAATAGTAGCGTCCCTCCAAAAAACAAACAAACAAACAAACAAATACCTGCACATTAGGAGCTACTGATGCCAGGATTCTGTCCCCGGCAGTTTCTGTTAGACTTTCTGGGGGTGGGTCCAGATATCAGCATTAAAAAAAAAAAAAAATTCCTAGGCAGTTCCAGTGTGTAGCCAGTATGGCGAATCCCGGATGCGAAAGGAAAGTAAAAGCCACGTGATCCCAGGTGCCAGGAAGGATTGGGAGGAAATATGCCTGTAGCTCTCACTCCCTCCAAGACCTAGTCCAGCTGCCCCTGCTCCACAGCAGTGAGCCTCCTTCCTGCCTCTCCCGGCCCTTCCCCAGCTCCGGGAAAGACCGAGACTCCCAGGTCTCTTGGGAGTGGGGGTGGCTCTGAGGGGCTGATGCTCCACACAGACTACAGTCCACGCTGCTTCCTGCAGAGGCACCATGTAGTGAGTTCTGCCCAAAGCTGAGGCTTCCTCGTTCTACCACAGACCCAAGCTCCAAAAGATGCTCATGTCATGATGAAGCAGCTTACCTACAGCTCCCCACAAGCCCTGCTTCTCTCTACAGAGAACAGTGCCTGGAGCTTGTGGTGGAGGGAACCCTGCAATCTGATTTCTTGGCTGCATGATTTGGGGCAAGCAGGACCCAATGGCCCAGGAAGCAGGAAAGGGAGAGAAGTAAGGTTGAGGGAAGAGGGGAGTGCTGTCAGCCACAGTGGGCCATAATCCTCTACCTGCAGAGTGCGGAAGACTGGCCCTGCCCCTCTCCAGTCCCAGCCCCTTCATGCCGCGTGCGGCTGGTCCTTGGCATCTTGCTGGGTGTATGGTTTACCTGGGTGGGAGTGACCGCAGAGGACGGACGTCCTGAGGCCTGCAGTCCCCTCATTCTCCTGGTGTGCGCGAGTAGAATGTCAGTCTCTCCTGGGGTTTTCCAGAGAGAAAACCATGGAATGCAGGAAGGATGTAACACATAATGGTTTGTGGAGATTCTCGATTCTGCGCTGTGATTTGTTTTCCTATCCTCTTCTCTCCCCTCAACATACCCCGATTGATACTGACTTGAGTTGAGTGGAAAGAGAGCAGGGCCCAGTGGTGGTTAGAATGTTTTCACTAGTGAAGAGTGTTTTCCCCAGAATTTCACTGGTTTGGTTTCATCACTGAAGGCAAAGAAGCAGTAGCTTTAGCTGCTGTCCCCTCCAGGACCACTTCCGGTAGGTTTCTGGTAAAGATCTGGTGGACCGTCGCTCGGAGAATGCTGGAGAAAATAAGCTCCGCGTATCCCCAAGTTAGTCACCAATGGCTGCGTGGCATACCAGCCAGACCTTAGTGACACAAAAGAGCCAGTTTTTCTTTCTCACCATGCTGTGGGGTGGTAGGGACTCATCTGCTGACCTCGTGGGTACAGCTGGGACAGATGGGTCTTTCTATCTACTTGATCTTTCATCTTGGGCTTCTTCCTGGCATGATGGTCTCAGGGCAGCAGCCTGAGATGACCTGGCAGATGGGCGCAGGGAGCACAGGAGTAAGCTAAAAGGCATCTTGGGACCTCAGCTCTGGAATGTGAACATCAGTTCCACTGTCTTCAATTGGTCCAGGCCAGCCACAGTGGGAAGCACTCCATCTCTTGATGGAAGAAGTGGCAAAACATCTGGGGCCATATTTAATATATCACAGGATTTCTAGTTCTAGGCACTAATCAACATTTTGAGTCAATTAATTCTTTGTTCAGTGGGGTGGGGAACAGGGGAGAGAGGACTTTCCTGTGCATTACAGGACGTTTAGCAGAATCCCTGACCTCTACCCACTAGATGCCGGTAGCATCCCCACAGCCCAGTTGTGACAACCAGAAATATCCCCAGACATTGCCAGATGTCCCCGGAAGGAGGCAAAATCTCCCCCCAGTAGAGAACTACTGATCTGTTCCAGGTGTTGATTTCTTTTTCTAAGATGGATTTTCTGTTTCTTGGTATCAGCACGTACTTTGTCAGAACAACACTGACTCAGATCTGCCTGTATAAATTAATAGCCCCATCGAGACTAACTCACTTGGCCAGAATAAGAAGTTCACCAGCAGAGGTATGCCCCTCTGCTGAGCAGTATGAAACGCATCATCACTTCGGACACTTGTAAGCATTAGAAAGCAATCAGCTTTTTTTTTCCTCCCTCCCTCCCTGCCTTCCTTTTTTCTGTTTCCCACAATCAACATCCACTGATTTTGTTGGGCTCTATGAGGCCACGACAAGCTGGTGGAGGCCTCTTCAAATGAGAAGGGAAAAGAGTTTCAGTGTGTGGATGGGAGTGGAAGAAGCATTTTACAATTTGCTAGGATTTGAGTTCATTTTTGTTCACATAATAGAAAGATTCACCAGCTGTGACATTCCTAAGTCACACAGTTGGGAGTAATATTTGTAGAATGGTACTTTTCATGGCAGCTCTTCATGATTTCAACAATTGTTTATTCCCAAGCAATGATTAATTTTTAGCTGCTTCTTTATTGTTCCCTTCCTCAAATATCAGAGGTGCAGTAATCATTACCAAATAACAGGCAATCTTAATATCTCCAAATATCTTAATATCTCTTAATATCATCCAAATGCTGGATGCATTTCTGGTTTGAAAATGGCATATATGCCCCCGCTTTAACAACCCAGCTTTTTTTCCAGCTCGGTGGGGCTGTTTGTGCTGATGCTAATGTCACCTGAGAGGTGTTGCTGACACTATTATTTCTTGAAAGAGACTGAAGGACCCAGCATCTTTATGTTCCGAAAGCATCCCATTTTGTCATCTTGGTTCTTTGATGTTGCCAGGCATTACTGAACTGTGAGAAGCTGAGAGGAAATTCATATTCCACAGAAAATTTACTTTGCTCAGTAAAGAAGGAACATAATATTGGGGTAGAACTTTCTGCTTACGGAACTGGACATGCAGAGCGGCCAATGGTGAAAACCACCAGGAAGATGCCGTCAAGACACACGTCCCACGGCGAAGCCCTTTCACTGCTTGCCTTATAAATAAAGGGCTCCCCAGATTTCTTTGTTGTTGAAAAAGAAGCTGATTTGGGGAACTGGAGCCAGGTTGCTCGAGTTAGGTGACGCCGCTAACACAGCTACAGCGCTGCCTTCACAGCCCTGATGAATTGCTGGCAGATTGTAATTGGAACCTACACATGAAAAAGACTCTTTGACATCCATAAATAGTCACAACACAGCGGAAATGTAGCAGCTATGGAAATAGTTACAGCAAATAAGAACTTCCTTTAGAAAGCTGCAAACTCTTTTTCCTTTTTTTCTCTCTTCTCTTCACCCCCCCGTCAACTCTTCGTGTCAGTTCATATACCTGCTTCCTTGTCCCTAGAATGATCCCCTAATCTACGTTTGCAGTACTGTCCATGCAATATTTGCTCACTTCTGTTTTTCTCCAAAACTGCAAGTTTCTCCAAAACTTGGTTTTCAAAGGCTCTGGTGTATATAATTAAAATTTTCATTTTCGTTAATGTATTGATTTAGGTCCTTAAGTTCTAGGGCCCAGAGAGCTATTGAAATCACCTGACAGGTGTTTGTTATTGTACCTCCTCAGGGGTTGTTTACTGTACCCAGGTGTCATTCACCCCAGCTGTAAACCTTCTAAATCAAGGGTCACGTTAGATCTTTGAGATAGATGCCTGCTGTTTAAGGGGTTAAGACTTGCTTCTCAAGAGCCACAGGCCTCTTATAATACTTGGAGAACCCAAGGGCCCTGCACCAAGGAGAATATGTTGACCAAAAATAGTTTAACACTGAAAGATCTCCAGGCAGACTTTGGCCCTCATCTTTAAACAAAGCATGGGCTTCACTTTTGAGTTCGTTGTTTTTCAAATGGTTAAACAGTCTTGCCTGTGGCCAGTTGCACCCATTTCACCAGGACCAGCATGTTAGGGGGCTCAGTATTTTCAGTCATATGAGACGTGATTGTATCATGTTAGGCAGAAGCATGGTTTCCTTAAGTCTTCATCTAGAAGTTAAATATGGTCAGAGGGGCGCGTATCAGATGGCAAGTCGAGGACAGATGGACTCTGGTGTTTTCTCACCTGTGTCAACTAGGTTAAGTTGGATCTTTTTTTCCAGAATATACTGCCCTGTATAATTCTGAGTTAGGAATTGGCCAAAAGACCACTTTGCAGAAGGAGGAAGCAAAGCAGCTGCCATTATCCTGGGAAGGTGAGATGATGTTACAGCAGACGCAGAGGTGCTGGGGGTCCAGGTTGCCTTTGCTCTCCTCCATCCCACGCCCAGCTCTTCCTGACTGATGACTGGGGGGGAACAGCGGCAGCTCCAGGCCCACCCCCAGACACTTGGTGGTGAACCCCGTGGGTGTTGGTACACAGGAACCCTGCCTAGTTCAAAATGATGTGTCAAACCAGCTGAAGGAATTTTGAGGCGTGAGTGGGAGAAGAGTGCTCATTTCAGGAAACCCAGGCGACTGCTGATGACTATAGTACCGGTCATAATAGCTGACATTTACTGATCACCAGCTATGTGTCAGACACAGGGCCTTATATACCGTGTATCATTTATTCCTCACAAAAACCACCTGAGGGAGGTACAGTTGTCATCCTGTTCTGCACGTGAGAAAATTTCGGGGGTTAGGTCAGAGCTGGAAATGCGTGTTCTTAGCAACTATGGTATATAGATATATAGATATATAGATATGTCACCTCTCCACTTGTCACACATTAAAATTATTTGTTTATGTATACGTATCAGTGTCTGCCACTAGAGTATGATAGTCCAAGGTCAAGAAGTGCATCCTTTTCATATTTTCATTGTTAAAATAGATGGTCTGAAAACTAGAAAGTTTATGATAAACATTTGCTGAATAAATGGACACATAAAAGGGATGGTGGTGGGAGATGTGATCGGCCTTGGTACCACAGGTCAAGAAAAATTGGCAGGGACCCTCGCAGTGGACTTCTGTTCACGTTGTCAGGATGTGAGCCTAGCTGCATAAAAGAATTCAGAAAGAATACAGAGTGGGCTTATGCTATTGATGGGCATAGTAATGATAGAAAGAAATGTTTATTATCTAGCTTGCCTCACATTTTGATCAAGGGGAGAGGGGCAGCCGGGGAGGGCATTCATTTTATAGAAAAAGCATAGAATATCTTGAAACCTGGCAGTGATTTTTACTTTAGGGAGCACGGATATCTACTCAACGGTAGGGGGAGCAAGATGCAGAAAAATCTAAAATTGTAGATCACTAAACAAAAAATGGGAAGCTCTCTGAGTTACCTAGGGATAAAAGCATGAGCAAGTGATTTTACAGAAAGCAGTCTGAAAATGGGTGTTGATAAATTTTAAAGACTGACTCTTCTGTTCAATATGGTTTTGGAATTGCTCACCAGGACAATTCTAGCACAAAATGGTTCAGGGAAGATTTCACAAGGATCAACATAGGTGTTCAATAAGGATAAAGCAGGATAGATTGTTTTTAACCTAAATCAAATGATTCATCCTTTGACAGTGGTAAAATTCCCACCATGTTTATGCCAATTAGACCCAGCCTTGAACCCTTTATTGCGGTCTATGGAAAACCAGAATTGAAGTGAAAATTAATGATGCTATTTAAATGAACTACCCTAGGCGTAAAATAGCATGATAAGATAAAATTTGCATTGCTATTGCTGTGTTTTGCTTAGCATTATATTCTACCTTGAAATTTGAGAGGTTCATAGACTGGTTCTAGGAAGACTAAACCAGAGAAAAGCAAGTTCACATCAAGTGTGTGAACTCCACCAATGACTGTTTATGGTGTGATACTTTGAGTTCTTCAAACACTCTCCCTAGCAAATCTTCCCTTGAAAATGCCCCCAACTGGCATTGGAACAAACATAAGCTCTTTCAAAATTATTTTGACCATCTCTGAATTTCCTAATTAGAGTCTAAGAAAAAAAAAAAATCCTGTCTGTTTAAAAGGAGCAACTTAGTTGCATAATGAATTATTCCTATTTTATTTTAATTTAATTATGCAAATTTGGTATGAAATCAATTCCAGTGCCTGTAAAATTGACATTTGTTTGTTTTGTTTTACTTTCAGGGCTTCTTTCTAGTTTCATTAAGCCCACTTGGCAAGGCCCAGAGCTTCTAAAACATTCAGGCCTTCACTTATGCTCATAATATTGACTATGAAGTGCATAATGAAAATAGAGGCTACTTGATAGGAAAATCAAAATATAATATCCAAAGTGGCCATAAGCACCTTTTCTCCTAAGCCTGGGCTATGACAGAATTCTATGATGTAGAAATTGAGTTTTGGTATTCGGTGATTTTCTTAAGGTTGCAGTCTGTGTCATAAGAACTATTATCTGCCTGAAGCTAGGTTTTCCTACTACGCTGTTTTTGTTCATAGACCTCAAGGTAATGCAGTAAGTTGCAAAAGTGACCTTGCTCCATGTTGCACTGGGACCACTGGTGCCCACGTGAATACCCCTGAGATCTCCATTCTTCTGTCACTTCTGCAACTCAGAGTCCTAGGAATCTTCCCACTTGATATTTTTATCATCAGTCCTAATGTTCATTTCAACAGACTGATTCCCAAATCTATTGATACAATTCCAGGCCAAGATCCGGACATCAATCTCAGGCACTCATATCAGTTTCAGGAGATTATTAAAAATGCCCCAGATTTTAAGAGGTCCTCTGGCTTATCTTCTCAACCATCTTCCCTTCTTCTGCCGTGAAGACTGACTGCATGGAATACTTATCAGTCAAAAGATACAATGGCTGGATTATTTATTCTGAGACCCTGTTTCATATTTTATCACTGTCTTTCTTCCATGAATTAAGTGTGCTAAACAATACTGGGCAAGAGAGAAAGCATTTAAGTACAAATCTGCATTGCTGTTGAAGTTGTTCTTCCTAACGTGGGCAAATGAAAGCAGAGTTGAATGAAACAGGACTGTGACACTTCTAGGACCTCATCATTTTCAAGGGATAGAAACGGCTTTGCATTCAACCACCAGCTCCAGGGCTTAGAATCCAAAACAGCCTTTTAGAATTGGAACTTACAATTGCTTTCCCAATGACTGTGGGAGCGTGGCTAAATAATTATACCTCTCAACCATTGTGTAAACCAGTTTAATCAACATTTTTCAGGCATGTCACAGTTATACAATCACCAAATAATTTTCTAAAATTATGCTGCATTAGAAATCGCCACACATCAACTTAGATTATTTTTACTCATGGCTCTAATCATGCCTGAAAGAAGTTTCTTCTTTTCATACCATTTTATTTACTTTTTTTTTTTTTTACTATTATTTGGTACTTCCATTGAAGATGATTCATCCTTACAGACTAGCCAGATGCTCTGTTCACTTTGTGTTATGCTTAATTGCCATTGACTTAATCAAAGATGGCAGTTTTTTTCAAGCAGTTATAGCATTATTAAATTTCTTTTTCATTTGCTTTATAAATAAAAGAAATCTTGGAAAGCATCCATCCCTAAATCTCGACTTAGAATATATCATAAAAATAAAAGAAAGGTTTTAGGGTACAACGTCCGTGGGATTAAGAAAGGAGGACATTGCAAACATGCATTTTAATTGTGTTTTGGTAGCACATGTTTCAAGAAGATACCATTCAATTTACTCTCTCAGAAGATATAAAAAACTGGGCACAAATAATTACTATATTATTAGTAAAGTACTCAGATTTCTCTTTGGGCTCCTTTAAGCCTATTACAATTATTATTATGACTGTTACTATAAATGCTTTCATTTTTTTTCTAAAATAGTAATAATCCCAAGCAAGACTGGTAAATCAAGAAATGTTCCGAGGAATAAAGCTGAAATGAAATTAGGAATACAAATGGAAGAAATTGTACAACCGAATGTGCAAACACCGAAGTAATATTTTGTGCTCCAAACACACTGAGATGTGTGCTTGTATAAGCAGAAGGATCAGCATTTAGGTCACCAAATTAGTCTTTCGAATTTTCTTGCTCTATCAAGAATTCTGTTTTCTTCCTGACATCTTTTACCATGCCAAATTAACTGTAGCACTTTAGCTACCAGTATTTCCACATTTTAAATCTCTTACCGATAAATACATCTCTATGAAAGATTTATCTGGTGGCTCGGATAATGACACTGCAGTTGATAATATATCCGTTGAACTTGATCTATAATAGAAAGTGCTTGTGCAAAGTTCTCACTTTGATGGATTAGAAGAAAGAATGAACACACTATATTTTTGCCTTGGCTGTTTACACACTAAAAAGATTTTGAAGAAATCAGAATGTACGAAATTCAAAGGAAGAGAATAATACTTTTTTTTTTTACTTTATTAGAATATTTGTATTGAAAAAAGTAGATTTTCCCTCTGTCTTTTAGTTTGCAGCTTTATGTGTAAATAAAGTATTAGGCTGCATTTATACAGTGCCAAACCATTATTCTGGCTGAATCTGGTTTCAGTGATTATCCCCAAATGACTGGCTACTTAGAAATTTAAAAGCATAGTCTTGGTGCTATAGTCCGTAAAGAATACTCAGACTTATCTCGTTCTTATTTGCATCCGAGACAACTAGGCCTTAGATAATCTTTCCTTTTGCCATAAACACTGATGTGAAAAAAAAATAGGAATGGGATGCTTTATTAATAAAGATAAATGATCTTTGCTCTGATATAAATGATGTTGCAAATTAATGTACAAATGCATTCATTTATCACGTCTAGATTCTGGAAAAATGCCCTGCAGCCTTGATAAAATAGCCCCGAGTTCACGCTGTTTCCAATCCTCACAGCATGTGGGTCAACACGACATTACCCACCATGCTGGAAGCACACGCACAGCACTTCCACGTGGCTGATTCCCCACGCAGTCTTATCCCCTTTATACCACACCGAGAGAAATGATTTCCAGAACTTGAACATTTAAACTAAATGGTTATTTTAAAGCAATATATGATTCAGCAAAAGTAATTCTTGCTCATAAAGACAGCTTAGGTCCAATGAGAATACGGTGAGTTCCCATGTACTGATACTTCACAACTAAAAAGTCCTGCCTGTCAAGGTCAGTTATAAATGGGGCATAATTAAATGTCTAATAAATATCTAATGGTAGAGAATATATATTTTAAGTACTTTAATGCCCAAATTACTTTAATCTTGATTCCAAAAATGCTTCTACTAGTTATAAAAGGAGATATCTATCTATCTGTCCATAGATAGTTTTGTTGTTTTTCATTTTTTTGAAACAAGCACCTCGCTCTGTCTGCAATTGTGGGGAGTCTTGGAAAAAGACACATTGTGTTATGACAGTATAGCTCGTTAAATGGTATTTTCCCTCCATGAAGTTGCTCAGGCTGGTCCCACTGTTTGACACACCTTTCCCACCTTCTTGCACCTAGCTGACATCTTCATTTCTCAAGATTCAGCTGTAGGGTCCACATGATAACTCTCATAATTCTTACATTGTACTGAAATGATTGGTTACGTGCCTGTATCAACAGTACTACCGCAAACCCCATGGTCTGGAACTGTGTCTGCATCATAGCTTCACTCCTCACACCTAGCACCATGGTGCCTGCCTGCCTCCTGACCCTCAGTTAAAAATCTGAACTGATCTGAAAATGAATTAGGTATTTTACCCAAACAGCAGTAGCTTCAGCTAAAGCTGTTTATTCCTTCAGGTGAAATTATTTTCTTTTAAGTTATAAGCTGTATAAAATGGAGTAAGGCAGTTACCACATAACACAAAGGAATGGCCAAAGTCCTGCACTGAGACAAAGTAGTTTTTTGCCCTGTCTTGCTTTGATGGACCTAATAGACCAGTTATAATAACTTGTGTACTTTCTCCCTTTGAAAGTATAGACATAGTTTAAAGATAGTTGAGTTTCTCAACATGAAATCAATTTGTAAATGTGCAGAGAAGTTTCTCTTCTTCATTATTAAACATTATCAGACGTTTGGCAATCCCTAGTACCAAGCAGATTCGTGTCAATGATACAGTGTTATGCTGAATTTCTTAAATATTGGAAAATATACTCCACCATACATTTGCTGAAATAATATTTTCTAAGGAATAAAAGTTACCATAATGTTTCATTGTGAAACACTCCTTGGCATACAGATAATCTGCAGACAAGAGTAACCAAGTGCTCATGTGTGAAACAAAAAGTTTTCCTAGCCTAACTTTTTGGTTTTTGTCTTTTTTGCACGATGCTGGCTCTCCCACATCGGGATCTGCCCCCTTGTTTCCTCTCTTGTGATTGACAGCCAGCCTTCTCGCCCTTAGCAGGTCTCAGTCACAGTGTGGGATGAGGAAGCCAGGTAAAGCAACACAGGTGCTGAGTCAGGCACAAGCTTTACGATACTCTAGGTGAATCTGCTTAACATTTTTTAGTCTTTTGATGGCAATATTATGAGCAGAAAAAACCCTGTTATTTTAGTAATGGTTCAGCCAAACATCCTGTTTGCCCTACAGGGCCAGTTTAAACTTGAATAAATATATTTGAGATGCTAGAAACCTGAAAGGACCCTGGCTCAGGGGTGTAGCCTAAATTCCCAGGATGGGGCCATTTATAACTCCTGCTGTGGCTCGTGCCTAGAGGGACTCACCATCCGACCAGGGCTTTTCTGCCATCAGAGAGAAATAGAACACACAAAAGAAGTTGCTCCCCGGGTCTCTGGAGGTGGCAGGTAGCTGACTAAAGTTGTTAGTGCAGATGGACTCCTCAATTTGTGGTGACTTAAATCACATATAATTTTCATATCCACCTAAAGTCATTCCTTTTGAAGAAAAGACCCTAGGAGATGATTTCCCTAGAGAGAGACAGGAAAAAGAAGCGCCTCAGAATCCTTTTCAGAGTCTGTCATTCAAAAAGTGAATTTTGGGGCTTCCCTGGTGGCGCAGTGGTTGAGAGTCCGCCTGCCGATGCAGGGGATACGGGTTCGTACCCCGGTCCGGGAGGATCCCACGTGCCGCGGAGTGGCTGGGCCCGTGAGCCATGGCCGCTGGGCCTGCGCGTCCGGAGCCTGTGCTCCGCAACAGGAGAGGCCGCAACAGTGAGAGGCCCGCATACCGCAAATTTTGAATTTACTTATTTATTTTGGATTTTTAGTCCAAAATAAATAAGTAAACAAACAGTCTGGGTCTATAGAAAACAAATTCCACAAAGATCAGTCCTATTCTTCATGTGACTATAAAATGTGTGTGTGTGTATATATATACACACACATATATATAATATCTTGGCAAAAATAGTATTCTGATCAAAATACAAATTCATATACTTTGTTCTAATTTAATGTTCTTGGCAGGGTTTTCCTTTTTTCCAGTTCTCTAACTCAAAAAAAATTTTCAAAACTGCAGAAAAACTAGCATAGAAAAAACGTTTGTTGAGACAATTTTTAAAATCCAAACACATCTGCTCGTCACTTTAAGTCTTCATCCAGCCTTTCTCCCAGCCCGCTCCCCTCACAGAAAGGGGTTGGGACCATGGGGGCGCGGGGAGAGGGGGGATAGCCTGGCCCTTCTGATGTGACCAGCCTCCATAATCATGTCCAGAAACAGCCAAGTTACCCGGTTTGCGTATTCACTGCTTGTATATAACATTCTGACGCCAAGACCATGAAGAGCACACATCCAGCGCTCCTTCATTCCATGGTCTACTGGGGGCATTGCAGAGGCCTCAGTCCTCACTTCTTAAGTTCTCTTCTTTCTCATATGCCTGAATTATAGAGACTCTTCAGTACAGTAAGTTATGGGTTGTCCCTAACAGCTGAGCTGTAAATTTAGCCTACTAATTACCTTTCTCTATTTTGCCTTTAATAATAGTAGTTAACATTTACTGAAGGTTTATTTGTGCCAGGAGTTGTTCTGAGTTCTTTAAGTATATTAGTTGATGTACTTTAATAATTAATTCTGTGCGTTAGATGCTCTTTATTACCTCCACTTAACCCCGGTCCAGTGTTCTAATCCCCACCCCCCAAGTCAGGCTTCCAGCCACCATGCTGTGTTGCCTTACTCTTTAGATTTCAAACCTAACATTATTTTGTTAATAAATAGGAAGGCCATATGAAATTATTCTGTTTAGCAGTTGATTCTATTTTAACTAAAACTTTAAAAGCTTTTAAAAACACTTCCTACGTGCCAAGGTCGTTGTAAGCACTCGACACAGGTGTGAATTCATTTGATCTTTGCACCAGTTCTATAAGGGTAGGTACCACTATTAATCCCATTGTATGAGGAAGGAAATGGAGACACAGAGACATTGAGTAGCTTGCCCATGGTCACCCAGCTAGTATGATAGAAATCCAGGGTGTGGAGGCAATGCATGTGCCAATTGTTGCAATTATTTTAACGTTCTAGTCCTGCCCCTGCTGTTTGCCTTCGAACAAATTATTTCATCTTTCTGATTCTTAGCAACCTCATTTATGAAGGAGGGGGGCTGATTCCGTGATCTTTTAAGATGTCCTCAACAAACCCTGCAAAGTCGCATTGAAAAGCCTCATTTATGCCAGTCTGAAGGCTTAAGTGCAAACTCCAGCTTTTAAACGGCTGTGCCTTCTGATTCCTCCGGATATCTCCAAGAATGGTTTCTGGAAAGGGATCAAGCAGGATGCTAAAAATGTAGAAAATATTTCGATGGTCTCCAGAAACGCCAGCTTCAGCTCAGCATGTGCCAGTGGGTACAGATAATCCTCAACACTGTGTAAATCCTGGCTCCACCATCCACCAGCTGTGTAAGCTGGGCGAGTACTCCATCATTCTGATCTCAGTGTCTCTCTCTGTAAAGTGGGGATAATAATAATCCTACCTCGATAGAGCTGAGTGAGGATTGAGTGAGGAGTCACCGAGATCATATGTCCAGAGCGGGCAGAAGAGAACTTGGCCCACAGAAAGTAGTAAGTAAACATTTGACATTACTATTGCAGAAGATCTCTGCTCCTATGAAAGGGAAGGATTGCGAATCACTATGGTCATAGCTGCAGACGATTCCTTTCTGAGGTCTGATGGCAGCCCAGCTCCTCCCAAGATTTGGAAAATTGGGCTCATTCTTTACCTCCAGCTTAAAAGAAAAAAAAATCCAGTTAAATTGCTTAATGGTTAAGATAGATGTGACTTGATACTGAGCTAAATTAGTTTGCTGAAGTTACTTAATTTCAGAGGGCCTGTGTCCAGATCAATACGAGCTAGAAGTTTTTATTTAATCTGATTAATATAACAAGGCAATCAGCGTCGTTAAGCCTAGTCAATTGGTTGGACTGAATTTTCTAAAGTTTGTGATATAAATATTCTGCATGCCCCTTAGTTAAACTAAGAGGAAATGGCTTAATTATTTGCTAAACGTTTTATAGTATATTTTCTAAGGACTGGAAATAGCATTTTAGAGGACTAGAACCTATTTTCCCTTTTAGACAACTCATCAAACTCTCTCAGTATATAAATTACCCAGTATGCAAGGTAATGGAGAAGAAAGACTAGGAAATTTTTTTTTTTTTTTTTTTTTTTTTTTTCTTGGC
>NW_020175053.1:791967-794880 GCF_003031525.2 Neophocaena asiaeorientalis asiaeorientalis
TTTTTTTTTTGCGGTACGTGGGCCTCTCACTGTTGTGGCCCCCCCCACTGCGGAGCACAGGCTCTGGACGTGCAGGCTCAGCGGCCATGGCTCACGGGCCCAGCCGCTCTGCAGCATGTGGGATCTTCCCGGACCGGGGCACGAACCCCTGTCCCCTGCATCAGCAGGCGGACTCCCAACCACCGCGCCACCAGGGAAGCCCAAGACTAGGAAATTTTGAAATACTTTTGTAAGTGTGATAAAACAATTGACACTTGAAATTTAACACTACCTGGAGGTACGATTATACTCGCCTGTCACCCTTCTTAGAGGAAACTCACTTTTGCTCTATGGAAGAGCCAAATAAATTAATCCACAGCTTTAAAGTGTGTTATTAGCTTAATGCAAATTCAATCTGGGAAGAAATTAGGTCCTTCAAAAATTGATCACAGAATGTGCCACTTAATGGTAGTTTATGAAGTAGTATATTCATCTGGCAAAGTTGTATGTACAAATATGATACGATTATATCCGGGACAAAACAAATACCCTGAATTTAAGTAAAGCTTTCAGACCTGAAGGCAATCAGAGAGATTATATCCTCCACCAGGGGCCCAGAGGGATTAAGTGATTTGCCTAAGGTTACACAGATAGTAAGTGGATTTTCCAGATTTGAGCCCGGGATTTCTTGAGCTCAAGGGGAGGGAAAGCCCATTCTTCTCCAGCATGCATTCAGACACTGTTATAATGGTAAAAATTCCAATAACTACCGTCTTTGAGTACTCCTCTGAGCCAAGCACTCAACCCGGCTCTGTCCACAGGACCCCTTGTCCCACCTCTCACAGCTCTATGAGGTTTGTCTAGTAATTCTCCTTTTATAGATGGCATCACTGAGACTCAGCATTTGTGACTTGTTCAAGGCTATACAGCTAGCAAATGCCAAAAGCTGGGGTCCAG
Source organism: Neophocaena asiaeorientalis asiaeorientalis (assembly GCF_003031525.2). Taxonomy (NCBI): domain Eukaryota; kingdom Metazoa; phylum Chordata; class Mammalia; order Artiodactyla; family Phocoenidae; genus Neophocaena; species Neophocaena asiaeorientalis. The sequence goes on from NW_020175053.1 coordinate 792,904, forward strand.
CCTCACTCATGAATCTGTACTCTTTCCGCTGGACCCACTGTTTCACTCATGGGTGCCGACATGACCATACCTTTGACAAGGTTTTCCTTGAAAATCAGTATTTTAACTTCCTGCAATGATAGCCTGAGCTGTGCGTAACTATAGAACTTGTAACCGAGTAGGTGAAAAAAAGCCATACCGTTCCCAAGATGCTCAGCTCACACTCCACGGAAGAGGGCATCAGAACGGTACATTAATTACTGTTTGTCTACTGGTCTTGAAAATTAACTAATTGACTTTCAGTAAAGTCAAGCACAAACAATCTACCACATTATTAAAACATCATCTGCTAGCCTATGTAGGCCACGGATTCAAGATCATGAACTTAAAAGAAAAAATCAAATGGTCAACTCCAAGAGGATGACAGCAGAACATTAAGCCTGATGCTCTGTAAATTAATACTTAGAGGTAAACTAGAAATACTGTAGAAAATTACTGTTTATTTAATGTTTCATTCTCTTTGAAAGACACACTCCCAAATGTTCAATTCTACCCTATATTTAAAAGATAAAAATATGATGGAACTTGATTGAGTGAGGATGGTGCTGAGCACTTTGCGGGAAGAGAGCTAGAATCGCAGTAGCAGTATCATAGCAAAATATCTTAGATTTACGAGCTCAACTGCCTAATGTTTTATGTGTGTTAGAAGTATTAGTTCCAAGGCAAAACGAGGGAGTATTATGTTTGGAAACTTGTTTTATTAAAAAAGATTTTTTTCATGTTAATGCTATTTTCAGTACAGGTGTGATAGTACTCCATAAAGTATCGTGTACTTGATATAGTAAATTTAGGAATGTAACAGTCCATCTAGGTGCTGGCCCCCTCTGGTCTCCATTAGACGCCCTAGTAGCAAAATGTAAATTCCCTTTTCAAAAACAGAGAGGCCTTTGGGCAACTGGATGAGCAGAGTGGGGTGGGGCGAGGAAAGTGCTCTTTCCCGACAAACTCATGCTTTTGGCTTTTACTTCATTTAGTAATATCAGTTCTCAGAGAACTGAGATAGACCCTTCTATGCTCCGCAAAAGCATAGGAGGCAAAAAGCTTGTCGTTCGCGAGCAGCTGTGGACAAAACCAGCGGCAGAGTACGGGTTAGGGAAATCAGGGATCCAAAAAACAGCTGGAGTGAAGTGCACAGTTACTGCCAAAAATATATCATTTTGATCCTAAGAAAATTCAGAGAATTTTATCCATGAACTAGATTGCTGACCTTTTAATACATTTGGTTTTCATAGAACAATCACCATCGGACATATAAGACTAGTTTGCTTTTTTTAAAAAAAAAAATTGCTTGGAGTTATCTACAGGATTCTCGTGAACGCAATTCAAGGCTAACATTCCGCAGCTCTTTGGGTAGTGGACGATTTCCTCGGATAAATCCCCAAGGACAGAGGGAACTGTTAAGCACACTGCTTCAAGCGGGCGTTTCTCCCATTTTCTCACTCTTTTCTCGCCTCCTCTTTCCCTAAATGCCAGTAGTTTCCAGTTCTCCGTCCTCGACCGCTGGGGCGTGAGATCGGGAAATCATGAAGAGTTTCTCCTCGTTTGTAAACTGCCTCTGCACCCGCTGGTGGGGCTCGCCCGCTGGGGGCTTCTGGCGAGGACCCTCCGGGGGACTCTGCTCCGCCCCCGGGGAGGTGGTAGCATCACCGTCTGGACTTTCACCAGCCACCGGGTCCCCCACCGACTCCAGGGAGGTGCCGGCCTCCCGCAGCGGGATGTAGCCCTTACTGCTGCACGACGGGTCATCCGACTGGGAGCTCGGCGAGTCCGGCCCGGCGGGGGGCGAGCGCTTCCGCCGCAGCGGGGGCTCGGGGGAGGCAGCTGGGGCCGGGACGCTCGAGTCCACGTCCGCGCTGCGCGAGGCGGGCGGGGCCTCGGGGGACGAGGGCGCCCGGTAGTCCGGGAGCCCGCTGGTGCTGCGGCGTCGCAGGGCCGCGC
>NW_020175053.1:795146-799225 GCF_003031525.2 Neophocaena asiaeorientalis asiaeorientalis
CCCTGCCCAGCATCGCCGTCGCCCCGAAGGCGTCCCCGGCGCCGCCGCAGCCTCCGGGCTTCAGCTCCAGGCCCCGCGACTGCACGTAGCTGAGGAAGCCGTTGAGCGGCGCGGCCCCTGGGGGCGCCGAGGCGGGGGCGGAGGACGAGGAGGAGGCGGCGGCGGCTGCCGCAGTCGCGGCGGCTGCCAGGTCTTTGGCGCGGAGGCTGTGCACGTCGATGACGGTGGAGTAGAGGTCCCGCAGGTTGATGATCTTGGTCTTCTTGTCCCGGTTTTCATGGAGCACTGCGTTGGCGCAGATGAATAGAAAGATGCCGATGCCCATGATGAGGGGCCCAAAGACCTTGAGCTTGTCCGAGTGTAGGTAGCTGGAGAAGATGCGGAAGAAGAAGCCCACGGACGTAGGAGAGGACGAAGAGGGCGCGGAGGACCGTGCTGGAGGCGTACTCCTGGGCGCGCCCACGGAACTGGCGGTGACACCCTCCGGAGGCCCCGGGTGCTTCCTGGACCGGTTTCTGCTGCCACTGCTGCTGCTGTTGGTCATGGTGGGGACGCGGTGGCCGCTGCCTGCGGGCGGCAGCTGCTTACCCCCCTCCCTGTTGGTCCCGTTGGCCTTGGGCCAGTAGCCCACCACCGCCAAGGCTATGCCCACCATCAGCACCAGGATCCCGCAGAGGGCGATGAGCCCAGAGACGGAGCACAGCTTCAGCTTGCCTTTCACCACCACCACGTCGTTCTTGCGCCTCTTCTTGGCTTTCCGCCTGCGCTTGGGGACTTGGCTCGGGGGGCGGAGGGGATCCTGCTTTCTGGCGGAAATCCTCAGCAGGCCGCCGGTGGCGATCATGGCGAGCGGGTGCAGTGCGGGGCTAGCCCCTGGGGGCGGAGGCCTGTGCTGGGGCGGGGGCACCAGCTGCCCACTAGCTGCTCCGCCACCTCCTCCCACTGCAAAGCAGAGGAAGACAGTCAGAGGGTGTAGGCCTGGCTGCAGCAACATCCCACGGGCTGCCATGGTCTCGCTCCCGGGTCCCACCACGTGCGTGTCCCTCGTCCCAGGGCCATTACCCGCTAACGGGAGTGCCCTAGGTAGAGACCAGGGTGTGCGGGAAATGGATTAGGGAAGAGAAGCGTTGTTGCAATAATTGATCAGAGACGATAAAACACTTTGAGAGTCCACCTCCTTCTCCCCGCCCCCCACCCCCGCATCCTCCACTCACTCTGTAGGTACTATTCCAGCAGTGCTCATTTCAAACGCTCCTGCCTGACAGCCAACGGCGTTCTGACCATTAGTAAAATCTATCAATAAATGTGGGACTCGGCGATAGTGGGCGAGGGCTTTCCTGGCTTTCTCAAGGGAGCTGCCCCAGAGTTCCAAGTCTCTAACGGAGCACAGAGATCTGTCAGTGTGGGGCCCACAGTCCCGAAAACAGTCACAAAAGTTACTGATTTATAAAGACAAAAGGAAATCATTTCACTGGATGGGAATTAAAAGTCATATCCTGGCAGACGGACTATTTACCCGAGATAACTAATAAAGAGTTCATGGCTAGAACAGTAGAGAACTATGTCAGTGCTCTGACCATGGATCCCTCCACCAACTGGTCTCCCAGCCATCACTGTTCTTACAGCTAGAGGCAAGCTGATCCCTCCACAGCCGCTTCCTCATTTCTCTTTTGCAACATCTGGACAGCTTCTTGGGGTGGAATATTTAGTTTTAGGTAACTGGTTATGTAACTGCGCTCTTCCTTCTGGCTTCCTCTCCTCCCTCAGAGGAACTCCCTTAAAGGTATCATGTGCTAGATCTCATCAGGGAATTTGAGAAGTCCCCCGGAATCTCCAAGAGAAAGATCTTTTTCTCATATGGGAAAATTCCAATCTAAAACCAAAACAAAACAAAAACTAAAAAACAAACTCTGCCATAATAGCGTTCCGACCCCTTATTACTGTGCCAACAGCACATTCTAAACAATCCAAATATTCAAATGAGGAGGCAGTTAACTAGGTACAGCAGTCTACATAATAACGATTTGTAGAATGACATTTCCCCAAGTGAGAGCTGTTTTCATCTTTTTCTTATGAGGTCATTTTTAGGAAAGGAGGGCAGCAACAGTCAATGGATTCTCCTATAGGAAGTTTAGTTGTTTATAATAAAGCTTGGGTAGGTAAATGCACAGATGCATCTCTGTGGATATCTGTCAGCTTCTAAAAATTTCAATCCTACTGGATCCCCAGAGTAACACATTTTCTGTTCCATTGGTTGTGTTCCCTTCTATAATAGAGATGTTAAAATTAAGGGCATTGTATGAAATTGAAAGGCTTAGATATCACTCACAAGCCTTTGGGAATTATATCCTTTATAAAATAATGTTTTAGAATAAATTACCCTTTGGAAATGTGGGATTACTTCGGTAGAATTTTGCTTTTAATTGGTGCCTGGGTGAAGAGCTTTGGCCCTTGATTCACCTCCATCATACCAGTTCAGGCAGGATCATTCCTCCACTGGTGGAAAATCAAATGGTAATCAACTATTTCTAATGTTTGCAAATCAGTATCTCCTCGAACTTGGTTGGTTTTCAGTAAGGAGGAACGCCAGGTGGGTTAGAGAGGGGTTAAACATGAGGTAGGTTACAGAGGGTTAGTAGAGAGACATCTATAAACCTTTTGAATTTTGTTTTTAAGGAGCTGCACCAGTAAGTACAGATTGAAAAAAAAAAAAAAAAAACCCAAAACCAGAGTAGCTTACTGTCCATCCCTTCCTCCCACCCCCAAATGAACACATTCATTACGTAGTTGTAACACAAAGACTGCTTAGACTCTAGCATCTTTAATGTAATAATCTGAAGACCTGTGATGATTTTGAGAAGGATTGAGGAAGCCAGACATTTTAGAAGCAAACCCAGACTCAGTTGGCAAGGTGGCTCTCCCAGAGGAGAGAAAGGCTAACATTTTGTTGGGCATTGATATGGGTGCTGGACGTCTTGGGAGAGGAAGGTCCACACCTGTATTTCACCTCAGCAAGGCAGCTTTGGCTCTGGGTGGAGTGTAAGGAAGACTGGAATGGGTTTCAACAAATCGCTTACAGAAGATCTTTAAAATTAGTTTAACAGCTAGTAATTAACTCCCTAGTTTATTATTCCTTCAGCTCTGCTGAAGCCTGAACTCCTTTATTATGTATTTCCATCTGACGGGAAATACTGATAAAGGTCAGATGGCACGGAAAACCCACCTTTGAGGTTTTCTTCATACAGAACGAAGGAAAACAAACTTATCATTCGAGCTTGGCTGCCCTAGCAATTTACTGCCTAGGGCTGGTCTTTGGGTGGTTAAGGAATGGAGGATGGGGAAGCAAAGGAGGGATGTCTAAAAATACGACCGCTTCCAAGAGAGACATTCAAGTTCCCGGCTCATGATGGATTAAGCCCCACTCGGTGTCTGAGGCTCAGAGCCCACAGGACTGGGAGCGCCCTGCCCTGCCCGGGACTCGACCCAGGTTTTCGACCCCCGGTCCCTCACTGGCAGGGCAGCGAGCCCCTTGCCCTTCTTATTAGGTCTGCTTATGTATGTTGGAGTCACATGAGTGCAGCAGCTGGGAGTCCGCCTCTGGAAAGAAAACAGGCAGGAGCGAAGTGAGGGCAATCCTGAACTCGCTTTTATCTGGGCAGCGCATGCCGTGTAGCCCGCCCAGGAAAATTACTCTCCCGAACACCCGCCCGGGGGACCCGGGCTCGGGCAGGAGGGCTGGGGAGGGGCCGCTCGGGGGCCGGGGACAGACAGGATTGCTCAAAATGGCAGCATTGTAAGCAAACAATATCGCTCACTTACCCGGGAAGACTGGGGCAGCTCGCAGCCAGAGAACGGGCGCTCGGGCTACACAAAGGAACCATGGAGAAACTTTTTCAGCCCGAGCCGACGGCGGAGCGCAGGGACAGCGCCTCGGGGCCTTCCATCCGAGCGCGGCTCAGCAGCGCAGCAGGGGCGAGCGCCCGCCCGGGGTGCGCAGCCCCCTACGGTGCCGGGGCGGGAGCCATTTCCAAGAGTTTCCAAGAAGTGTCAGGTCCTCCGCATCCTGCATCCTGCCTGGA
>NW_020175053.1:799548-824210 GCF_003031525.2 Neophocaena asiaeorientalis asiaeorientalis
CAGCGGGCCGGAGGGGGCCCAGAGAAAGGGCCGCCGCTCCGGGAGGGACTCCCCATCAGCATCCGAGGGGCGCTCTCGGGGAGCACGGGGTAGCGCCCCCGTCTCCCTGCCGCCCTTCCTCCCCGCCTCCCCTCTCCTCTCTCCTCTTTTGTTGCCTGTACTCTCGGACGCGACACAGCTTTTGCTGTTTCCCCCCTCCCACTTGGGAGTTGGCAGTGTGGACGCAGAGCGAACACAGTAAGTTGTCCCCCAGCGAACTCGGGCCCGGCCGAGCGGAGCCGACCCCGCCGAGCTGCGCGCCCCGCGGGGCTCGTGGCAACCGCGGTCCGCTGTCCTCGCGCTCCAGCCCAGCCGGGCTTTGTGGCCGGCCTCCCCGGGACCTCGGCCGCTCCCCCGGACGCGGGCAGCTGGGGCCCATCGGAGATTAGAATCGGCCCCGGGGCTCTCGCTGGGCAGCCCCTCCTGCTCCGACTCGCGCGGTCATCAGCAAGCATGGAAAGGAAAACTGTCATTCTCCAGGAATCAGGGTTAGAATCAAAGGGGAGGTGGGGGTAGGGAGGCCGTCCAAACTCCCTACGTCATTTTTAAAAAGCGAGAGGGAGAGAGAAATCCTGTTTCCTAGCTCGTCCCTGCCCTCTCAACTGTAAAGTAAAAATGACAGGGAAAAAAGAATTTCAAAGTGGAATTTCCCCGTGGAGAATTGAGAAGAACGTAAGAAAGTTTTAAATTATCTGTTGAAATGGGGCAGCCGAGGTTCAAGAAGAAAGCAACACAAGAGCAGGTGCTGTCTGAACTTCAGGGTCCAGACAGAAATATTTGGGTGGGGGCGCTGTTGTATATTCTGAGTTTGGCTGGCTGTTTAAGGGTCCACGGATCCCACCCAGGAGGGCTTTGCCGCCCACAGTTCCAGTTACAGGATTGTTCCTCAAGGTGCACAGCATTCTCTTGTGTTTAAAGCTAGAGCTTGCACTCTGCAAAAAGAACAATAAGGATCAAACATTCACGGGCTTAAAGAGAGAAATGTGATGATATGGGGATGGAGATGGTGGGGAGACAGGAGGGGGTGGAGGAGAAATGTTTCCTCAGAGGAAACCTCCTGCACCTGCTTGTTTGGAAGGTGGCCTCTGTCCCCCTTTCCAAGCAAATAATGAAGCTGGATGATGATCAGGGTGTTCAGAGCCCACCACCTTCTACCTCTCTGTTCCTGCTCAGATTCAGAATGCTAGAAAACAAGCCATAACCAAGGGGAAGTTTTCAATCCCACATTGGAGTGTTTCCTTTTAGAGAAATCACTGCAAAGAAGAAATCACTTGGTCTAATAGTGATTTGAAAAGGTTTTTGGGGTTGTGTTTTTTTTTTTTTTTTTTGGCTCTGAGCATTTAGACTTCTTGAATCCCAGTAATAAACTGGTGTTTTGCACAAAGATTGGATCTAAGATCTCATTACACAGCTAGCTGCCAGGGGCCACGGGGGACAACTCCTATCCTCGTGGGCCTCTGTTTGCTGAGCTGTGTAAACAGGAATCATGCTGCAGAACTTCAATGCAGTCTGAGGTGGATTAAGCCGTTAATAGTTTCAAATTTCTACATAAATTATAGCCCTCATTTGCACAGTTAAAACTCATTTGAGGGATTTGAGGAGAAAAGAAAAGCATCCTCTTCTAGACAAACAGGCCTTGGGACATATTTTTCTTATGTCGGTGACTGCAATAAAATTTATGGTTTATTATTCAAAGGCTTCCTTCCAAACTAAGTTCTTTGGAACTTTGAACTGTTTCATTTCACCTGAGTGTTATCACCTTTAGTAATTTTGTTTTCAGCTCAGGGTATCAGAGGAAATCAGATCACATCTGTTTCCAGTGGAGTCCTTTATCACCTTTGTAATAATATATCAACATACATTCCCACGGGTTTCCAAGTTATGTAGTTATTTTGAAAGGAACAATGATGCTCTTGGCCCTTCTGGAGTTACTTTCTAATTACACTGGCCGTTCAGTTGGGATGATTTCCGAGATTGTGGGACACTCCCTTTCGCCCTGCTGGAAACTGAAGGGCCAAGGCTACCTAATCATAATAATTCACCGGTGTCTCAAGAACTCGGGGCTCAGCCCAACATTTAGAACATGTGGTAGCAGGACAGTAACGAAGGCCTTGGGAAAAAAGAAGAGGGAAAAGATGAGCTTAGTTTAGTTGTATTAAACTCTGACCTGAAATCTTTCATCTGCTCTTTCTTAAAAACAACCCTTATGTAATGTATTCTGTTTCATAAGTAATTCACAATCCATTTACTGACCCTGATCACTTCATCACCCCGGGCTGGCGGCTTGCTTGCCTGTACTCCTAGGGCCGCTCAGGGGAGACGCCATGGTGGCTGGCCTGCCGTAGGCCCACTCAGGCCCCCCTTGGTCTCCAGAAACGTGCAGTGGGAAAGGCTTTGCTTGTGTCAGCACTCAGTGATTCCTACCTCTCCCCACGCCCTGATCGCACAGATTGTTCAGGCTGCAGAAACAGAGGTAGTTTAGGGCCGTATATTCTGGAACCAGTTTGTATCCTCCACAAACTAACGATGTAATTTAATCAGATAAGTAAATGATGTAATCTCTGCCTCGGTTTCCTCATCTGTTACGGGGATCATGACACACACCTGATAGCATTACTGTGAGGATTAAACAAGGTTAGTTCATGTTCACTAACGCTTAGCGCATGGTAAACACTCATTACATTTAGCCATCATCCTCGGTAGCCTGCACATCTTCTCCCAGCTTGTCACCCTCACTCTCCCATTGTGTTCACATTTGCCAGCATCTACATGGGAGGTCCCTGCACTTAATCACTCTGAAGTGGAGTTACAGGATCAGCTGTGGTGATTGCACGACACCTGCCCTTGTGGCCCACGTGGCGATGGCCCAGTGCCATTCAAGAAGCCCACTCTCCGGGGGAGTGGAAACATTTTCCCCATTGCTACCTGACTCATTTTGCAATTACAAGGGCCCTTTCATTTCAGTTTGCTGGAGAACCCAGATTTCAAACTCATGTCAGTCTAGAGGCAAATTAGGAGTTTGCAGAAACACAACCAAGAGGACAGTCTTCAGACTGGAGGTTGAGGACTTCACAGAAAGGACTCTAAAGCCTTTTTCTGGCATCTCTACAGCAGAAGAAGGAAACCACTATCTCGAGGTTGAACACGGGACACCAAATGTCTCACTACTCTTTTTTTTTTTGCGGTACGCGGGCCTCTCACTGTTGTGGCCTCTCCCGTTGAGGAGCACAGGCTCCGGATGTGCAGGCTCAGCGGCCATGGCTCACAGGCCCAGCCGCTCCGCGGCATGTGTGATCTTCCCGGACCGGGGCACGAACCCGTGTCCCCTGCATCGGCAGGCGGACTCTCAACCACTGCGCCACCAGGGAAGCCCTCCTCCTCTCTTCTTGTTCCCTCTTCATACCCCTGCTGATAAAAGACAATAGGACAAACAAAAACACGACCAAAGGAAACAATACACCAAGCAGTAGATTTAGCAAATAACATCTCACATGGAACATACGCTCAAAAGCTATGTGTTGTTTAGCTGAAATTCAGATTTCAGCGGGCACAGTCTTTGTTCTTTATCCCCACCATTACATACCTTGGTAGCCTCACACTTTTTTCATGGCACATGCAAAGGACAAAAGAGCCTGCTAAAACAGGAAACAGGAAATGCAACAGTGGATTAAAGCCCCATTAGATTTCTTTTGGAACAGAATAGGCAAGAAGGAAATCACCCAGCAGAGCCTGGGTGGAGCAATAGAAGCCCAAGGATGGGAAAGCTTTGGTTTCTCACAGTTAGAGGTTACGTGGTTCGTGTTTCTAGCCCTTCCCCACGGACACTGCTGTGCTAGAAGGACTGGCGCTTGCCTCTGCCTTTATTCCCCGGAGTCCCACAAAGGAACCTCTGAGAGAAGCAACTCAGCATCACTCTCAAGAACTTCTATTTGCAAACTAAGGGTAAACTCATGTTGTGTCAAGGTCACGATCCAGCCTGTTTCTTGTGTTTCTGAAAGTTGTCGGTGTTCGAGCCCAAATGCTTACACACCACAAAGGGAAGGAAATGATGAAACGTCTAAAGAGGCTTCCGTAGAGCACATCGTACGGGGGCCTTTACCTCCGTTCCAGACAAATGGCATGTGGCAAAGACAGCCTTCGCGGCTGCCTTCAGCAGCATTCGTTCTTAATTTTGCAAATCACCAGGCTCTAGGGACCGACCAGTGGTTGTTTTCTCTAATAAGTAGGTTCATTTTTGTACATTCAGTTTCCCCCTATGGCCTGCATTTTCTGCCATTTTCCAGGTACACCGTCAAAGCTGGATTAATTGAGGTCTAAAGTGAGAAACCAGGGTGTGTTGGCAGGCCTGAAAGCTGATCAAAGCCGAGCTTGGAAAGGGCTTTGCAGACAGGGCTCCATCAATGGAACAGCCAAGAAGAAACCCACAGCTTGGGCTTCCCTGGTGGCGCAGTGGTTGAGAGTCGGCCTGCCGATGCAGGGGACACGGGTTCGTGCCCCGGTCCGGGAAGATCACACATGCCGCGGAGCGGCTGGGCCCGTGAGCCGTGGCCGCTGAGCCTGCGCGTCCGGAGCCTGTGCTCCTCAACGGGCGAGGCCACAGCAGTGAGAGGCCCACGTACCGCAAAAAAAAAAAAAGAAACCCACAGCTAAATGTGCCCTATGTTCCCAAAACATATCCTGAATGTCCACACTGACACTGCTCCCGTTATTTCTTATAATCCACAAGCTCTACAGGTAGAAGACTTGTCCTACTGAGAACTAATAAAAACTCACATGTCCAAGCTCCTTTCAAAATTAATTGTGATGTGAGCTGCTGTGAGTACCCAGCAGGAAAGGAGAAGCACAGAGAAGGAACTCGTTTTCAAAAGTAAAGAAACATAAGATTCCAAGATTAGTGCTTGCGTGACAGGTCTCTGACTCATCCCACAAGCATTTTCTTAGGGCCTCTTGTGTGCCCAGCTCTTTGATTCTTGCGTTTATTCACTCAACAAATAACCTACTATGTTATAGTTACCATTCTAGGCACCGGTGGGTAGAGTGGTGAACAGTGTAAACTAAGTCCCTCTCTGGGGTGGGGGGAGGCAGGTAATAAACAAGTAAGTAAACAAGCGAGGAGATTTCAAACCTTGATGAGTGTTACGAAGAAATTAAAAGAGGGTGCTGTGACTGGTCAGAGGGTTCATCGAGAGAGAATAACTTCTATCGGTGTTCAGGGAGGGCCTCGCCAAGGAGTGGGGTTTGCACTGAGAACTGAAGGCTGGAAAGGAGCCGACCACGTGAGAGTATTCCTGGAGAAAGAAGAGATTAGGGGACATGGCCCTATTAGCCTATAATTTAGTTAGATTCATCAAAAAATAACCAGTGACCAATGCGAGGCAAGAGGGCAAAATCTCTACGTGCTGGAGGACGTCAGAAGAAAATGATCACTGGGGAGAAAAAACCAGTTAAGGAATACCTCGTGGATAAGGATCCCACCCTTGACCTGGGGTAGATTTGGGCCAGTGGAGGGAAGGTGTAGAACTGGGCTTGTGAGCATAATGACCTGAACATCACCTTTCTGATGGGTGTAAGGGGCCCAGGGAGTAGGGGCCAAGCATGCCATCGACGGAGATGTTAAGATGCTTAGAACGGGAAGGAACCTTCAGATGCTCTAGTCTCTTGCTTCTCCTTGTGTGGTCCGTGGACCAAAGGCAGCAGCATCACCTGGGAGCTCGTTAGAAACGCTGCATCTTGGGCTCCATCCCAAACCTGCTGAATCAGAATCTGTATTTTAGCAAGATGCCCAGATGATCTGTGTGCACGTTAGACTCTGAACCACTGCTCCAGCCCAGTCCTCTCATTTGAGGGATGAGGGGACGGAGTTCACCTCATCCCCATCTTTGTGTGCATCTGTGTGTGAGAGAAAGAGAATTTTGCTTTTAACTCTGTTTCAAGTAGTGCACCCGGAAGTACATAACATCTGTGGCCAAATATATGTTTCTTTTTCTTTAATACATTTATTTATTTTGGGCTGCCTTGGGTCTTTGTTGCTGTGCGGGGGCTTTCTCTAGCGGCGAGCGGGGGCTACTCTTCCTTGTGGTGCATGGGCTTCTCATTGCAGCTGTTGTTGCGGAGCACGGGCTCTAGGCGCATGGGCTCAGTAGTTGTGGCTCGCGGGCTCTAGAGCGCATGCTCAGTAGTGGTGGCGCACGGCCTTAGTTGCTCCGCGGCATGTGGGATCTTCCCGGAGCAGGGCTCGAACCCGTGTCCCCTGCGTTGGCAGGCGGATTCTTAACCACTGCACCACCAGGGAAGTACCCAATGTATGTTTCTTACACAGGGCAGCAGCATGTTTTTTAGCTCAAATGGAAGAGGAAATTAAAACTTGGTGGCTTTCGCAGGTGTATGCGTCATTCTAGGAAACAGGTTTGGTGGAGGTGAGGCCTGAATCCAGCTTTCTGAAAGAGCAGGTTTACTCTACTCTGGGATTACTCTTTGGATTCAGACCATTTACACTGAAGTAGCTCTGCCCCTTCTAGTTGGGTATGAGATGGGTGGTGAGATGCCTGAGTGTCTTATTGCCTGACCCCTCCCTCTCAAGGTGGTTGTGGGGAAGAAGTGAGATGGCCAAGAGCAGCGCGGAGAAGCGGGTGTGGGGAAGAGGCCCTCCGGGCCCCCATCATCACCGCCACCCCAAGAAGCACCCCTAAGTGAATATAGGGAAGTAAAAACTGAGTACTTGCTACGGAAATGCTCCTCCCGCCATCGTATCGTTAATCCTATTCTATATAGAATTTTTGGAGCTGCCACTGTAGGTGTTGCTTGGGGTACAGGTGTGGAGGCCTGTGCAGCCTTATTCAGGTGTTAGTGGTTGTGATGATGGTGGTGAATCCTTACAGGGGGCTCATCGTGCATTGGGTGCTGGAGATGCAGTGGAGGGCAGAAGCTCCCTATGAAGCTTGGGTCGGATCCAAAGACAGGGAAGCGTTCCCCAGGGTGCTTTGCGGTTCCCAGTGAGTCCCAGCCAGGCAGGGGGCAGTGACTGCCGCTCTCACCTCCTTATCTTCTAATCTTTGATACTCCTGCAGTCATTGTGGGTTTTTTTTTTGTTTGTTTGTTTATAAATCCTGAAGTGTGCTTTTCCTTTGCCTTTGGTTACTAAGCTTCGCCAAGATGGTCACTTCCTCCATAGATGGGTCTGGAAATGGCTTTAATTGCACTTGTAAAGCTTGGGATCAATTTCTTCATTTTCTCTCTGATGGAAGTAAACGGCATTTTCATACATTTCTCTCCTATTTGTTGTCCCAGAAGGCAGGGTCCGGATCCCTTTCACTTCTGTGCTGTTCTCTAGTTTCCAGCTTAATTCCCTTCAAAGGAGCACATCTGTGGTGCCTGCCCCGCTACCCCTCCCTGAAAAAATAGTTACTGAACAACTACTTGTGTGGGAGCCAGATACTGTTCTAGTCCTATGTTTGGAACAGTACAAAATTATATATTTTTTGTGTATGTGACTATGGACTTGTGCAATTAGATTGATTGACTAGGGTGACTGAGGAGACCTTTATACCTGTCCAAGGACAGAGTATTGACAAATAAAAAGGAGCGTTTCCCCTTAAGTATCACTGTGAAAGGAGTCCTCGCCAGACTGTAACTTGAGTTCATATTGGAAACAGGTTATTGCTTCCTTTCCAAAACAAAGAGTGGGAAAAAGTTATGCATGTTATGTCTGGAGAAAAGCTGGTATTATAAAGCCTATATACTTTTATTCAAAAGGATTAAGATAAAATTAAAATGTATCTACACTTGGAAAATATGTCAGATATTTTGAGAGTATTGTGTTTTGAAGTAGGCCTGGGTTTCCTCAGCCTCACGCCCGGGGCCATTGCGACCATCATGTGAGTCCCATGCTTTGCTCCACTGTTCAGGAATCCAGGCGGTGCGCCTCACGTGACCTCACCCTGTTTTGGAATCCCCGCTGCTGACCTACTGAACATGTAACTACAGAATCTTAATGTTTGGGGCTTAAGACTGTTAGAAGCCAAACGACCACAAGGAGGAATTAATTTTACATTTGAAGGGGGTGCCACCCAATTCATTTTTTAGTACACACTCCTTTCAGATGACCCCATTGTAACAACTGTAATATATTTAAATCCTTTTAGAGTATAAATAGTCAGAGCAAAAGAGAAAACTGCCTGCCCCATACGACCATCACAAAGCACATAGATGTCTAATACATAAAACCAATAAATCAGCCCTGATAGAGTGTTTTTACCCAATGAAGAACTCTTATCAGAACCACAAAAAAAATTACATGATTAATGTGGGCTCGAAGTAATATTAATTTTTTTCTGAAGGGGAAAAGCACACACATTTTACCACACTAAATTTAGTTTCGAATTTCTTTAAAATCTTACTGAAAACAGTCTCAGCTGGCTTCTTTATCCTGAAGAAGACAGAAGTATCATGACATCAGAGAAGCATCACAAGTATTAATTTTCTAGCGAGAAAGAAGCCAACATGATTCCTTGACAGGTGAAGTAAAGTGATTACACAGCTTTTTACAGAGCTGAAATATTGGTATGGTATACTGGAAAATGATATGCAGAAAAAGCAGAGATAATGCTTCAAAATATTTCTGGTTTTTATTATTCTCCAAAGCCACTTCCTCCCAGGATTAGGGTTTGGCAACACAAAGGTCTGTAGTGCTCTGAATACTTCCAGCAAATCATATAAGAGTTTAATATATTCAGCTCACTGAAGGGCAGCTGTGTCACAGATTGCCTTCCAGTGCCTCCCAATTACTTATAACTTCTGGCTTTTGATGACATTAATATGAATGAAATGATAGAAAAATTATCCTTTCTGGAAATTTGATACCAGTCAGTGTTCCAGCTCTACTTTTTTTTGCCAAGGAATTGCTGTTTTTCCCATTTACAGAGATAAGTATGTTCTGATCAAGGCAGAGAATTCACAGAGCAAAGGAGGAGAATGAGAAAAAGTGGTCATTTGCAGCAGTCACTTCAAGAGCTTATACATCAGAACATATATTTAATGGCTTACTTTAGAAGAACTAGGACTCGGAGAATATCTGCAGCTTCCTTTTGTAAGCAGGAAAGGAATCTCCAGGAGTCTGCAAAGGCTGAGGGCACAGGTGAGGGAGTGTGGGCCAAGGAGGGTGGTGGTGCACAGAGTTGAGGATCTCCACTCAGAGGAAGTTACAGAGCTCCAGGGATTCCATCAGTGGGACCAGCTCTCGGGTTTTCTGTGCCTGTCTCTACTGGCACGTAGAGACATCAAAAAGTCAGCTAGCCTTTCCATCTCTGAGCAAGACAGGGTTCTAAACCATGTCGAAATGGTAATTTTTGTACCCTTTTCCTGGGTGATCCTTAAATGTCCTATTTCTTTAAAGGATGTGGAAAGTCAAACTAGATAATTTGATTCCCTCTTTGCCTTTGCAGCCATAAAAATCTCAAGGGCATAGTGCATAACCTCTTGGATACCATGCATATTAATGCAGTATTTAAATGACGCATAATGTTGAATAGTTGGTATTGAATGATGGGATTTGAAGAAAGTACTAGCTGGCTTTTAAAGATTCCTTACCGTCTTCTGGTCCCTCATATTCTCACTTAAAGCTGTGGAAACCAGGGATAGGTCATTTCTGGAATGTTTATTAGGCCACTGTGTTTCCCAGAAACACTGGTTTGTACAAAATACAGTAAAATGACAACATCCCAAAGCAGAAGCTATTGGGTTTGGTTTTATCCTGCTCTGGACTTTGCCCTCACTTGGATTAGATTCTCAGACTTCTTCAGGAGGTGGGATGTTTGAAAATCTCAGAGCTCTTCTTGGACTATTTTCAGATAGCAAACAAAATGAATTCACATATGCTTTTCGATTGAATCAACAAACCATCTAACATTAGATTCGTACATAAGCATAGAGTAAGCATCAAATATTGAATACTTATGGAAGAAAACTTTAAAACTGTGAACCTTTGTCTGATAACATTTTTTTTCCTAAAAATTGGAAAAGAACACAATCATTTATTTGTACCACGGGACACTTTGACCTAGTTACAAACACAAGTATTCTCCAAGAGTATAATTTTAAAAACATGGGCTTAGCTATCATAATGGTTAGATAACTAAGAATGTTTGTCTTCAGCCATTTATTTTTGCTTTTGCCTCTTTGACCTTCAGGATCACCCTGCAAACACATACCTGTTTCTTCTCTCTCTGCTCTGGCCTCTTTCATCAACACTGCTTTTCAGGTTTCCCTAGCTCATTAACTACCTTGTTTCTCTGGACAATACCCCAGAGGTATTCGGTGACACTCTTCCTCAGTTGAATCTGTTTCTTCCCCCGGCACATTTTCTTTATCCAAGCAAATCCTTTGCTATCATTTCTCTATCCTCGTGGGTGTCTATACACCTCCTTCGTTTGGTCTGTTAGTGAGGGTACTGTGTACTCCCTTCTCTTGGTCATTAGTGAACCCGCAGAAGGTTCAGGATCACCGGGGGAATCGCTCTTCCGGTTATTTGTATTCAAAACCTCCCTATCGTCAGAGGGACAAGCACCTAGGGGCCTGTATTATTTGAAGACAGAGAAAGGGTTTAACCCACCCTGAGTCCATCTTTGAAGAAACATTTCGTGAAATGTCTCTCTACGTAAATCAGGTACCAAGCTCACGTTGCATTCTAACAGCTGTCTCTATTTCCCTCTGCAGGATTGTATCAGGAGTGTTCACTCCATGGATTATCTAACACTTTTTCATCACAGGATCTCTGTATGAGGTGGATGATGGGGGACTAGCTGTTTGTAAAAATCTCTAGGAGGTTTTCCGGTGGGGGGGGGGTTTCTTCCTCCACCGCCCCACCCTTGTGGGATTCTCAGACAGACGGTGTTCAGTCTCCAGAGGGAAGCCCCTCTTCCTTACCAGCGTCCCTTCCTCGCTGTGCAGCCTCTCTGGCCCCCTGTTCTTCTTCTTACTAGCAGGCCCCAGGAGTGCTGCTTATCTTCTCCTCTTAGTAAGTAGTACCCATCCACTCTCCTCCTTGGGGTTTTCCTCTCTCCAAACTCATTCTCGGAGTGGGATGTTTCTTCTTGGCTACCACCTTTCTCATACCCTCCAAACAAGTACATTCGTTAGAGTTTTGCCATCAGTCACGTGGGCCAAGAGTCTGCTTCATGTAAATAATACACCTGAAGAATTTACAGGGATTCACAGGATCTTACAGACTGATGAGATTGTCACGGAATCCTCACTGGCTCTGTCAAAGGTGTTTTATCTCTGAGAGAGTGGCTCACCCATCATCCCCTCCTGGCCTGTAGTTGGCAAAGACGCACAGATCCATTCTCCAGCGTAGCCCCTCTTCCCAGCACCGTGGCCCCGACGAATGAGGATAGAACGTTAGGTGCATGCCAGTCTAAAGAATCTGGGTCAGTCGCATCTCGGAGAACTTCTGGATTAAAGGATATACACAAAGTGAATAATAACAGTAATTGAATACCATGCACCCATACTGATAATAAACAACCTAGGTCTAAACTTCACATCTTAAATAAGGTGTAATCTAAAATATATTAGATTTTAATGTAAACTTATAAAATATTTAGAAGCAAACATAGGAAAAAAAATCTGTGGGACAAATTTGGGCTTGTGAATAGTTCTTCAACATCAAAACCACTGGGAAATACAGGGTGAAAGGTACCTTATCCTCACAACACTGAGGTGGGTTTTGCAGGTGAGAAAACTGAGGTCTGTAGAGGTTAAATCACTTATTCAAGGTCACACAGCTGATGATGGGAAGAGCCAGGATTTGAACCCGGCAGTCAAGCTCCAGAGAACATGCTGTTAACGACTGAACTATACTCCCTGTCTTCCTATGAAAATAATTAGAGATCAATGGAAAGATGTATGTACAAGGACGTTCATCACCATTTTCTTTACAATGGTGAACGCTAGAACAACTTTAGTATTGAAAAGCAGAAAATTGGTTAGCTAATTGAGGAGCTATATCCATCCATTGTATTGAAAGTCAGCATCCATTAGAAATGATGCCGTTGAGTTAGGCTGGCAAACGTTTTCTGTCAAGGGCCAGGTAGCGAGGACGTTGGCCTTGCCGGCCATATGGCTACTGTCAAGAGTTCTCCAGTCTGTTTTTGCAGCACAAAGGTGCACAGACAGTGTGGGGACCAGTGTGTGTGGTGTGCTTCAGTGAGATTCAGGATGGTGTCTGAGACAGCTTTTATGTTATTGATGAAAGGACACCTATAAATAAGCCTGGGGAGGCGATCCAGCTTGCTCAGGATAGTAGAGCACAAAAAAGAGCCTGAGTCCCCAGTGCATCCCTGAGCCAGTCAGTGCCCCAGTCCTGCCCTGCCCTGCCAACTCCTTGCATGTGAGAAACAAAATCCCTGCCCCCCATATGATTAAGCCTTTATTAGTTGGATTTTTGTAACGCGCATCCAAAAGCATTCCTTAACTCATACAAAATGGAAGGGAAATTAAACATTTACAATTTTTCTTCAGATGAGCCCTGAACTCTCAAAACTTCAGTTTTCTACTTGATGGAACCTAGAATGAAAGACAGTGTAGAGAAACACATCCAAGTTGCACCATACTCGTCTCTTCAGTGAGGGGACTTCATAGGTAATGTTTCTTTCACTTTTCTTTTTTTTTTTTTTTTTTTTTTTTTTTTTTTGGTGGCGGGGTACGTGGGCCTCGGGCCCAGCCGCTCTGCGGCATGCGGGATCTTCCCGGACCGGGGCACGAACCCGTGTCCGCTGCAAAGGCAGGCAGACTCTCAACCACTGCGCCACCAGGGAAGCCCTCACTTCTTTCTTTGTGTATTTTTCTTTTCTTGTCAAACATTTCCAAAGCGATCATAGATACCTTTTATAATTACAGAAAAAAAGAAAATAACAGATCTTGTGAAGGAATTCTTGAACTAACTACAAGATATGAAATGTCAAATCTGTTTACAAATGAAGAAATGGACACATGAACTAACTACAAGATATGAAATGTTGTGAAGGAATTCTTGAACTAACTACAAGATATGAAATGTCAAATCTGTTTACAAATGAAGAAATGGACACAATTATAGAAATAGAGAGCAGATTAGTGGTTTCCAGGGGTTAGAGATGGTGGGGAGTGGGGAGGGGTGTGGTTATAAAGGAGTATCCTAAAGGAACCTTGTGGTGATGGTGGAGTTAAGTATCTTGATTGTTGTGTTGGTTACATGAGACCACAGATGTGATAGAACTGCCTGCAGCTACACACACACACACACACACACACACACACACACACACACACACGCGCGCGTGCGCATACATATTTAATCAGTGAACTTTGAGTAAGCTCTGTGGCTTGTACCAGGGTTGGTTTCCTGGTTTTGATATCATTATATATAGTGATGCAAGTGTTAACACTGAGCGGAAGCAGGGTGGAGGGTTCACAGGACCCCTCTCTACACTCCTTTGCAACTTCCTTTGAGTTTACAATTATTTCAAAATAAAAAGCGTTTTAAAAACCTTAAAAATATAGAAGAAATGGAGGTACAAGGAACTTCATAGTTTAGCCAAAGTCATTTTAGGATCCCTCGTCCTGTTTCTATCTCTTTTAAAAGTGCCTCCAATCCATCCACCAACATGGTGAGCCTTCTTGGGTGTGTAGGTCTTTCCTTGGCATCTGTTGCACTGAAGCTTAGGTGCCAGGAAGATTCCTGAGAAGGAACATGATTCTGAGCTTCTGAGAGCACAAAATACATTGTTTTTTGCTTGTCTTAGGCAAGAACCTTAAAGTAGGAGAATACAGGGCTCCCTTCTTACATCTACAGCCTTCCTGGCTTTATCCCCATAATTCTAAAACAGGAAAGTTAATATCCTAAAATCCCACCTCTCATCCACTTGCGTCTGGCTCTTTGTGACTTCCTAGGTTTCATCCTGTGAATTTGATCAATTAACCCATACTAATGGGAAACATCTGTACGCTGGTCCCGGAAGACTCGCCAAAGCCCTTCTGGAGACAGCATCCCTCCCCCTCCTCCTCTGGATGCCTAACCCCAAGTCACTCAACTAATCTGAATTTCAGGGGTGGGGAGAGGTGGGGTCAGGCTGGTGGGGAACCTATTTTAAACGTTGGCAGACACATCCTGGCCAGTGGGTCTAAAGAGCTATTTGAATTTTCAGGGAAAAAAATGCAGTACGCCGGAAAGGTGCCAGATGGACCGTGAAGCAGTCCACGTAGCCACAGGAGCGATACTGCATGACTAATAGGTGCTCTGGACGCCTTTTGTCAGCGTAAACATCATCTTGTCAGTCTGTTAGGACAATGCAACCTAATAATAATTCAAAGCATTTGTCAAAGGCAGAGATCTTCACACACCTAGGTTTATTGTCAAGACAACGCTGTCAGTGGGCTTTATTTCCATTGTACACATGGAGAAATTGAGGCAGCATTTTACAGAGAAAAACATGAGCCAGAGTGAGAATTAACCCAGGGGACAGTCTCTATACTTCTTCCCTCTGAGTTTGCTACAAAAATATTATTTACGAATTGTGTGGAATGATGATAGCGCCAAGACCACCGATTCAATCAAGAAACAGCACCTGTGTTGTAGCCCCGTTTATTTTTCACTGACCAGAGGTAGCTCTGAGCAGCAGTTGAAAAGGTGAAAAGTCACCACTTCCCTTAACCATCTCTCGGGCTACCTACTGAAAGCAAAATGTCTGAGAGCTTCTCCTTCTGGCTTTGGTTAGAAGTGCTTCCTTTTCCCAAGCTCTGAGCCTTTTCCCAGAGGACTTCCTGCTTCTTTGCTTAGATATCTCCAAGCAGACGTGGGCGTGCCATGTTTCCCAAAAGAGTTGCCTAAGACCCAAAAGGTTATTTTAAATAAAAATATACACCCAAACTCATTAAAATAATGGCAGAGGGAAAGTAGGGCAGAAGGCGAGGACCGATGACTGAGAAATGGCCGTTACCATGGTAATAACAGGGTGGGCGGGGCTAATTCTAGCCCCTCAACATTTACTTTAAATCACTGGTTCTCAAATGCTAGGGTGCATCAGAATTACCTGGAGGGCTTGTTAAGACACAGGTATCTGGCCCACCTCCAGATTTGCTAATTCAGTAGGTCCAGAGTGGGATCCTATAATTTGCATTTCTAATAAGTTCCCAGGTCTAGCCTGAGGACCAAATCTGTTTTGCCACAGGTTTTGGTAAGGCCTGCAAGCAATGGTTCTTACACGTGGAACATTTGCAACTGATTCCATGATAGGAAACACTAACTTTGAACCCCAGTTAAGGGAAATGCTGCCCCCATGAAAGTAATTTCGTTCTTCTCGTTAGTAGGTCTGTATTACAAAAAAGTATACTCAATATTACAGTTTGCATTTCATCAATAAAACTGGGGGATTTTGATTTCCTCCCTTGTTACATAAGTACCCAGATAATATCCTCAGTTTTGCCTCTTGGCTCACAAAGCTTAAAATATTTGCTCTCTGGCCCTTTTCAGAAAATATTTGCAGGTCCCTGGTTGAGCAGGTGCTGCGCATCTGGGAATGACTTTGAGGGCCACTGCTCCAAACTGATTTCCTAAACACCCCTTTTACTCCTGGCACAGCTGGCCCTGGCCTATCACACAATGTCTGGAGACACGCTCCTCAGTGTTTATTGTTCCACTCAAGGCAGGGAGTCTGCGGGGCTGAACAGAATGTGGCGAACGCCTTAGCATTTGTATAGAAGAGTAGAGAAAAGGGATTTGAAAAAATATGGTCTTTAGCCCTCAGCAGATTTTACAGGAGGAGAAATTTGTTTTGGGTGTGGTCCCACCTCTTTCTATAAGCCTTGTCTCCTTGGCATCCCAAGAGCTTGGTACTCTGGGGCTTTTCTGACTGTTCAAGGTCCCCAGCTTCTGCCCTCCACGTGGACCCACCCCTCCCCCCCACACCCCACCGCTCGCACCCGAGGCTCTATAATCCCCTCCGAAGCTAAGTGGTGGGTACCTGGTCTGAAGAGTGACTCTTCTGAATTTATAAATCTGTGATTCATTTCAAATATTTGTGGCACATATACTTGCTTCCTTTGTCATTTAATATAGAATTGTATGTTTTAATATATATATATTTTTTGGCCTTGCCATGGGGCACGTGGGATCTTAGTTCCCCGACCAGGGATCGAACCCGTGCCCCCTGCATTGGAAGCTCAGAGTCTTAACCACTGGACCTCCAGGGAAGTCCCTATGTTGTAACATTATTTGGAAATGATTGAAAAATGTCAACTTTTTAAAGAATGTTGACCTTTTTCTTGCCCCCGCTCTCCAGCAGATTTTTGATATTAAAAACTGCTGAAGGTTAAGTTTCCTTTCGTAGCTTGTCTTGAAGAAGGAGCGCCACCCGGCTTCTGCCTACTAATGGAAACCGGAATTTTCTCCAAGAAAAGCTCCGCCATCTTGACTCTCCTAACCAATGAATAAGTCAGCCGGGGTCTTCTTCCAGCCTCTTCCTTGGGCTCAGACTGCAGGAAAACCCCGAGGAAAGCAGAGCGATCTCACAACAGGATGCAGATTGCTTTCGCTATCGTGTTTAGCATGTCCCATGGCAGAAAATTACTCACCGCTTTTCCTTTTCCTTTTTAAATTTGGGCCCACAATTTGGAAGCTCCTGACTTTTGTGAAAGCTGGGAGAGAGTAGTATAGTGTGGTAGTTAAGAGATCTAGAGTCGAAAGACCTAAATCTGAGTCATCACTGAGAGAGTGAGCTCGGGCACAAGGCATGGGTGCTCTTCACACCAGTTCACCATACCTGCAATGGTGTGACATCACAGCTACTCAGAGGTGAGTGCCAGGATTAAAATAGGTAATTTGAAGAGTTTGCAGGACAGTACCTGGCACATAGCTTAGTGAGGGCTCCATAAATTGTAGCTTTGGTGTAAGTTTATATAAAGTACTTTATTAACTGGAAGTTAATAATTTATGCATCTGTGCTCCCCACTAAACCCATCCATCCATCCATTTACTTGATAAATATTTTTGAAGACCTATTATAAGCCAAGCACTCACATGGATTTGGGGGTACAGTGTGAGCAGGCCAGATGAAGCTCCAGCCCTTTCACAGCTACATTTTAGTGGATTGTGGATTCTCAAAGTTGGAGATCCTGTCCATGCTTCTCCATCTTGAGCCCAGGATAGCACTTAACCCAGAATAGATGCTTAAAAAGTACTTATTAAAGAATGACTGGGTAATTGACACCTCTGAAAATGCAGAGTCAGCTGTGGTGAGGCCTCCTCTTGGCTGGGACTTGGCCACCACTTGGAGCACTATCTCTGCGATGTGGTGTTGGACGGAGATCAGAGCTGGGCATCCTCGGAGCTCTGGTGCAGTCTTGCTCTGGGGGCCGTGCCAGGAACTCTCTTCCCAGGGAGCACAGAGGGGAAGTGATGGCCCCCAGAGAGACGGCGGTCATTCAGAGAATGGTCTTCTTATTAATTGCAGGATGTAATTCCGTACTGAATTCCAAGTGGCAGCAACACATAGATTGTTTTCCTACATAACTTGATGCTCTTTTCATTGCCATGATGAATCGAACTAACTGTTCAGCTCTTAGTGAGTTCTGGGGAGGGAAACACAGTATTAGGCTGCTTTGCACGTTGAGAGGCAGAGAAAGCTTTCAGATTATGGAGCAATTAATTAAAGAACAATCATGAAAATGTTCCTGATAATTCATATCAAGCAGCTACTCACTGTTCCTTTATTATTTCGGATAATATTCATGATTATTGTTTAATTTGTTTTTAATATGGATATAGTTTTATGTAATCCTTTTGTAATTGTGAAGCACTTAGAGGTCCAGGTGCTCTGAGATACTTCTTTATTCAATTATCCAACTTTCAGAAGAATCCCATTATGCAATTAACCCAGCTTATTAACAGACATACATTCTGTATCTTTATTGCATGTAAATATAACTATAAGCTTATCTGATTTAAATTTTAAGCTTCACAGCAAAAGCCAGATTGCCATCTCTGTGTGAGTCTAACTAATGTTAATGCGTCCATAGCCCCTACTAGGGAAATCTACAAATAGTCAACAAATATTTCTTGGGCAGTTACCTCGTATAAGGTATGGAGTTGGAGTCTGGGGGCTAGGTATACAAAGAAATTTGTCAAGATTTGTTCTGGATCTCTAGGCACTTTTAGTTTTGTTTGGATAATAAGACAGATAGCATAGAATGCTAACTAATCACATCAGGCAATATGTGTTGAGTGTCAGATGATAAAAACAATTGCTGTAGAAGTTCACAGGAGACGGGAGTCTTGACGGTCACACTGGCTGTGGAAGCCTTGCCCACTTAATCGCGTCCACTTCTTGCAAGTTTGTCCGATGAAATAGAAGGATGGCAGGTTGAGTCTACTCCTTTGCTACTCGAAGTGTGAGCTGAGAACCAACAGCTTCAGGGGCACCTGAAAGTTGGTCAAAAATGCAGAACCCCAGCACTGCCCCAGAGTTTGAATCAGAATCGGCCTTTTAACAAGACCCACCTCCACAGTGATTCACAGAACGTAAGGTTCTTAAGAACATAGCCTGCACACCGATAAATAACTTGCTTTGTACCTGAGTAAAAATTAGACTAATGTTTGCTAATCTCATTCTCACCCCAATTAAAAAAAAAAGAAATTGAAGGAAATCATTCATTCAGCAAGTCTCTATGTATCTTCTGTGTGCTAGACACTTGGTATTTGTTCTGGTTATACTCTAACCATAGGTAGCCCCATTAATTCCAGTGACAGCAGAAGACTCCAAGGTCTGAAAACCAAATATATTCTTAACACTCAGGGATCTTCTCTCATCAACTAGCAAACCTGGGTCACCCCAAGAAGTGGGATAAGTTAGAAACGCCTGCGGGCAAAGGGTGATGCCCAGGGAAGGAGGGACTGTAACATAGGTGACGGCCCTGCAGCAAATACAATTTTGTGTTTGGTTTCCTCCTGTGCTGAATTCTACATCCAACAGCCTACTGGACACTTCAACATGTGTGTGTAACAGCCTTCTTAATCATAAAGCTCCAAAGAGAATTCTTAATTTTCTCTCACAAACCTGTTTTCCCTCTGATCTTCCTCTTCTTGATAAGTGGCACTGCTATCCACCGAGTTAATCAGCCAGAAAGCAGTGATTCTGAGCACTTCAGTTTTCCTAGCCACATTACATCCGATCCACGAGCACTTCCGGTCAATTCCACCTTCAGGACATGATCTTGGAAACATCCCCTTCAGTTCATCTCCATGGGCACCACCCACCACCTTGCGTCGGGGGCTGTGCTGGTCACCTAAGTTGTCTTCCTACTTCTGCTCTTGTCTGGTCCAATCTCATCTCCATAAGGCAGGGAGCATGGTCTTAGAAAAATGTCAGTCTCTTCATACCATTCATCTGCCCCAAACTCTGATTTCCTGTTTATCTTCAAGTTAGGTTTGACATAGACACACTACCATGTGTAAAATAGATAGCTAGTGGGAACCTGCTGTATAGCACAGGGAGCTCAGCTCAGTGCTCTGTGATGACCTAGATGGGTGGGACGGGGTGGGGGGAAGGAGGTCCAAGAGGGAGGGGATATATGTATACGTATAGCTGATTCAGTTTGTTGTACAGCAGAAACTAATACAACACTGTAAAGCAATTATACTCCAATAAAAAATTAGAATAGAATAAAATAGCAACCAAGAGACCCTGTTTGATCTGGGTCCCGTTGCCCCTCCCCCTTCCCCCACCTCCCACTATGTCCAGTCAAACTGACGTTTTACTTATTATTTCAATGTGCTCAGCTCTTTTCTACCTCAGGACCTTTGCATGTGTTTCCTCTGCCTAGAACGGTCTGCCCAGCTCTTCACATGGTTGCCACAACCTCGTCCTGCAGAGCTCAGAGTAACTGTCCTGCCTCAGAGAGGCTCTCCCTGGAGTTCAACTGGTCAGCAACTCCAGCCCCGTTTATTTATTTTATGGTCCTAATGACAATCTCCAGTCACATTTAAAATTTTTTGTGTGTTTTGCTTATTTGAGTCTGCCTTTCCAAACCCAAGTATCACCCGCCAAGTGCAGAGACCTCATCTCTCTTGTTCATCTCTATTTCCCAACATACAAATGTGTGAATGGATGAAAGTGTAGGTTCTAGATCTGTGTGACTGTATTTTTGTCCTCTTTCAGAGTAAATCTGAAATGCTTCTTTATTTAATGAGCCAACTTTTAGAAGAATCTCATTATTCAATTAACACAGATGATTAGCACAGGTACCCACATTCTATCTGTGCACACACGTATGTGTAACATGGAACCAGATACATTTTGCAGGTAGAATAGAGGTTCTAAAATTTAAAGCACTTTAACTGGAAACAGAGTCACCGCATCCCTCACTCAGAACCCCCTCACTCTTGATGTCACACGCAATGCTCACAGCTTTGTTAACTAGTTATCCAGCCTGCAGCAGATTTAAAATAACAGATGAGGAATTTTTGGAGCAAGAGTAATGCCAGTTACAGTATGTGACGATGGGTGGCCTGGCTGTGAGAGAAAAGATAGAAAACGCACAGAGAGGCCACAAGAGGCAGACGCTTAGTGGTAATGGACGCTGAGGAATGTGACAGCTCCTGGAGGAGAGCTACTCACTGACATCACAACTCATTACTCACTGTTTGACTCGTGACCCCGAAACGTGGAAAAAAGGCTCAGTCATACCTAAGATACCTCCCCATATGGAGGGAAGTGTGCCCTACATTTAAAAGAGATATCCGTCAAACTTAGTTAAAATAAAACTGCTCTGATGCTTCAAGGTAGCCAACTATCTGGAAAGGATTCTTCTCTAATGATACTGACTAGTGTGGTATTTCGAAGGGCCTCTCTTCTTCTCATAAAAATGATCATCTGACATGGTTTTCTAGAAGATAATGAAGGGCCTCCCTGTGGGACTTGACTCCTATATCCTTTCTGGAAAATGGCATGAAGTGATGGATGGACTTTTGATTGCAGTTCGAAAAGGCTGCTTCCGCCTTCTCACCATCCCTGGAGAATAGCTGTCGACTGGAAGGGATTCTCAGCAAGCTTCAGCACTGAGTGCTTACAATATGGTTAGGCGGAGTCATAGTTGACTTATAAACATTTTTCGTTTCTCTTAACCACCCTGTAAGCATCCATTAATTAAGCCTCATCAGGCACTGAGGCGAAAGAATTGCCTCCAGTATCCTGTAGATGAAAACAGTTTGTGGGATACTTCGGCAAGTTCACCTAATGATGCAAAGGAGGGATGGGTCTCCCACAGACCCCCTGCAGTATTTTAAAGCAGGGCTTCTCAGGAGGAGCCTGGTGTTCCTGAAAGGAGCCTATGTTTCCATACATCTAACCCAAAACGTCCCCTGGAGACTAGTTGTTGCCATGCGTGTGGTCTCATCATGTGGACACTGGGAACCGGGGTGGTACACATACTGTGGTACATGCCCCCGTGCTGCTCTCCTGTCTCCTCAGCTGCTCCTACCCTGGGCCACGCGCCATCATTTCTCACCTGGACGCGGGCAGGAGCCTCCTGACAGACCTCCTGCTGCCCCCCTTGCCCCTACAGCCTCTCTCCTCACAGCAGCCCAAGCGATCTTGTAAAATCTGAAATCGGATCAATGCCACCTCCCTGCTTATACCCGCCCCCCCAAGATCCTCACCGCACTTACAATCAAGGTCAGTCTTCTTACCTGGACTTCAAAGCCCTGTGGTGCCTGGTCCTGGCTGCCTCTTGAAAGCCAGCCCCTGCTCGTTACCCTGGCCTCTTTCTCCCTGTTGAACATCGCAGGTCCATTCTCACCTCCAGGCCTTTACATTGGCTGTTGCTCTGATCTTCCCCCGACAGCTTCTTCCCATCTCAGCTCAGATGTCAGCTCCTCAGAGAGGCTTCTCCTCCAGTCTACAGAGACTGGGGGGCCTATAGGAGCACCACGGTGATTCACAAAATGCATGTTAGTTTGAACATGTTGCTAAAGGCACCATGGGTTTGGGTCATTGGGAATTTTTTTCCCCAGTTTACAGTGGTCCGTGAAAGTGTCTGGCATTAAAATTTGGTCCTGATACTTGAAAAATTGTAAAAAGGATAAATTCCAGTATGAAAGAGAAAATAGCTATGAAATGGGAACACAATTCTTTTTAAAAAGCTACTTGATACTGAAAGTGATTCCACCAGTATATCCTGAGGTTGTTATTAAACATAGATACTTAGAACATTTCTCAAAAGTAATTACGTTCTGACTTTAACGCTGTAGATGTAAATACCTAGCACAGAGTCAAGCATTGATTAATGGTAGTTCCTTGCCCCTCAGCTATGGGAGGACCCGTACTCTACGTTTAGTCCTCAGGGCTTAGAAAAGCTTCACGGCAATCAGGGCCTATAAAGAAGAGAAAATTACTATCAGTCTTACTGCAGGCAATTTAACTATCAGTCAGATTGTGATTTATAGGATTGTGTATCCTATAAAATTTCCATTTGGGGAGCAAATAAGTTTGTTGTGTCAATGAAATGTGAGAATGAAGCTGCAAAAATATTGGATGGTCTCTGGCAAAAAGTGAAAAAGATGCAGAATGTTTTGAAAAGATTAAAAAACCCCAAACGGTGGGGCTTCCCTGGTGGCGCAGTGGTTGAGAGTCTGCCTGCTGATTCAGGGGACGCGGGTTCGTGCCTCGGTCTGGGAGGATCCCATGTGCCGTGGAGCGGCTGGGCCTGTGAGCCATGGCCGCTGGGCCTGCGCGTAGGAAAATGTATACTGTGTGATGGGACAGTAATGTGTATAACCACATTGTCTCTCTGAGGGAGTGGGTCCCTGTAACCTGCGATGCTATTGTGTGTGGAGCATCTCCGTGCGTTTGGGAGAAGGACCTGGAAAGGGCGGAACTGCTCTGCACACCTGCAGGGAGAGATGGGGAAAAGAATTCAGAGGGTGGTCCAGGAAGTCAACGGGTGGGACTGAGGAGAGGAGTCTGGGTAAGGGCTGAGGAAAGGGTGGTGAGAAGCCTCCTTGATGGAGACGGTGGACAAAGAATGGCCAAAACGATATTTAAGGACAGGAAGATGTACTGTGGGATGCCCTGTCATTTGACGTATGTTGAACACGTGACCTTTTCTCATGGTCCTCCAACCTTCACTAGAGCTGGCTTTGTATAACGGGGTGTGTGTGTGTGCGTGTGTTGAGTCAGAAGCTGAACTTCTCATCTGTTTAGTAAGACACCAAGTGAAAAAGTGGCCATGAAAACATAAGCCTTTCAGGAATTCAAGGTTTCTTGGCTTTACACTTCCATAGGGAGTTTAGCCTGACCTGATACGGTTCCTAAGAGTCTGGGAAAGCCACAGTGATGTCTGGGTTATGACTCCTTAGAAGCTTCCAGGGGCTTGTGGGCGGGAAGAAGTAGTGAAGGACTTATTTTCGCGCCTCCTTATAATGAAAGCTGTGTGCTCGCTGATGGTAATATTGAACCGGGAAGCCAGAGCTTTTCTCTTATTGTTTACGCATCTTTATTTGGAGGACAGGCTTCAGTGCTGCACACCAACACCGCAACACTTTTCATTCTGGTGTTACTAAATTCCTACCTGGGCGCATGTTCAGGAAAAATAGAAACAGAAATTTAGTTTCATTGAAGAAAATTTCCCTGAGGTGTGATAGGATGATGGTTTCACAAATGTTTGAGAAATAACAGTAAGTGCCAAGCAGAGAGGTGTTGCTTTTTCAAGAAGTCATTGGAATTTGCGACGCTTTGCCAAACTCAACGTGGTATAAAAGGCAGCTGCAACAGATATGAAGTCATCGTATTTTAAATCTGATGCAGTTTATCCCACACAGCACATTTCTATTTAAGTGGGAAAAAAATAGTTTTGAAGTCATCCAGTTAAAGATTCTTCCCTGGGGCAGCACCTGAAAATATTAGAACTCGGGTGGATGAGACGTGAGGGAGGGTCTTCATTTGGGCTTTAGTCTGAATTTCTAGTCTGTGAGTTCCTGTGGTTCTTTATTAAGCCAGCCTGCTGGCTTGAGGCTTGTAATATCTCCAGTTCTCAATGACTTTATTTCATATATATTTTAAATGTGCCCTTTGAACACATTATTATGAAATGTTATATGAGAATGTCAGTCTCCCAATAAAAAGAAAAGCAGGTTTCAGTTTTGAGTTTCGTGTTTGGGAAGATGACTCAGTGACTTGGAGAGAAATCTACTGCTGCGGAAACAAATTTAGTTCTGAAAGAACAGGCTGCAGTTATAGCTCCTTTCCTCTAGGAAGAAATCCTTCTGTTTCCTATAGGCTACGATGACAATTATATGAATCTGTACAAGGTTCTGAAAATAGGCAGACGTATGCAGTGGGCAGGTTAGCTTTAAGAGGGACCACTGCCTATGTAGAGAATGAAGCTTCCATGTTGGTTGGAGTTTGAAATGAGTCACCTTTATCTGTCAACACTGAAAATTAGAGAATGTTCTTGCTTTATCAAACCTAACAGTGAAACTTTCTGGAAAAATGCAGCTAGCAAGGTAGCACATAAGTGGCGATGGGGAAACTTCTTTAAGAGGAAGGGAAAGGAGACAGTGATGAGATTCCCTGTGGCTCCCCTGCCCCCCTCCTTCC
>NW_020175053.1:824285-939196 GCF_003031525.2 Neophocaena asiaeorientalis asiaeorientalis
TGCCCTCAACCCCGCCACCCCCCGCCTCTGGCACACATGCGTTTACTCAGCCTAGGAAACTCCAGGCCAGAGAATTCCTAAAAGCTGTCTTTCGGTTGAAAGTCTCTCTGTCCAGTACCCACGGAGGCTTAGGTTACGCCACATCATTGCGAAGAATGTGAAACTCCTTCCAAACCAGCTGCCTCTGTCCACTGGAGCAGGGCAGTGATTTCTCAGGGACAGATCTGCATTCAGCTGGACAGCACCCTGTAGCCACCACTGAGTCACACGGACAGCTTCTCCGTGGTCTGTAAAGGACAGCTGACTGTCCACAAGCCGGCTTCAGCGGCCTCGTCGTTATCCCTCGGGATCCCACACCTCTTTCAAAGACTTCAGAGGCGCTCTGAAAGGGACCCCTGCTTCTGTGGAGAGTGAAGCCTGCTTGTCTGTTGAAGTTTGAAAAGCCATCGTGATCTATCAAAATTGAACGTTAAGGTATGTTGCTGCTTTATTGAACCTGGCGGTGCAATAAAAATGAAAAAAGAAGCAAGTTCTTTGCATCACTGGAGCATGGTTAATGTTGTCAACATGCTTTTTTTTTTAAAAGAAGTTTGCTGCAAATCAATGCTTCTGGCTTCAGATATAAGGATAGTTTGTATTTATCGAAAACCTATCATACGTCAGATATGCTGCTTGGCATTTGGCATACTTGATCTCATAAGATCACCGCATCCTTCCTAAGGATGGATGTGTTACCTTCACTTTACAAATGAGAAAACTGCAGCTCATGGATGCTGGGTCCTGCCATTGACAGATGCCCACGCAGGTGGTTTTGCTGTGTAATCTGGTCTTTCCATTATATGATGTTTCCCTCTTTATAAGAAAAGGAATATGCTGAAGAAAAACTGTGGAATAGTCATGTGCCACCAGTCAGTGGGTAAGTGGGGGTCGTATTTTGTTTTCCTGTAGGTAAAGAATTGGCTTAGTAGGAAATCAAAACTAGAGGAAAACATTTGCTTTTCCAGATGAAAAAATGTTACAAGTTTATTTAATAGTTTTATAAGTGATGTGGATCAGAGAGTACACAGTGAGATCTCCAAAATTAAAGATGGAAGTGAAATGTCAGACTGACAGGGATAAACCATAGTAAGATCTCAGGAGGTTTAGTGAGTGGGGAGAGAAATAGCAAATGAGCTCTAGCGTGGGTGACTGTAAGGCAATATATTCAGGGAAAATAATATAAACTTTGCTTATGATATCCCTTGGTTTCAATACAAGTAAAGAAGCTTAGAATCAATATAAAATATAACATACATAACATTTCATATTTCTATTTTATTTAAAAAATTTTTTTCTGTTGGTATAGCTGTTTTACAGTGTTGTGTTAGTTTCTACTGTACAGCGAAGTGGAGTTCCCTGTGCGATACAGCAGGTTCTTATTAGCTATGTATTTTATGCATATTAGTGTATACATGTCAATCCCAATCTCCTAGTTCATCCCACCACCACCACCCACCCCACGATCTGTTATTTTTTGACCTTCATAAGGAAGCAGGGAGAAATATTAATTTTTAATAACACCATTTTATAGAGAAAATAAAGACCTAGGTGGCCGCAGTGGCTTCGCAAGGTTACCCTGGTAGTTAGTAAATGACCTCTGACTAGAAACCAGTACCACAGAACGCAGCCCATGCCCTTCCTCCTCCTTGGGTTCTTCTTTGGAATCACAAAGCCAGTAATGAATGTGATATTATCATCAGGAGACATCATCTCATCCTTACTATATCAAGGGCAAGGGCTCTGGCTTTGGAGTCAGACATACCTGGATTCTACACTACTTGCCAGAATATATGTCACAGAAGAGATTATTTAAGCTCTAGAGAGGGTTAGTTCTTGTGTAAAATGGAGATGCGGAACAGCACCTGCCTTACAGAAGCATGTTAAGAATGACATGAGGTAAGAGATGAAAGTACCTAGCACAATGCCTGGCACATGAGTATTTAATGAATGGTCATTTTTCTTGTTGTCAATGGAGAGGAAGGTGCAGTGAGTTCATGCTTTGAGTACTGTTGGTGCTCCAAGCACATAGCAATGATTGATGAAAAAAGAAAAAGAAAAAGGTGAATAACCACAGCGGGCTAAACATTCAGCATAAACCTCCCCTACACCAGAAATGCAACAACAATGCAAACAGTGGTTAGACTGTAGACGTGGGCCTGCAGGGGTCTCTGGGACAGGAAGCAGGCAGGGGCAGGGGGGCTGCTGCAGGGGAGAGAAGACCACAGCCTTGCAGCCGAGGGGGGCCGGCAGCAGGCTGGGCGCCTGAAGCCTGGGGCTGGGGCGGTGCTAAGCCGTCCCTTATGAGAGGACAATGTGGAAAACTGCTGCGGACAAGCTGCTGCTTCAAGGAAGTTGTGGACCAGGGAGAGCAGACCCGGGGGCAGGGAGGAGCCTCAGGAAACCTCCCCCCGACTGGGAGGCTGAAGCTGAGATCGTCGCACGGAAGAGGAGGTCTGAATAATAACCCTAACCCTGGGCAGTGGGTGCAGGCAGGTGGGTGAGGATCAACCCCACCTTATGGACAGGGAGTCTGGAACACAGAGGAAGGAAGAAAGAAACACAAAACAAATAGCCAAATCAAACACCTCAAAATGATCCTGCAAGTCTGCTGGCTTACAAAAGTTTTTTGGTTTGTAAAAGGCACAAAGAATTTTGAAGCTAAGAAAGAAAACAAAATTGATAATTAACATGAATTAAGTCCTGGAGTTAAAATGGTCTGTCAGCCTGAGAAACACATTTACAGGTAAGTTTAGAATGCTGCAAGAGATAAACACAGGAAGAGTATTCATAAAAAGAACAAAAAATTGTGAAACAAAACCCAAGCAGAAATAAAACAAGGTCAAGTAGATATGACTAAGAATCAACTTGAAACTTTGGAAACAAACAGTGTTGTTATTGGAATTAAAAACTTAATAGACAATTTAAACAACAGACTGGACACAAAGAGAGAATCAATGAACTTGGGGATAGTGCTGAAGAATTACCCTAAATGCAGCACAGAGAGACCAAAGTCAAAATACACAAGAGACATTCAGAGGCATAGTGGATGAACTGACAGAATTAGTGGCTAAGAGCTTTCCAGAATTGAAGAAAGACGTGTCCTCAGATTGAAAGTACCTACCAATTGCTAACAAAGCTAAATGGAAACAAATCTAAGGCTTGACGTCAGAGTGTAAACATAGAATATCAGGAACAAAAAGAAAATTATGGAAATCACCAGGGAGAAGAGACAGATTATTGGCATAGGCGTAGCAATTAAGAGAGACTTCTCATCAACAATAGATGCCACTGGACTTCCCTGGTGGCGCATTGGTTAAGAATCCGCCTACCAATGCAGGGGACACGGGTTCGAGCCCTGGTCTGGGAAGATTCCACATGCCACAGAATAACTAAGCCCATGCGCTACAACTACAGAGCCTGTGCTCTAGAGCCCTTGAGCCACAACTGCTGAGCCCGCGTGCCACAGCTACTGAAGCCCGTGCACCTAGAGCCCATGCGCTGCAACAAGAGAAGCCACCGCTCACCACAACTAGACAAAGCCAGCGTGAGGCAATGAAGACCCAATGCAGCCAAAAATAAATAAATAAAAACAAAAAACCAACCAAACAAAAAACAGTAGATGCCAGAAAACAGTGGACTTCAAATACTGATGGAAATCATTTTCAACCTTGAATTTTATACCTACCTAGACTATCACTCAAGACTGAAGGCAAGTCAGAGACATTTCAGACACATAAAGACACAGACCTTCACTGTTAAAGGTATTATCAAGAAGAAAGGGAACCTGAAGGGAAGACGTGAAATGGTGGTGGTGGGGGGGAACAATAATACGTACGAGAATTAATAGAATATGTCAGTAAATGTTATTAAAAATAGACTATAAAATAGATAACTAATATAAAACAGATAACTAGGGGTATGGTTTTAGTTATGCAAAAAACTTCTGAATAGATAAATATGCTAAATTTATAGTTTGGTGTGTACATTATATATTTCAAAGTAATTACAAGCATAATATAACTATAATCTCTAGTTTCCAAACTGTCCATGGGAGACAAAAGTTGGACATGTAGAAAATCATATTCAGGAGAAAGAGGAAGAAGAAATGAAGTGGACAAAAGGGATGATAAAAGAAAACAGTGTGATATGTAGATATTAGTTCAAATTGCGCGATTACAGTTATGGTTATAGCTACCCTTAGCGAAAGGCAGAGGCTATTGGAATGGTTAAAACAAAAATCCAGCCATATGTTGCTTTAGAAGTCACACGTAAAACAAAAGATTACACATATGTGGAGGATGAAGATAAGAACAAAGATAACCCAGGTAAATAATTACTAACCAAATTTAAAAGGTAGCTAGTGTAGCAATATTAATATGAGGCAAAATAGAATTTAAGAGAAGAAGCATTAACAGGAACAAAACAGCAGCAAAATATACGGTCAGACAAGAAGCTGTAACAATTGTGAGCTGCGTAATACAGAGATTACAGCTAAAAGACATGATGAGCATTTATAAAACTATGTCCATTGGATTCATTTTTGTTCAGTGCAATACATTGTATTAAATCTTAGCTCACCTGAAGTTTTGGCTAAACTTACCAGGAAATTCTTTCTCTTTTTTTATGGAGAGTGTTAAAATTTGGCTGACGTGGTCCATCTTGGCTGAAAAAAATAAATACGGTTGGAAAAGTTTAGTTAGGTAAATGAAATACAGAGCTAAACTTGGTATTTAGGAATTTTTTGGTACACCCTTAACCCCAACTGTTAGGATTCAAGAGGGCAACCAAGCTCTTCCATAAAGTATCTGTTTGCTCTGCTGTCAGAAGCAGAAGGTTGTTCTGGATCATTTTTCTGACACGAGATCAACATTCCTTCTGTCGTTGAATGTCTGTGTGATGAAAGGACGTAAACCGCAGAAGTCCATTCCGTGTGACCCCTTGGTACTGTTACTAATGCCCATTAATAATTCACGCAGAGCTCCACGATTCTGGTCCTCCCTTCTGGGAGGCTGAGTTCTGAAAATCCGACAAGCCCTGGGTCAAGGACAGACATTCTGACGTAGGGGTGGAAACAGGAAACAGAATGAACCCTGAAGTACACCACTCTCCCCTCAGCCAGCTCCGTCCATGACCTCTTTTGCCTAAAAAGCACCTCGCCAGGCTTACACACCAAACCCTGGGAACTCTTTTGTGGTTTTTAATGATTGCTGTGCATGAATACTAGCAATGAGGTGTTCATAACCTTTTTGGGTAGGCGTTTTCATTCATTAATTACAGAGGATCGATCGTTTCACAATACATACAATTATTGAATCCTCATGTTGTATGCCTGAAGCAAATGTAATGTTCTATGTCAATTATACCTCAATAAAAATAAATAAAACTGGCATTGCACACACACACACACACACACACAAATAGCATTTCTAAAAAAAGAAAATAGTTGACACTAGGAAGTGCCAACATTCTGCTCTGTAAAATTTCCCCCAAAGTAAATTATATATCATTTCCAGTGATATAGCATATTTCACATGAAATTCTTTGGGCTTCTTTGAAAAAGAGATATGCTCCCTGTACATTCACAGTAATTATTTTGGAATCTAGTCTATTTTTCTTAAGATTCCTGGGGGATATTTTTCTTAAGATTAAAATAAAGAAGAAGAGGGTCAGCTGATCAGAATGAAGAGGAACCCTTCGAGGGCCCCCATCCGTATCCCTCCTCTGTGTAGGTTCAGGAATTAGGCAGGGGTGTGTGGGGAGGGGAGGGGCTTTGAGGATGGAGAGCAGGTGTGTAGGTGCCTGCCTGCTCCTGCACCTCTACCACTTGCAGTACACACACCAGAAGGAGATTGCTTTAAACAGATTGAATTGACTTGCAACAAGCTCTCCATTGTTTGAAGCTTGTTCCCCATTTTGCGGGTCACCAGACCCGGGCACTTTAGCACATCTTAGCTGGGCCCTGGGGAAACAAGGCACAGAAGAGTGTTCTAATGTTCTAATGGCATATCGGATGCCAAAGGATGTGGCCCGAGCGGAGGAGAAGTCTTCAGATGACTGACCTAAGTGTAGATGCCAGCACATTCCTTGTTCTGCGCTTATCAGAATAAAAATCTCATGCCTCGAAGGAGCTAGTGGCTGACCTCCAAGGTCTTAACTGTCTATAATTGTGCTGTTCTGGCTCTCCTGGTACTCACATTAGCCCAGTGTGGTAATGAAATTTGAGACATCTTTGCAACTATAGTACTGTACAAGGGGATGCTTTATCACCTGGCCGACTGGCCTGATGTTTGTATTCCATGTATCTTTTTCTTTCCGTAATGCTTTAAAAATAATTCTTGGTGCCTCCTATAACTTCTGTGAGTCTCAGCCTCATGTTTCTGAAAGAAAAAAAAAAACAAAAAAACACAAAACTCCCGCCTTCCTCTGCAGTTTGCAGACCTGCTCTTTGGTTATGTACAAGGGGACAGCCTTAGAATCAGGGGTGCCCCGGAGCTGACTTGTACTGGCTCCAAGAGCAGATTTGGCCCGTCTCTTTCCAGTTCTGCATTCACTGATGTCATGTTGGCGGCTGGAGATCCACCATGATGGGAGTACTTAAACCATGGAAACTGGCACACACCACAGACCAGGGCTTTTTTTCCTGAAGCCAGTTGTTAAAGATTTACCGGCATTCCACTGCCCGGGATCCTCTTAGACCGCGGTTCATTTCCCCTAAGACAACCTTCCAAAGCCGGAGGCAGGGTCCTCTCAGAGATTGTTCTGCTTGGAAATTTGTAAAGTCATGACAACAGTTGCACCCCACGGCTTATAGGCATCTGTGTTTTCTGTTAGCATAAGACTGAGTAGGAAGCTTTTCCTTCCAGGGTTAATAGGAATACAGCTATGCCTAGCCAACGGAATATCTTTTAAAAAATCCCAACAAAAATGTGTCCTTTGGCTGAAGTTCTTGATTCTCTCCTATTAAATATCGGCTCCTCACTGTAATTTAATAATAATTATAAATAAAAATAATACATTATAGTAATTCTTGCCAAACGTGCTTTTCCTGTTGGTCAAGGAATGAAACATTGAATGAGTATTTATCATATGCAAGACACAGTGATAGGCAGTATGCTAGATACAGAGACAGATTGTGTAGCCTCAATTATCATCTTCAGGAAGTATATAATTTAGAGCAAGGCAACACATGCACACATGAAAAGTTATGTGAGAGAATTTCTAGAATATGTGTAATTTGAATGTATCCAGTCACCTTAAGGTAGTCTCAGTAGGTTGTTACATCAAAACACACACACACACACACACACACACACACACACACACAACTGTTGGAGATTCTTTATAAAGGTTTCTGAAGGGTGGACACCAGAAGACAAATGTGGGAATTGCATTGCAATTATAAAGCAGAACTTTCTGAAACAGCAAGACTTTCTGAAAATCCTGTCTCTTCCTCTCCTTCCTTCTTGGCCTTTCTTTATCCTCTCTCAGGCCACATGTGTGTGTCATACGCTCCCATCTCTCCAGATATTCTTGAGAGTTTGGCAAAACAAGGATCCTTGGGGGAACCCACCATCCTTAGAAGGGAAAGGAGAAAGAGGGTGTAAGTCCACATGATTTCATGGGCTTCTGCCACAACTAAAAGACAACAATTCAACAAGTGTCATAAGGAATATTTGAAGTCAGAGGTCACAAGTTGGGAGTTTTAAATTCAGAGGGAGAAGAAAAGAGGAAAAGGCCATTTTGGGGGGTGGGAAAGCTTTAAGAAGGAGAGACTGGTAGGTGAGTAGAAGGTCTCAAAATAAAGAGAAGAGAAAAGGAGTGATCCTGGCTTCTACCATCTGTGTTACCCGGTGAGTCACTGAGGCCCCCGCGGGGAGGGTGGAGTCAACATTCCACAGGTGTGCATGGAAGCATCTCTTGCTTTTATCACTTGCTTCCACCTCCTCAAAGTGACCCTGAATCCACCAGCCTTTTGCCCTCTCCCTTGTGCTTCACGTAGACTGAGTGAAGGACAGACAGATTTCAGGACACCTAGGTTGGGACCGAAGTAGGCTCATACCTCAGATCTTTGGCCTAACCAGGGCTCCAACTGCTAATGTATTGAGTGGGAAAGTTTTTCCAAATAACTTTACGATAACAGCATATTATCAAAGAGATAGCATGGGTCTCCCTCGCTGTGCGCAGTTCTACACATGAACCTCAGTAACCGGCCAGACAGTAGCACTGCCAGGCCGTTCAGGTCACAAAACATCAGCTACCAAATTCAGGGGCTTTTTTCTTTTTTTCCCCTCAGTTTTGGACCAATCAACTAGAAAATGTTTCTAGACCAGTTTTTCCTCTTCTTGTCAATGCAGACTCCAGTGACTTTGGGGTAAAGGGGCAACTTGGCAGCGAACTCTATTGTCAGAAACTTTGCAAAGTTCCTGGCTTAAGAATTTTCAGCCTCCTCCTTCCAGCCCAGTTGGTAGCTTCCGAAATCTCACTGCACCGTTATGAGTAATTTTCAAGACCCCAAGTTACCTCGATGACTCAGACCTTCCCTTGTCTTTGTGATGACAGAGCTGCGAGCCTGGGACATGGGGAGTCTAAGGCATTATGAAATCTCTGTATGAAGTCGTTAAATCCACAGCAACCTGATTTCCTTCATTTTCAGGCCTGAACATCTGTAATAATCTAAATAGCTTCTTTCCCGCTAACAATCAACTAAGAAGCACCCTCACTCTCTGACAGCATCAGAGGCACTCGAATCATTCAGCCAAATCTCGCCGGGGCGTCAGAGATCACTGACTCATCTGGATTCTGGACGGTCTTTCCATCAGAAGCAGCAGCTCCTTCTGGCCACATGACCTTGACTGAGTCATTTAACACCCTCCTGAACCTGAGTTTTATCATCTCCTAATTGAGCTAAGGTCACATCTCATGTCTTCCCAGGCACTTCTGAACATCCAGATTAGCTAATACCTAAGACATCACTTGGAAACTAGAAAGCTCCCTACAGTGTATTAATAACTTTGATTCCCTTGGCTGATGAGAAAGGAAGACCACAGTGAAACGCATGCTGGGCCCGAGAGCTGGACTTCAAGGTCAATTCTCAGATATCTTCTGTAACATTTTTAGGGTAACCTGCAAAAGCATTAGGGGTTTTCTTAAGGTTTCTTTTTCTCCTAGCTTCTGTTATGTTGCCCCAAAATTCAAGTAGTATTGTCAACATGGCATATTATTATGCTTTCTGTGACACAGATAAATTTTGGGGAAAAAAACAGGGATAAACCATTCCCCACATCCACTAGTATTTTTACAGAAAATAATATGCAGCCCCATTGAAGCCATGACTCACATGATCTAAACACAATACTACACGAGAGAGGCTACCCCAAAAAAGGACCACGCCATGAGAATAGACACATTGTAAAATAACTCAAGACGAGGCCTGTGGCAACTCTTCCGAAGTTTCTCTTTCTCTCAACCATCAGTAAGTTCTTCTCAATTCCCACCTGGGTGCCTCTTCTCTTTCTGCCCCCCTTTTTCCTATCCTGCATCACACAAGGTTCAGCACGGAGCTGGCAAAAGCAGACTCTCCTTGGAGGGCAGGTGGAGAGGGTGAACCTGGTGAGAATGCCAGAACTTTCCTTCAGGGGTGAGGGGGATGCTGGGGACCCCCATACACTCAGAACTTTGACTCATCACTGGTGTGATGATGCAGCAAGAATTCTGGCTTGAATCACTTCAGGATGGGACATGGCAGGGACTGGAGTCCGGAGCAGGGCAGAGCCTCTAACGGTCTCTGTATGAGGGACCAAGGAGAACTCTGGAAAAGAAGGCAGGCAGAGGGAAGGCACAGCTGAGCTGGACACGTTAACTGAGGTCGCAGGTGGGCTTTGGAGGGGGAGGCGATTCTAAATAGGGCAGGATATCTGCCTCTGCACGGTCCCCCCAGGAGCATAACTGATGGCCTTAGGGTCAGTGATGATGGGGGTGGCAGCTGGAGAGGAGGAGAAGGCCCAGAGGACCCCGCGGAACTCACTGGAAACGTCCAGGTCATGGGAGGGGTTGAGATCCCGAGTGGTTCCCTGTGTCTGTGCCTTCCCATTCGTATCTTTTGTATGAGCATTTCTATAACCCGCACCATGGCTGCGAGCGCTCCCACGCCCCACCCCACCATGCTCCGTTCTTCTCTCTGGCCCACGCTGGGCTCATGACACGTGGTTTATCAGCATGTTAGAGTTTCAGTTCTTAAAACAACTAGATAATTCTTTCAAAGGAAACACCAGTTAGAGACCATGTGAGACCGTTACGTCAGCAGATCCAACCCAGACGCACAATCTGGCTGAAGTTCTGCTCTGTGTTGTGTGTGGCCTGTGTGTCCTCCTTTGATACAGACGACCCAGAAGGCGCCTTTCAGCTCTCAGGGTCCACCTCCCTGTGTCAGCTGCCCGGCAGGTGCTGGTTAGGTTCAGGGCAGAAGGTGGTTGGCACATTGAGCAAACAAAGATGAATAAAGATCCGGTGAGGAGGCACGTGGATTCAGGAGCCATCCACGAATGTGGAGGCACGTTGGCTTGGAAGTTGCATGAGGCTGGCTGGAATCGGGGAGGAAGGTCCTGTGCTGAGGGACAGAGATACCAGTGTTAGGTACAGATGGGGTTAAGGTATTGGTAGGGGTCTCTGGATTTAATAAGGAAACTGGGGAATTGCTTAGCAGAATTTGGTGTGGTGGGCACACCCTGTTGGGGCATCACAGCTTGTCCCTGGCACTTACTCCCCCAGTCCTATACCCACTGACTTGGATCTTGAGGTGCTGGGGAGCGGAGGGCGGGTGCCTGTGTGCCCCATGTGTGTTTCCAATTAGAACAGTGTTACTAACTAACGTTCAGTTAAGAACATTTGGAAAACAGAGACAAGTACGTAGAAAAAAATGTAAATAACCCATGAAACCATTACTTATAGATAAAACTTATTAACATTTTGCCGGATTCCTTTCCTGTCTTTTCCTATACAGATCTAAAATATTACTAAATTGATATATGTAATTTTGTCTCCTACTTTTTTCTTCCCTTAATATTATGTGACAGAAAACATATACGGCTACGTAGCATTTTTTTTTCACTTCGATTCATCATAATGAACTTGAACGTTCTTGCCCTATTGTACATTTAGGTTATTACCAGTATTTTTCTTTTATAAATAATTTTTAAAAGAGGCCAGTTTACAAGAATCTTCTAAGGCATTTGAGCAGTTGGGCCATTAAGTTGGGGACAATGAAATGCCATGGAAATGTCTTCAGCAGGAGAGGAAAGTGATCAAAATCTGTATCAATCTTCCTCTTGGGAAGAAGGTGGGAGAAGTAACTGTGGTGAGAAAAAGTCATTTCAATAGGGAAATGCAGCCAGGGTAGAGGGGCTAGTTCCCAGGTTGCTCGGGGGGCAAAATGGATAGGATTGGGCCACCGGGGAAAGCAGGTGGACACAGAGTCGGGGGGCTCCTGAGTTTGCCTGGCGTGTCCACCTAACGGGGTGGGGTGGTGATGCCAGCCAGGCTGAGGATCCGGCTGGGGGCCGGCAGAGCGCAGGGGCTGCGTGCGTCAGGCATGTTGAAGATGCCAAACCTGGAGGGAAATACAGATGGGAGCAAAGGGAGCTTCTCCGTCTATAGGTCTGGAGGAACTACAGGCTGAGGACAGCAGATGCGGGGCTCACTGATCTGCACTGAGATGGAGCCCAGGTAGTTAGCGACCCAGGACCCCGACCTAGAGAGAGGCTAAATGTCACCAACAAGATAGAGAACAATGATATTTGCAAGCCCTCTTCTCAGGAAGGAATCTTGGGACAAGTCAGCTGGGATGAGGAAGTAATATCCTCAGAGACTAACAGATAATTAAATATCTGCTTTCTGAAGAGGATGTCTGCTCGACTGTAGGGACTTTGGTTCTTCTGTGTGGGGCATGAAAACCTTGCCTTTAAATAAATGTTGAGCAATTATTTAGAGAATACTTTGTCTGAAGGGGCAGCCTGGCAGATGCAGCACAGACGGGGCAGGCTCAGGGGTTCAGGGGCCACTGAATCTCTAACGCCACAGGCCCACGACTGAGGCATGGTCAGCCCTTCAAAGGTGAACTTGGGTGCCCTTGGCTTTAATGCAGCATGGGGGAAGCGGCCCGCGGACTGCCGTGTGGTTCTTGAAGCTGGGAGTCAGAGGCTCGGCTCATGAGCTCACGGTGGGAGGGAAGCGGACGGTGACGGATGCCAGTGCCACGGCCACCAAAAGTCCTGGGACGCTTGATCACGGTGGAGGCATCCGAGCCATCTCTGTTCACTGGGTCATTTAGAAACTTCTACCTGAGCCCCAGCCCTGCACATTCACTGTTGCTGCTGCTGACCTTGATGGGGTTTAATCTGGGAAAGGAACCTGAAGTCCATGCTGGGAAGGACATCGGAGGCGGGGCCGTGGAATAAACTCACGCAGGTGTGCGGGGCCCAGATGCAGCTCACTGCCAGCACCCGGTCACCTGGAAACGGACGTGTCACCCACCGGGCCCAGCACCGGACCTGGCCCATCCTGAGTGCTCAACCAGTATTTGTGGAAGAAAGGCCTGGCCCCGGGTATCTCTCCTGAAACCAGACACTGTATTATTCAGTGGATGTGCTTTTGGTCCCCTAACGGCCTGAGATTTGGGCTGTACCTCCTTCCCCCCTCGGGCGACTTTGCTGGGTGAGGCTGGCAGTGCCCCGTGACGACATGTCTCCTAGAGGTCCCTCTGGGCAAGGCTGACTGGCCCCAGCGGCGTTTGTCAGTCTCGAGCTGGGCCAGATCAGAAAAAATGTGAAGCGTGGGGATGGGTGGGAAGGTGACAAATTTGCGTATCTTCTCAGTTTTTTCTCACAGCTCTTTGTTGCGGTGCTTCTAACATAGTGGTTAGCAGAGTGGCCCATGTGCTCAGAATACCTGGGTTCAGATCTCCCTTGCTACCTGTGTGACCTTGAGTGGGTGAAATAACCTTCCCCTGCCAGTTTCCCATCTGCAAGATAAAGATCATAAAAGAGCTGCTGTGAGAATTGAGGAAGTTGATGAGTGAAAAGTGCTGCTGTATCATTATTGTCGTTGTTGTTGTAAGCGGCAGCAGCCGCTTATGCTCGGCTAATGCTCCTTCGTAAGAGCCTCCAAGAGAGGGCAGATGGTCCTATAAACTGCAGGGGGTCACCCCTCTGGTCTCCGACTCTGGGCATCCACACAGCCGGACCTTTCACCAGAGCTGCGCCCGCAGGACTGAGGCAGGCGGTGGCTGGGTTCCACGCATAGGCTTTGGGACAGAAGCCTTCGCTATGTTTGTTTTCCTGAAGGGACGGAGCATCTGCTGGGTTGCCCTCGCTGCAGTGCAGTGATGACACTGGGCTCTGAGAAGGAGCTGGCGGCTGAGCCCAGGAATCCAGTGAAGGAGCTTGGCCAGCTTTCTGCCTGCAGGAGAAGGGAAGGGGGGGGTAGTGGGGGGAGGGGAGAGCTGGGTTCCCTCCACCTTTGCACCCGTGGCCTGAGCTTCGAGGACCCTCACCCGGTCGGCTGGTGCACTCCAGCCCTGCCTTGCTGTGGACGTTCGGGCCATGTAACTTAAAACAAATGTTTCGTAAGGGACAAAGTGACTTTCTCCTTTTTTTCACCTGTTCTTCCCTCCCATCCTGGGAGCTCGGGGGTGGGCTGGACACAGAGAAAAGAGTATTGTTCTTAAACCTGCCTCACAGCTCAAGGACCTTGAAGGAACAGAATGGAATGGGAAACAGGAATTATTGCCTTTTGTTTTCTCTTTAAAAATATAAAAAGAACCCTGAAACTGTGGTCTGGACGACACCACATGACTTCTTCCTTTTGTCATGGAAATACTTTGCATAAAAGACTTTTCTGGATTGGTACCTTCAGGCTGTCCATCTCCAGCAGCAGAGAACTGCTGTCATTCCTGGAAATAAGAAGGTCAGGCCCCGGTGGGGTTAAT
Organism: Neophocaena asiaeorientalis asiaeorientalis; assembly: GCF_003031525.2. Taxonomy (NCBI): domain Eukaryota; kingdom Metazoa; phylum Chordata; class Mammalia; order Artiodactyla; family Phocoenidae; genus Neophocaena; species Neophocaena asiaeorientalis. The sequence goes on from NW_020175053.1 coordinate 838,306, forward strand.
CTGCCTGATTTTGCTTTTCTGAGGGTGACTGTAAAGTTCTTGGCCCTGTGGCCAGGCTGATGGCCCAGGGCAATGCTGCCCAGTAGAACTTTCTGCAGCTTTGCAAGTGTTCTGGGATCCATGCTGAACCCATGGTGGCCACCAGCCCTGTGGCTCCAGAGACTGAGGAACTGAGTTGTTGTTTTGAGGCATAATTGACATACCACATTATAGTAGTTTCAGGTGTCAGGAGCTGCGTTTTTTACTCTGAATTGAACTAGTTAAATTTAAACAGCCACACGTGGTCCGTGCTGTGGTCCTGGATGGCGCCGGGGAACATCGTCATAGTGAGCTGCAAGCAGCATCCACCAGCATCACCCGCATAAGAGGGGAAGGGGAAAGAGGCCAAAGGTCTAGACCCTGAGGACCAGTTCTCTCGTCCACAGCAGCCGTTCACGTGGCAACTGTGGTTTCTGGATATTTATCTGGACCCTTTATTGCCTCCTCTTTCTGCTGCGGGAGTAGCCATCTACTTTCTTAAAGAGGAGTGAGGTCAAGACCATGTTACAACACAAAGGTAAGTGATCTCCTAGAGTAGGTAATAGTTCTACTTAGAAGCTCTTCCTTGAGCTCCCAAATCACAGGGTGGGATCAGTCACTTCTTCCAGGATTCTGAAGACGCCCGTGCGGCCCGTTCAGACCCTAATGAGCGAAAGCCCTGGAGCGTGTTGGATGGACACGGGAGACTGCAGTCCAGGCTCAGTGTAGCCCAGAAGGCGGCACATCAGGGCCAGCCTGGGGCTCTGGGGCCAGGATCCTGGTCCGGGTCCTGAATCAAAAGACCAAAGAAGAAGGGCAGCCTTGAGGAGAGAAGAGAGGACGGCAGAGGAAAATGAACCCTAGGGAAACCAGGATCTGGAGACCTGAGTGGATGGCAAGGGCGGGGTGTCACCCGCAGCAGTGGCAGCTCTAAGGTTCAGGGTGGCGGGTCCTCGTGACCCTTGTGACGCAAGGATGGAGGGTTAAGTAAATGCAGGGCCCATCAGAGAGCCCCTGACGCCGCAGGCAGGCACGGGGCCCACCCAGAGAGTGAGGACAGAACACAGGATGGGCTTGGACCAGGGCCGCAGCAGCCCTCATCCTGCCGTGGGCGGCCTTGCGGTCAGGAGTCTCACTGGACCCTGCTTTGTGTGGGGTTTCGTCTGCATTGTCAGGACTGTGAGGCAGGTGGTATTCTGCCCATTTCATGAAGGGATAAGCTGAGACTTGGTGGGGGCTGAGGTTCGATGTTCTCCTGGCTCCTGCCTGACCTGCCTGCTACTCCTTCTCAGGCTTCCTAATGAACTCGTTCCTCTCTGCCAGGTCTGGGAATGTGGGAGCCCCTTCAGGCCTGTTCCTGAGCCCCTTCTCTTCCCATCTTCCACTCTCCCCGCACGGTTTCAACTGCTCGCTGGGAACTCCCCACTTCTGGTGCAGCCTGCATCTCTCCCAGTCAAGGAGAAGCACAATTACCCCAGAGAGTGGACCTGGAAGGGATGGAGAGACATTAACAGAAACAGTCCTAATTTACCGATGAGAAAAGCAAAACAAAATGATTCCAAGAGAGGCTTTTCCTCTGACCAATAAAATAGATAAACTACAAACTGGCCCAAAAAAGAAAATGGGAGAAAACACAAAATTACAAATGAGGAAATACTGCAAGAGACCACTTTGCTCAAAGCTAGGTTGACCCCTCTGAAAACCTAAATGAAAAATACAATTTTCTAGGAAAATATTTATTACCGAAGTTCACACCACAAGAGAATCTGTAACTAGGGTGACCAGACTTAGCAAACAGAAAGATAGGACCCCCAGTTAAATTTGAATTTCAGATAAGTAAGACTTTTTTAACATGTCTCGTGCAAGACACATTCATCCTAAAAAATTATTGGTTTTTTACTGAAATTCAAATTTAACTGGAGGTCCTGCATTTTATCTGGTAGCTCTACTTAAATAGATAAATTACTATGGAGAAACATGAGGAACTTGTCAAAGGCCAAAAAAGCATCAAGATAAAATGGTTTCAGGTGAATTATATGAAATGAATTCAAGGGATAATTTAAACTCTATTTAAATGATTCCAAACTCTATTTAAATGATGATTTAAACTCTATTTAAATGATTTAAATGATTCCAAACTCTATTTAAATGATTCCAAACTCTAAAAATAGAGTAAAAGCTCCTAAATTATTTTTATAAAGTTGCAACACACTGAAACCAAACCTGACAATGATAGTAAAAAAAAAAAAAAAAGTGGGCAAATCTGTTATGAATATCCATGATAAAATCTCAACTGTGATAATAATAAATACGGAGGAATGATATTTTTCTTTAAAGCTGACAGACTCTTAAAGAAAAAGGTAACTGAAAAAAATTATTGAAAGTGATTTTACCAAGTTTTCTATATTTTTCCTCAGTCTTAACATGCCTGTATATAGTGTATATAATTCTTAGCTGTAAGTTGTTATAATAATAGATCATCATATATAGACTATTATTATTATAGATTATTATTATAATAATAGATGTTACTTTCTGGAATCGCCTCAGATTAAAACTTGTTTTGAAAGTACTGATCAATACAATTAGATACGAGGAAAATATGAGGCATCAATATTTCAACTGAGGATACAACATTATTACTATTTTCAGACAATGTGTTTACACAGAAAATGCAAAAGGATCAATTGGGGGAAGTTAGCAACAGATGATAATTCAGTTAGGTGGACTGGGTTCAAGATTAATATCCACATTCAGTAGCATTTCGATAAACAAGCAGTGTTTAGCAATGAAATATAATGAGGCAAACTATCTCATTTATAAGAGTGTAAAAAAAAAAGAACACCTAGGTATAAACTTAATAAGAAATGTGTAGGTTACAACTGTAATACTTTCTTGAAGGACATAAAAATATAATTGAATAAATAAAAAGATCTGTTATATTCTTAACACTGTAATCACGTCAGTTTACCCTAAGTCAGTCCATAAATCCAGTGTAATCTTCATCAAAATACCAACAGTGACTTTTACAATTTGGCAAAACCTGTTATTAAAGTCATCTGGAAATGTAACCTTGTGGAAACTATCTAGATGCCCGCATCTGCAACAAGAGTTTTGGGGAAGAAGCTGTTAATAATGTTTAACTCCAGACAGTGGAAGTGAGGGGTAAGGAGTTGATCCAGAGTCTTAGTTTTTATTTCATAACCATCTATACTATTGAACTTTTCAGTATGTGCACATATTACTGATATGATTAATATGGTGGTTGTTTATTTTAAAAGAACATTTCCCATGATGTAGAGCGGTGATGCTAACCCCCGCTGCTCACTAGAATCACAGAGGGAGCTTTAACACAACGCCAAGGCTCAGACCTCGCCTCCAGATTCGGATTCAGTTGGTCTGGGATAGGGCCCAGACATCTGATTGTTTTTAAAAAGCTCCCAGTGACTCCTGTGCAGCCAGGGCGGAGGGTCACTGCTGTGGTCCCCCATGGTGGTGCTTTGCAAACTGTGGTCACAACCCATGGTCATAAGAACAATGTAATGGGTTGGGACCAACAATTAAAAAAACCTACAGTTGACAGAAACGTGTGTGTGTGTGTGTGTGTGTGTGTTTACGCACTGGGTTGTGGTCTAAAGCATCTCTCTTTCTGTGCGATGAAATTTTAAAAATTCAGAAGCCGACTGCCTTATGTGATTCAAACATTTCAGACCTTCTGAAACAGTCTATCAGAGTTGGTGTGAACTATTAAAGGCTTTCCACAGTCTAAAAATTATATTCTAATTCTGACTTTTGTTCATTTATTCAGTCATTCATTATTACAGTTCAAAGATCAAAAATACATACGTAATTACTGGTGCCTATGTGATAAGCACTGTGTCTGACTTAAGTGGATGCTCACAAAATGTATAATGAATGAAAGAATGAGTGATTAAATTAATTACTAGGTAATGCTTTGCCTAGTCTTTCCAAGAGTTAGTTTTATAAACTTGTTTCTCTTCTCCCGGCCAAGGCAGGACTTCCCTCTTTGCTGACATACTCATCCAAGTGAGGACGGTGCTCGGTTTGCATTGGGCCACGCTGATCACACTGATCGTGGCCGCATCAATGTTATCACAATCACGGCTTGGATCCATTGGCAGGACATAAATACTCATGGAAGATAGAACCAGAATTTGGCCAAAATGGGTTAGCTTTATTCAAAGCAAGTTATGTCTTCAGAAAGTGAGGTCTTCATAAAAATGTTCTAATCCTCTATACAACCAACTTCATGTAACTGAGAAATATATTATGTGACCACAGTCTCAGCCCTGAGCAAAGTGCTGCAGGGAATATGAGGAAGCATCAGAGTTGCTTAAACCAGGCCATACAAATTCTCCGTGAGAAAGAAATTCAGATTGGGCAGAAACCAAACGCAATGGGCCAAACAGAAAAGTCTGCAAACCAAACAGCTAGCCACGTGGGACAGGAGCTATAGGAAGCACAGTAGAAGTGCTCAGGTGACATCCTTAAGCCTGAAAACTGGATTCTAATTTGCCTGACGCCTCTTCCTTAGGTGCTTGTTCTGTGTAACATTTTACAAACCATTAGCAAAATGACCATCCCTGGGAATTCTCCTCCAGGATGGCAGGCCTCCCATGCTCGTTCCGGGATTCATCTCATGGCTGCATGACTCCATGGCTTTCTGGGCTGTTTCCAACCTTGTGCCCCACAGGTCACACTGTTTTGAGAGTTGACAGGGAGGAGGGTGAATAGACCTATGGCACCATTAACTTTTAGCAGAAACAGGCCATAGGTCAGAGGGACAACAGCCGGCTTCTCAAGGGCTATGCAGAGATCACGAGGGGAAGGGCTTTCTAATGAAGCTAACAGCAGTGAAGGTACGTAGGGACGAAGATTAGAAAAAAGCAGAATTAGCAGTACAGGCATTTGAACATTTCAAAGTTAATCGATGAAGAGACTAAAAGTAGGGGGATTTAATCCAGAAAACAGAAGACTAAGGGTGATTTCATTAGGATCTTCAAAAGTATATGAAAGATGATTTTACAGGGACTGGAGAACTAGCTCTTTTACATCTTAAGCTGAAGTTTGAATAATCGAAGCAATATCTGAAAAAGTCCATCTTTCTTTATTTCTACTTTACTTAATATTTCTCAAATGCCTCTTCAACACCATCCGGTTGTTAAATATTAAATTCTATTGACCCGGTGTGGGTAAGACTCTGGGCAAGCACTGAATGGGGTGGAGAATTCTACAGGACATCATCTTTTTTTTCTAAGGGCTCCTGAATGAGCCTGTGAAGCAGATTGGATAATTGCTTTACTAGGCAGTTTTGGAAATGGGATAACGAAGGAGAGTGCACTCACATGACCCAAGTGTTCTGTCACGTTCCATTCATCTATTACTTTATTTTCAGATCCTCATTGAAGTCGAGAAAGCGATGTAGTTGCTTCTGAGGATGGGTGTGTGTGATGAGTTATTGTCTCCAGAGAAATAGAAAATAGGGGCTAAACAGATTTGTGGAAGCAAATACTTGTTACCAGTTTAATACCAGTAAAAAATGGAGTATGGAACTTTGAGCTTGAGGTTTTGAAATCAGTGAGTTATTTCTTTATTGTTTCCTCCTGAAGGTGTTTCCTTCTGTCTGCACAGAATGTAGACGGAATCGTGAAATGAGTTTCTGCAGCCCAGGTCAGCTGGGAGTGCTCACAAGTTCTAAAGGACTCTTCCAGTGTCAGACATGGAAAAACAGGTCTTTTCTCTGAAAGTTCATGATTCCAACTCAGATCACTGTTACACACTGTTATAGACTTTTCAGGTTAAGAGAACTTGCCTGGCATGAACTAAATATTGCTTTTCCTAAAACTGTACATCCTCTAAGGCTTTAAATTAACATGCAGTTTTCCAATTAACATACAGCCAAATGATTAATTTGAAAAATGGGGGCATTGAAACCAGTTGTGACTTAGGACCTACTTTGGGAGTGTCGTGACTCACATAAAAGGTCAAGCCCTTCCACCTTCTTATCAGACCCATTTCATCAAGATGTTCTCCTTTTTAGTGCAGCATTGCACTCGACAATCACATTTATTAACCTTTGGCTTCCCTCTGGGAGGGAATTATTAGTTGGATATTTTTTTTTTTTGCGGGGGGTGGCAGGACTACCGAGCGTAGCAATGTGAAAACATATTCACATTTAAAATTCTTCTGTGCGCATAATAAATATTAGAACACCACCGAGCTAAAATTAGTGAGTCCGCATTTAAAGCATGGCTGTACCTAAGATCACCTGCCTGATGACAACTGTACTTAATCACATCACGAGTATCTCTGATTACTTCTTGTTAGTTGCTGCTTAGAATCTGGAGGGAAGAAGGTCCAGAAATTTCCAGATAACAGATTACTTAATTGCTAACATCAAGCTGGCACTCCAAATAATATTCCCACCCTTGACCCAGTCAGTCAGCAGTGTGTGTGGGCGGCACCTCTGGTGGAAGATTGTTCTAGGTCCTGTGGGAAGGTATGAGGAGTTCTCTGCTGTTTACTATGGCAGAGCAAGAAGAAAGGCCTAGAAAGAGTAGCAGCAACGCCTGGGGCTGCACAGGTGTGTGTCGTGTGAATCCTATGTGGACCTGAGTGCCAGGGGACTCCACCCAGCGGTGCCACCTGATGGTGTGTCCTTGAGATCTGAGGACCAGCAAGGTCATATTTCCACTACACGAGACCCTAGACTTTTCTCCTTTTCCTCCCTCCTATTCATATTTTTATGCTTATGGTTTATTGTCCATCTCCACCCACTTGAATTTAAGCTCCACGAAAGGAGAGATTTTTATTTATTTGTCTGCAGATACATTCCCAGTGTTCATAACACCTGGCACGTAGTGGGCTCTCAGTAAATATGTGTTGAATGAATGAATGTAATAATTTCCACAGTGGACGAAGATAAGGACCTCTGTTCAGATGCATTTGTTGATTCATTTGAAGAAAATATTCTGAATCAACATAAGATGTGTGTCTGGGATAATTTCCTTCTACTCTTCTACTTAACTTTCAAAGGCACGGGGGTAAATCTCTCTGAAAACCCAGGAAGGACAACCTCAAGTTTCAAACTGATAGGGTTCATAAAAAACAAATCTATTCTTAAGGAGAAAATGAAAAGGAAACAAAAAAAAGTAAGCTGGCTGTTCCAGAGGCAAACTTTGCAAATTGGTTGAAAAATGAAAAAGAAAAATTCAATCACCAACACCAAGTAACCTGTCTGAGTGATCTTCCTTTAGTTAACCATTTTTTGATTGGCTTGACTCTCTTTTGGAGAGGCCGGGCCAAATGATACTCGAATTGCTTCTTCTTGGAAAAAAAACAAAACAAAACAAAACCTTGGCTGGTGCCTGAAGCACAGTGTTCATGTGGGTCCCAAGTGCAGATTATGGATGAACAACTGCATTGGTGGAAGCACATGTCACTCACACCTGACCTTTCTCACAGCAAGGTGGTGAAGCAATTCTTTTATCTCAGGGAAACAAATCCTGTAAACACACTTTCTGTTTATTTTTTAAAAAATGAAGCTGAGCTAATATTTGCCCATAGTTCTTGATATTTTTTTCCTACTAAAAGATCTTTCAGCCCCCAGCATTCCACAGTAAAATACTGGCCCTGTATTTCCAAACAGTCCTCATGCATATTTAACACAATTGCTATCAGCTGCAGTTCAAGGATTGTGAAAAAGCCATTGTGGGAACATTCTGGGTTCAACCTGGGATTTCTCACCACTTTGTGTATGTCATGAATTGATTTGCCGTGATGCATAGATTCTGCAATCAAAGGGAACACGATCTGAATTCAAACCAAAGTGAATGGGGAAATGGATGGATGTTGTCTTGTAGACAAAATTGCATGAAACAACTAAGCCTGATTGCCATGAAGCAGAACAGTTTGGAGAAAAACTCAATATTTTAAACTCAGTCTCATTTCTCCAACCTTTGGCTTTCCATTCCCATTTTAATGGTGGTTCTTTGTTTTTGTTTTTTTTTTACCCCATATCCCTTTTCCCTGAATTTCTTCCATCTCAGTGCCACTCCTTTGGCCACCATCAGCAGACAGTGATGTGGATACCGCAGCTTTGCCCCTAAAGGTTCTGAGGCCACATGGGAGGGATGACGCATGCTGTCAACATGCCCGTAGCCCTCTGGGCTCACCATTAAGGAACTGTCTTCACTTCTGCCTTTAAGGGCTCCCCTGTGCCTCCCAGCCTCAGCCCGGGCATCTAGATATCCATCCAGGGGCGGCTAGGCTGTGTTTTATTATCACTGGATTCAACATCCATCATCTGTCCAAAGGGATATATGGGGCAAAGACTTGGAAGCAGAAAATCTCACTGAGAAATCAAGTTGTGATCACCACTTCATTAAATGGCTCACCAATGGTTAGTCGTTTAACTCTTGAATTATATTTATACAGTTTTCACTCTGTCTCCCCAGCAGCATTTTTAAAAAATTAATTAATTTATTTATTTTTGGCTGCATTTGGTCTTCGTTGCTGAGCACGTGCTTTCTCTAGCTGTGGCGAGTGGGGGCTACTCTTCGTTGCGGTGCGCGGGCTTCTCATTGCGGTGGCTTCTCTTGTTGCAGAGCGTGGGCTCTAGGCGCGCGGGCTTCAGTAGTTGTGGCTCGCGGGCTCAGTAGTTGTGGCTCGCAGGCTGTAGAGCGCAGGCTCAGTAGTTGTGGCTCATGGGCTTAGTTCCTCCGCGGCATGTGGGATCTTCCCAGACCAGGGCTCGAACCCGTGTCCCCTGCACTGGCAGGTGGATTCTTAACCACTGCGCCACTAGGGAAGCCCTCGGCAGCATTTTAAGGAGTTGGCCTGTACCAGCTCCCTGCCGCAGCTAGAAACTGAAGGGCAGAGAGAGATGGAGACAGAGAGTATAACAAGGATGTATTTTTGAAGAAAGACTTCTTGTGAATATATTATTCACTAATATATTTATTCGTAGGAAGAATATATTTATAAAGATTCTGAATATTCAAAAATCTATTAACAAATAGATTCTTCATGAATATATTTATAAGCAGAATACGTTTTTAAGAAGAATTTATTTATAAGAAAATATATTCATGACAAATATATTCTCGAATATTAAGAATGTATTCACAGGAACACTTCATATTCAGGAATATATTTTTATGCCCTGGGAGTTGGAAAGACAAACTGAATATTCTTCAAAAGGATGGAGCAAAATGTAATGCAATCAAAATTATTTCAAAAGGAAGGAGTGAACGTGGCAAGTTGGTCATTTGCTGGGTGGTTAAGAAATGCTTCCAGTGATATCAGGCACCTGGTTAGACATAGGACTCAGGATTCAAGCCTGGGCTTGACTCCAAAGCCCTAGTACCTTCCCCTGTAGTTCCCTGCCTCCAGCCCTCTCTCGGCAGATGGAGATTCCATAGACACAAGAGACTCAACCAAGAAATCCCACGGATGTCTGAGAGTCAGCGGTCAGCCAGGGGAAGATGTCACAGGCCAGAGCCCTGTGTTAACAAGGAGTCAGTTTCCTGCTCTGTCACTCCTGCGATCTGTTTAGAATGTGGTTTATACAAGGTTAGCATCTAATTACAGAGGGAGGAAAGTGGGGTTCAGAGCTGATTAAGGATAGATTTTTCGTAGAATGTCTGCAGGTTGTTAGAAGTGACAGAAATTTAGTTTTGCAAAAATTACCTGAAATTACAGGCGTTTAAAGTCTATAGTCGCAGAAGTCCCAGCTCCCTTAGGATTCTTGCTAATGATCTCATTTCCAGCATCATGATATGTTGTATGAATGGTCCTTTGGGGGAACTCTTTCCAATATCCTAGAAGTTGTATTTCTTGATGCCCTGATGGCATTTTTTTCCCTTTGTCCCTGACTCACTCATGTTTCGGGTGGGACTCAGGAAAAGAAACGGGGAGTAGGGGCTGAGGCTGGTACCCAGGGGCAGTGGAGGCCTTCACACCATCTGGGCACTTCGGGATGCTTCCTGACTGCTGAGTGTGGCGGGGGCCCTCCTGGCAGAGCAAAGGATACCAACTCCTAATGATCCAAGCCTTTCTGGAGAGCATGGGACGCGGGGAGGGAGCTGGCTGGCGCCGCTTCTGGGTGTGGTAGTCTGGAGTCCAGGCCGATCAAGGGCCCTTAGGAGCATCCCAGGGCCCGCCCCACGTGCCCCTGGGCCCCTAACACGTAGCCACACTAAGAAGAGTGGGCCCCTTGGGGTCAGGCTTGATGCAAATTTGAGTATGTACGCGGGAGATTCCTACAAGATTATTAAAAAAAATGGATCGCTGTTGCTGTTACTTTCCTGACCCCTATTTAGTGGCTACTGTTAGGTGTCAGGCACCTTATTTGTGTGTTGTGTCAGTTGCAGTCACACATGCACACATCCTCAAAATCAAATGAAAAAACCCCTCGGGGGTAGGTATTATTTTCTCATTTTATGGAGACGTTACAACTATTTAGGAAGTCACAGAGCTGGAATCTAGATTTGAGTTTGATTGGTTTGCTTCGTTCATTGATGCAACAAATGACTTGCTGTGTGCCCGTTACGTGCCAGATACTAGGCCAGATGCCAGGAAAAGTGAAGAGGAGGAGGCCACGGTCTTGGTCCTCACAGACCCTAGACTAGTGGGGAGAGACAAGCAAGTAATAATAAAGACTGAGGAGCATAGGATGGGAGGCATGGCTGCTGCGGGAACCCAGGAGCTAAGGTGTTAAGGAAACCTCTGGAGGATGGGGGAGGGGACACCTCAGCGGAGGGGTCAGCAGATGCAAGAGGGGAGGCCCAAAAGAGGGGTGAGTGTGGAGACAAGGAGGGGGTTCAGTCTTGGTCCAGCCCAGACTATGTGTGTGTGAGACGAGAGAGAGAGAACATAGCTGTGCTTGAGGGGAAGTGGGGCGCGTGAGAGCCCCAGTGCTGGCTGCCGGCTGCACACCTCGCGGCCCATGTCCACGTCCAGTGATGCCGTGCTGGTAGAAGAAGAATTGCAGCCCAGAAGCTGACAAAGAGTCAGAGGATTCTAGTCTCCTGGCTCAGGCAGCTGCCCTGGTGATGGGCACTGTTCACATTGGTGGGGCCATTTGAATGTCAAGGTCGAGGCACCTGGATGACAAAGTGGGGATGTGCTGCAGCCGGTGGCTACACTCCTGGATCAAGCTCTTTCTGTCCGATCATACCGTCTTCTAGGGACACAACAGTTCAACCCTAATCTGGCTTGGAATTATCTGTCCTGTTCTAGATTCTTCTCTTAAAATGACATGTATTAAATATACAAACCACAAATCTCATGTCTTCCATGGAGCCTACGTAAATGAGCAATTTTGAGGTTCTGTTTAATTAAAAAAAAAAACCTCAGACGTAAAACACTCAAATCATTAACACCTAAATTTACTTCCCTGAGAAAACATACTCCAAAAGTGTTCAGAAGCGGCCGATTTCTCTACCGGCCGACGGGTGCAGGGCCACTGCCTCTGTTCCTTCCCAGCTGGAAAGACAGCCTCCAGGCTATTACAACATATTCATAAAAGCAGTGAGGTGGAGGTCGTATTTTATCTGTTTATTATCATTTAAAATATATTAAGATTTTAACATAGAAGCAGGAATTTTAATTGTACGTGGCAGTCAAAAAAAAACAAAACCCAAACAACAAATAAAACATCACAGAAAGAAAAATGCACATTAACCAATAATACATTAAAATTCCATTTAGTTAAGGTGAGGATCTAAAGAATGAAATATAAGTATACCTCTTAGAGAAGAATTTTTTTTCCTTCGGTGACTTGAAGTTTGATAAACTCTCCAAGCAACTTTCTTAAACCGTAAGATTCTTAACTGAAGCAAATAGGTACTGTAGGTCTGACTCTATTTTTTTTCTTTTCTCTCCCACCTGCAAAAAAAAAAAACACAACCCCTGCCACCCAAAAAACCCAACCAAAAAGATAGAGCCTCCCATACCGTGAGGCTGACTCCACGTAACTTCAGCCTCAAATGTAGTCGCTTACACAAATAAGGGCTGATAACAAATAAGAATTGTTTGAACGTATCATAGACACCCAGCTCCCCACTCTAGAAGTCTTCCCTTTAATGGAGTGTCTCTGTAAAGATGTAGTCAGGGCCCCCATGTAACACGGCTCGTGGCACACACGCAGACAGCCTGCAGGACAAGTCAGCCCCCCTGAGGCAACCCTTAGAGCAGAAGCTGTGAAGATGTCGGGGGTTGGGGGGGAGGTGTGTCTGTGTGAGGGTCCCTGTGGGGACACTGCAGGTGGAGGGTCCTCAGGAGAGTCCTGCCAGCTTCTGCCAGGTGCCCGGCTGGCTGGGCACACTCGGGAGACCCTGGCAGCACAACTGAGAAACGGTTTGTGGAACACAAAGGAGAATTAATGGATCATGAAAACATGTGCTTATTACTGATTTTTTTAACGATCCATGCTTTCCTGAGTAAAGTACACAAATCTCACAGAAGTCTGTTTAAAGCACCAGGCCTCTATCTCTTAGACTCACTGCACCCGGAGGGCAAATCGCAGCCCAGCTCAGAAGCCGTTCTGGTGAAAACGGAACAATGTGTGTGTGAAAACCGTTTTCCTGATACTCTACCACTGGAGAGTTGCATCCTTGCAAATGGGAAGTGGCCTCCTCCAGGGCGAGGGAGAAGGATAAAGGCGCGCGTGTGGGCTTCTCTGGTCTGGTCACTGCAGCACGTCAGAGCCGAGATGAGGCCGGTCAGAAGCCTGCATGTGCCTGGGCCTCTGCGTCACTGGTGCTGGACCAGCCAGCAAACCCTGCGAACATAAAAACCGCAGCCACTTTACAAGGTCCAGATCACACCTGGACGTGACCACGGGCACACCGAAATCAAGTTCATGTGGCTGGTGCTCCTGCTGAGAGAACAAGGCGTGGTGGCCGCAGCCCATCAGGTGCAGACTTTCCCCCGCCTTCCTGGCCCGAGACAGCACCTTCCCTGGCGAGGTCCTGGGAGCTTCTGAACATGAGGATGGAGTTATAAATCTTCAGGGCTGGACCCAGTTTGATCTTCATCACCTGGACAATGTCCTTCTGTGTCAGGAGCAGGAAGGCTTTGCCATCAATCTGCTGTAGATCAATAAATCAGCACAAATAAACATATCCTGCTGTTCAAGTCTGGTTGCCCTCCGGGGACCCTGGGTGCTGAGCTGTGTGATGGGGACGCGGTGGCCTACCAGAGCTTGGGGACCACAGACCACGACGGCATCTTAGTCCGACCACCGTCAATTCTGTTTTCCCCAGAATGCTGAAGCTAAGTTAGATCAAAGAGGGGTTCATTCTGTTAAATGTGAATTCAGTGTACATGAACTGTCCCTAGGCTGAATTTCTGTTGTTGCATTTTTAAAATTTTGGACTGAATTTGTATAAAGGGCCTTAATAATAACCCACTTTCATCTACCAAGTGAAATCTCCAGGAATGTTTCCCATGAGAACAATGAACAAGGAGCAGGCAATGGTGTTAACACTGCAGCCCTGCAAACACCCGGGCACTCCAGAAATAGCGGAAGGAAATAAATTACAGTGTTACCTAGGATGAGGGACCAGGCAGTCACCAAAATTCATGTTACAATGAAATAGTTAATGATTTGGGAAATTTTTCATGGATTGTTAAGCAACGAAACATGATCTGATGATACAGAAAGATGTTTTAATTTGTAAAATTAAATGCACATGACCACTGTAAACATACACAGGTAAAATACCTGACGTCTTTATACCAAGTGTGAAGGGGTTTCGGCCAGTGGCTTGGTTTGGATTTTGTTTTCTCCTTTTAACCCTCCTGTATTTAAAATGACTCCTATGCCAAACACCATTATAAGCCGAAGTACATTCGAAACGAATGCTGTATTTATTAACTTTTACAACATACTGTGGTCTGAAATGTCATGGCTTTCCTGAGGTCATGTGATGGCCAGTGCCACCGTGCAGGCCGTTTTTCCGGTTTCTAGAAGCCCCAGGGTGGTCTCAGAGTTTGAGTCCCGGCGACTGTGGCCTGTCCCACAGTCACGCTGCCTGTTTTCACAGATGGGCTCAGAAGGAGTCCAGGTTCCAGAACAAAGAGGACAGAATGAAGTTTGCTAGGGTGACACCCTTCCATGAACCCAGCCCTGTGGTTCTAACCCTTTTTAGTTAACAATACAAACCATGGTGTCAGTGTCTCCCTGAGGAAGGAGGGATCCCTGGGGACCCCACGTGGGGTGTTGAGAGTTTTAAAAGCTTCCATGTCTAATATATTGTCTAATGAAGAATCGTCCATCTAGAGAGTGGAATACCCTTCCCATGGGGTAACGAGCACATTCCCACAGTGGTGGAGAGCACCGCCCTACGGGCCACACCCCAACCTTCAGAACTTCAGGCAAGACTCGTGGGCCAAGTGGCCGGTGTAAGGCCAACTGGCCCGAGGCAGGGGAACACAATCAGATTCACAGGTTGCATCAGACCGAAACTCTCCGGACCACCCAGTTCCAGAAACTGACCTGGAGACTTTCCGGACCACCCAGTTCCAGGAACTGACCTGGGGACTTTGAACCCCGCCCAGCCTTCCCGCCTTTCGAGGGGCGGGACTAACGGTCCCCCAGGATACCCGAAAAGACCACCAAATAAGGAATACCCTGCACCCTCCCGGATTCACCACCCTTCTTCCCCTATAAAATCTTGCCCAACCCTCGCCCGGGTGCGACTTCTCTGGCCCCTTTCTCTCGGACCAGTGAACCTCGCCCGGGGGCGCTCCCTAATACAGCTCACTTGAAGCTTTCCTCTGTTCTGTGGTGCCGTTTGTTAAGATCCGACCCTTACATTTGGTGCCAAAACCCGGGAGGGGTACCAAGCCCCGCGGGTTACCGCGTGGGCCTCTCCTCCCCTCCCCCAGGAGACAACCAGGGAACCTCTACTCATCCACCCGATCCGGCAGAAAATGGGGTAAGTCCCCCTCCCTTGTTCCCTCCGACCCCCAGAGTCCCTGCCCATCGGACTCCCTGTCCCTAATCGCAGCCGCGTCAGGGACTCCTGCGTCCTCTCTCCGGGCCTCGGGCAACTGTGGAGACGTCCCAATCGCCTGACTGCCCTCCGACCTGCCGTGAATTGGAGACTGAGACCAGGGACGCCTCTCTCCCTCTCCATTCACTCAGGGACAGACTGGGGGTCACGGGAACCTCACAATCGAAACCAGATCCTAAGACGCCCCTGGGGTGTCTCCTAGCCAATTTTACAGCCCTCGGCTTCTCCCAAGATCTCCGTTGCCGACGGCTTGTTTTCTATTCCACTGTGGCCTGGCCACAATAGCCTCTAGACAATCAATCCTGAAGGGACTTTCGATTTTAACATCCTCCGTGATCTAGATAATTACTGCCGCAGGACGGGCAAATGGTCCAAGGTCCCCAATGTTCAGGCCTTCTGGTATTTACGCTCCTGCCCTTCCTTCTACATCTCCTACATCCAAGCCCCTAATTTCCTTTGATGATGACCCCTCTCCACTAGCCGACCCACCCGAATCTCTCATCTCTCGCCTCTCCCCCCTCCAGAGCTCCTCTCCAACCTCCACCCTACCCTGAAGCAGTCCCTCCTCCCGAACCCGCTCCGGCCCCTCCAACCGCTCGCCCGCCTCCCTCAACGGTTTCTCCTCCCACGCCCCTTGCTTCGCCAATTAGTGCCCATACACGCTCTCACGACTCCCACGATCCAAATCTCCTCTGCCCTCTGAGGGAGGTAGCGGGAGCGGAAGGATTAGTTAGAGTTTATGTTCAAATAGAAAAGCGATTAGGCTCCTTTTCTGCCGACTTTGCCGCTACCTCAAAGAATTTCGCTACCTCTCTCAAGCTTACGATCTAACCTGGCACGATATCTTTGTGATCCTATCTTCTACTCTGACCCCTGACGAGAGAGGGAAAGAATTCAAACTGCTGCCCGAAGCCATGCACCTTACCAACAGCTCCATGCCTGTCGGAGCGACGGCCGTACCTGGCACCGATGCAGACTGGACTTATCAGGATGGCCAAGATGGCCGTCGTAAGCGCGACCTCATGATCCAATGCCTCCTGGCTGGCATGCAGGCTGCCGCTCATAAGGTAGTCAATTTTGAAAAACCAAAATCGATAACCCAAGAACCTAACGAAAATCCAGCTTATCTTTCTCAATCGCCTTACAGAGGCCTTAACTCTCTACACCTGGCTGGATTCCGACACCCCGGCAGGGCCAGCGGTCCTAGCCACCCATTTTATCACCCAATCAGCCCCAGACATCCGAAAGAAATTTAAACGGGCAGAAGACGGCCCTCAAACCCCTATTCGAGATCTGGTAAAGATGGCCTTTAAAGTCTACAATGGCCGTGAGGATTTAGCAGAATCCAGACGACAGGCTCGGATGCACCAGAAGGTGGCCACGTCAGGCACTGGCACGGGACCTCACTTCCTGTTCCCTTACCCCCAGCACACTCCTTCAATAGGTAGATGACCTCGTCCTTTGTAGCCCATCTCTCAGCCTCTCAAGACAACATACTGCAGATCTCCTCAATTACCTTGGCTCTCACGGTTATTGGGTCTCCCCAGCCAAGGCTCAGTTATCTGTATCTTCTGTAACCTACCTGGGGCTCCGCCTTACCCCTACCACAAAAGGTCTAACAGCCGACCGCACCCGGATTATCCGTGAACTCCAGCCTCCGGAAACAGTGGAACAAATTCTCTCCTTTTTGGGCCTTACAGGATTTTCCTGACACTGGATCCCTAACTTTGCTCTCCTCGCTAAACCCTTATATCTAGCTGCTAAAGAAACCCCTCAAGGACCCCTCACCTCTCCTTCCGCCGTTCGACAGGCCTTTCTCACCCTCCG
Organism: Neophocaena asiaeorientalis asiaeorientalis; assembly: GCF_003031525.2. NCBI lineage: Eukaryota > Metazoa > Chordata > Mammalia > Artiodactyla > Phocoenidae > Neophocaena > Neophocaena asiaeorientalis. The sequence continues at coordinate 855,195 of NW_020175053.1, forward strand.
TAACGCTCTGATATCTTCTTCTCCCCTTTCTCTGCCCAACCCAAACCAACCTTTTCACCTTTTTGTGGATGAACGGGCCGGAATAGCCACTGGACTCCTTGCCCAGCCTGTAGGGCCTTCCTACCGCCCCGTGGCTTACCTCTCCAAACAGCTAGACCCAGCCATTCGGGGATGGCAACCATGCCTTCGGGCCCTAGCAGCGGCAGCCGAACTGACCAAAACAAACACTCAAACTGACTCTGGCCCACCCACTAACCGTGTTTTCTTCCCACCGGCTGGTCGACCTCCTAGGTCACAAGTCTCTCTCCCTCCTGGGCCCCTCCCGCATCCAGGAATTCCACCTGTTGTTCATTGAAAACCCTGCTATCTCCCTCGACCTCTCCCCCGCCTAAACCTGGCCTCCCTCTTGCCTATCTTCGTAGAGGCCCTCAGCCCGCTGAGAGAAGGACTCTTTGATACCCCTCTTTCAAACCCGGACCGCACCCTCTTCGTAGATGGCAGCTCAATACTCGGTCCTGACGGACGCCGACGGGCAGCCTATGCGGTGGTAGCTCCCTCGACTCCTCTCTTGTTGCTGCGGGCATCGGGGGAGGAGCCCTAACACAGTGTCTTAACATCCCGTGACCTAGAACAGAAACTCCAGCTAGGCATCGAGGCTTCTGCTGCCTCCATCACCTCCCTCCAGCGCCAGATCACCTCAGTAGCCCGAGTTGCCCTCCAAAATCGACGAGCCCTGGATCTCCTCACGGCCGACAAAGGAGGTACCTGCCTCTTCCTACAGGAGGAATGCTGCTATTACATCAATGAAACAGGACTCGTCAAAGACAACGTAAAAGCCCTCCATCGCTTAAGAGAAGAACTCCAACGCAAACACCAACAGTCCGCCTCCCCAATTCCCGATTGGTGGCGATCCACCCTCTATACCTGGCTAACACCAGTCTTAGGCCCCTTAATTCTCATCTGTATCTTGCTCACGTTTGCTCCCTGTTTTCTTAGGTTCCTTCGCAGGCACATGGAGGAAGTCTCTCGGGTGGCCACAAACCAAATGCTCCTCGGTCCTTACACCTTGCTTCCTACAGAACCCCCCACTGGTCTCCCCTAAGCCTCGGACCTCTGGTCGCCTGACTCCCCTTTCAACGCCCCCATTCAGCATGAAGTAGCCAGAGATCAGAACGCCGCCCCATTACACCAAAGATGTCGGGATGTAAGGCCAACTGGCCCGAGGCAGGGGAACACAATCAGATTCACAGCTTGCATCAGACCGAAGCTCTCCGGACCACCCAGTTCTAGAAACTGACCTGGAGACTTTCCGGACCACCCAGTTCCAGGAACTGACCTGGGGACGTTGAACCCGGACCAGCCTTCCCGCCTTTTGAGGGGCGGGACTAACGGTCCCCCAGGATACCCGAAAAGACCACCAAATAAGGAATACCCTGCACCTTCCCGGATTCACCACACCCCTTTCCCTTCTTCCCCTATAAAATCTTGCCCAACCCTCGCCCGGGTGCGACTTCTCTGGCCCCTTTCTCTCAGACCAGTGAACCTCACCCGGGAGCGCTCCCTAATAAAGCTCACTTGAAGCTTTCCTCTGTTTCGCGGTGCCGTTTGTTAAGATCCGACCTTACAGCCGGTAGTCCTAAGAGTAAAGCAGTGATGGTGATGATGGGAACAGTAAGCGCTTATGGAGCTTTACTAACCCTTCTCTGTGCTGTCCCACCAGCAACCCCGGAGGCAGATGAGGAAACCAACAGTTTCAAGGATTGTGTGGTTTCTCCGTGTCCCCCTAAGTAGGGGCAGGGCAAGGACAGGTAGGACGGTCCTAATTCCACTTTGGAGCAGACAAGCCCCCCTTTTCCTGGGTGCAGGCCCGTGGCAGGTCCCCACTGCCCCAGCGTGGCTGCAGTCACAATGCAGGTATTAACTGAATGACGTGTCCCAAGAGTCCCTTTCACAAGCGGCTGCAGAGATGAGGCTGCAGGCTCCAGCGACAAAGCACAGCTCACGTCAGCGACCCGGACAGGCTGCCCCGCTGGGCCCCCTCCTGCCTGGACCTCTTTGTCTTGCCTCCCCCAGACTGCCCTTATTTACACTTAAGTAAACGGAAACAAAGCACTTCCGGGCCTAGTCGTAGAGAAACATGTAATTTTTCCGTTTCCTACCTCTTTCTTGAAGCACTTGGCATGCTCTTCGCAGCCCAGCAGAGACTGTATGAACTCAGCCACCTACAGCGAGAGATGAAAAGCCTGATTCAGAACGTGCACCGGAAATAATACCTTGGGTTGTAGTCATTCAACATTTGAGTAACATACACTTTGCATCCCTCAAATGCTTGGGATTTAAACAGTAGCTATCAAGCCCCAGTAGCGTTCGCCAGCTCGGAAATGAGACCAGCTCCTGCTATCTTTTCTGGCCTCATTTCCAGGCTGACCTACATAGGGTTACAGTCACCACGGTGCCAATGACAGCCTCCATCTGTGTGGAGCCCTGGCATCCTGGAACCTTCCATCGTCTGACCCTCCTGTCCAGCCTGGGGGTCAGGGAGGGCAGGCGGCAGTGGTCTGTGCACAGCAGTGATGACAGGCACCGTCTGCCTTTCCAGACCTGGGCCGTCCCGTCTCCCGTACCCGAGTCTCCAGGGCCTCCCCGCAGCGTCTGGCCAACAATGGGTACTCGGACCTCCCTGCGGAGGGAATTCCCACAAAAATGATGAGGAAGCTGAAGCCCAAAGAGGTTTAATAACTTCCTCAAGGCCACACGTGGCCAGTGAGTGCCCCGGGGCAGCCCTTCTCCACCCTGGACATGCACTGGGACCACCTGGAGAGCTTTAAACACGATCTCTCTCAGGCCCAGCTCATGCTGCAGAGATTAAAAATCAGTCAAGCTGGATCCGGTGGAGGGCTGGGCACGGGTTCGATTCCCGGGTTGGTTCTAATGCGCACTCAGGGCCAAGGCCCTCCCCACGACCGCCCCAGCGTGCACGCCTGTGCGCGCGCACACACACACACACACACACACACACACACACACGAGGCAGGGGAGGCCTGGGAGGCCATCCGGGCACCGCTGGGGGGCACGCTGCAGCTGCCCCTCCGCCGGGCGCTCTGAGGGCTGAATGCTCCGCAGGGGCAGAGCCCCGAGCTGGGGGCGGGAGGTGCTGAAGGTGAAACCCTGACGTGGGGTCACAGGGGACAGCTGGGGGCGCAGACAACACGCTCAAGGGCAGGTTTCCTGCCCAGCGCGACTCCAACTCTGGGCCTGATCCTTCTTAGCTGTGGGGCTGCCCTGCGAACCGCAGGGTGTTTGGCGACATCCCCGCTAAGTGCCAGGAGCAGCCCCAGCGCGTACGATTGTGACAACGAAAAACGAGTCAAGGTGCTGGCGACACCGCCTGGTAGGAGCCACCGTGCTGAAGGAGGGCTCTTCTGGGATGGCTCTGTCACAGGAGGGGGCCGCGGGTCACAGGAGGGGAAGTGAACATAGAAAAGCGGCTCTAGGAATTAGCTAAAGACACACGCTGGTGCCTCTCAATCACTGGCTCCCCTGGGGAAGCCATGCCAGCACCAGGGCCCCCGGATGCCTGGCCCCCGGGGACAGGGACACACCCCACAGACAGGCTCTCGTAAATACACGCTCCAGGAACTTCTGTTCTCAAAACAGGGCTGAGTGTTGCTCTGATGGTTTTCAGAGGTTAAAATGTCCTTTTCTGGGCAAACAAATACAAATTTAAAAAAAAGGATCACGTTCCCTCTTCTTAGTATTGTAAGCCAAGAAAGCACTGTCCGTGTCAGAGGTAGATTGGATTTTAAGTGGGGATAAATAACGTGCTAAACCAAAGAGTACACAGGGCTGCGCCGCGGGGCAGGTCCTCGCTGTCTTCCTCGGACAGTTTCGTTACCACGTGTCTGAAATTCTCTGTCTTTTTGGAAAGAGATTCTGAGTCTATTTGACCTGCCTTTTTCCAAAGTAAAGAACAAGTTCCATGCAATCTACTGAGGCAGACTCTTCTGGCCCGGATCGTGATTTGGTATCATTATTCAGTACGGCCAGTCCCGAGAATAAATTCTATTTGAGCTTCAGGAGAAAGCCCATTTCCTCGCTGTAAAGTGGTGAACTTCACCAGACCGCAGAGCAGTAACGGAAGGGTTCCCTCTCATGTTCCCCTTCAGCACGTGCTTCCTTCTTCACGTCGTGGTCAATGCGGAGAAGCGTTCACACGGTTCCATGAGTCCACGGAGGAGGAAGCTGCCGCCCCGCCCTTTGCCTCCACCCAGGACAGCTGTGTGGACTCGGCTGCTTTCCTCAGGTGATGGCGGCCCTGCTGGAGCCCAGGGTGGCCGGCCTTGGCCTTGGCCTTGGCGGGGGCAGCATACCTGCTTCCCCAAGTTCTTGGGAGCGCAGTGTCCACAGCAGACACCCCAGTTTTGTTTTGGAAGGACGCGGAGTAAGTTAGTTCCAGGGATGACACAGCAGTTTGGAAAGACTAAGAAATGAAACTGTGCAGGCTCTGAGCTGAGCCCTTTACTCCACCCAACTTCCTTCCCGGGCAACCTCCTTTTCCTGGCATCCTCGTGCAGCCCAGCAGGCCTGCCTCCTGCAGTGCAGCTGCTGCTTCCTTAAATCTCTCCCGATGCCGACGTTCCCATCTTGCTGAGCCAGCGCCGGGTGCCTGACTGTCCTGGCTTCGGGTCCACTGGGGACCATGTTTCCAGCCCGGGTCTCATTTCTTATCAGTGGAATTTGTTAGTTGCCCTTTTTGAGGGCCCGATTGTATAAGGCTGCTATGCTTAGGTAGCAGTATCCTGAATTTTTCAAAACACTCCCTCCTGGGCAAAGATTGCTTGGAGAGCGACCACCATCTTTTAGATCTAATGGACATTTAGGGAGCCCTTGGATAAGGCCAGGGCGATCTATATGTGCTGCTTTAAAAGGCATTTTTGAATGTAAGAAATAGAAGTACCCACATGGGCACCAAGCATCCCCGAGTTGCACCCACGGCTGTAATGTGCGTACGTGTCGCATCTGGCCTGCGTGTGCCCATGGACGCCTGGCAGGAGGGGCTGCAGAAAATTCGTCTCCCAATTCATCCACTCACTCGCACATTTGTCACACACCTGCTCTGGTGTACTTGCTACAAAGATGTAAAAAGATATAAAAATACTTTAGTCCCTACTCTTAGATGCTTGTACCCTTCTATAGAACATTTCCATGACCAGAGTAAGAAATACGCTCCCCAGGGACCACAGCTTGAGTGCGTGCGCACTCACGCCTTCCTAACGAAGGTTTCACAGAACAGTAACCTCTACTGCAGTGATGTACTTGCATCTGGTCTTGTCTCTCCTTTTGGAACCACTAAACTAACTTCACAGCCTGCCGGTGCTCTGAAAGAAATTGCTCTGGCAGAAACACCACAGAAACAGCAAAGGAGTTAACAGCCAGCCCCCACCTCCGGGCAACGTGACAAAGGTCCGTCAGGTAACACAACTCAGAGCGGAGGTCTCCTCCCAGCCAGGACGGCTGACAAGAGGGACTGTTCTTGTGCTGCATCTCCTGCCGGAGACACTCACCCGCCTTAAGTGTCCCTGGATGGCACTTAGCACAAGGACCCACAAGTCATTTTCCACACGCCCTGCCCCTGGCCCCTGAGCTCCCCCGTTCCTGCCTGGTGGGAACAAAGCACAAAGGCACAGCCCCGCCCTGCTCACCCTGAACTGCCTTCTCAACGTCCTCACGACCCGACTCGCCACTCTTAATGCAGCATCTGGAGCAGACACAGTGGCCCCTGTGGTTGGTACTCGCTGGGGTCCCCCCTAGGGAGCCCCCTTATTTTCAACGATACAAACGCATCACAACGCCCACACTTTGACCACTCAAAGTTTCTTCTCGAGGACCAGTTTTTGTGCCAGGAAATGTGCTACAGAATGTGAGAATACAGAGAGAAATTTAGGATGTGGTCCTCGTCCTCAAGGGCATCTAATTAGGGAGCTATCAAGACAAAGGTACATCAACGTTAGGGAGTAACCCCGACTGTTTTCTCTGGGATGCATCCCGTGGGCAGCCACGGTCAACGAAGTGCTCCAGGAAGCCAGCCTCTCCGATGGCTGCTTCAGTTTTAATCTAGAAAATGTCTAAGGTCACCTTCGGCAGTAAAAGGCTGGGATCCCGTGTGTACCCATCACAGAGAACTCAGAACTGTGATCACAGCTCCCTGATCATCCTCCGTGACCTCTTCGGTCCTCCCCGCCCCCTAGTGAGTCTCTTCCTTCTGAGGCCCGCCCCATCCTAACGATGGACCAGCTACTTCCCTTTAATCACCCTCTAAACTTCATTTTGTTCAGTGTCAGACTTGAAACTGGTCAGATCAGAGGCCCCACCCCCGAATTTCCTATTTATTCCCTAATGTTCCTAAATAGCGATCCCTGCTCCTTTGGGGTGATGCCCCACCCCACTCCCCAAGAAGTTAATAAAAGCTGTGGCCCTCTTCTTATGGGGAAAAACACACATTTTGTACACAATTTTCCCCAAACCCCTGAAGCCCAACCCCACAGCCCTAGCCGGGAACCCTGCGACCTGGGACGCTCACTTCCAGCCTCCCCCCAACTTCTCGCCCTTCCTCCTGCACTTCCGCCGTGGACCCACCGGCCTCCATCCCTGGCCGTGCTCTCTGGGGATCGTGCCTGGTGAAGCCATGTCTCGTGTACCCTGAGGGGACCCTAACTCAGAAGGTCCCAGAATAAATTCATCATCTTATCCCTTGGCCCCCAAACTGGATCCTGTCCCCAGAGTTCCATGTTTTGACAGCACCACTCCTTTTCCATTCTTTCCGATGAAGTGTGTGGGCCTTGTAGTTCTCACACATCATTATCCTAATTAAGTACCAAACTGCGTAGCGCTGAGAGTATAAATGGAACCACGCTGGCTCATTTCACCTCCTCGTCTTGTGCCTCATCTATTTCCTGTGCTGTGGCTTCGTCTGCTGAGCCCGGGTGGCTCTGGACAGTGGCGCCCAGCCCGGCCCCTTCTTACTCTCACCCTCCTTGCTGGCCTGTGCTGTTTTCATCTCCCTGAAGCACCAGCTTCACAACATGACTTTCTGCCTTAGAACCTAAGAACCTGGTATTGCCTGACTGGTGCACCTGGCCCATCTCCCGCCTGCCGCAGGCCGCCTTCCCCAAGCCCCAGTGGGCAGTGTGCTTGGGGTGCGGTGAGACGTTGGCTCAGGACCTGGCTCTGACCGTGTGGCCTTAAGAGTTTCCTTAGTCTCCGGTGCCTCCACTTCCCTGTCTGTAAAATGGGCAAAATAAGCGTGCATGCCTCACCATCATTACATCATCACTGCTCACTACCATCATAATGTCAGTAAGGGACACGTGTGTGTCTGTCATCCTTGCACGTGTCACACGCACCCCCACTCCTATAGTTTTCCTCCCCCGCATGGCGTCCCGTCTTTTCTCTGCTTGGACTGATTGCACTTTTGTTTCAAAACCCAGCTCAGATGCCCTTGCCATTCACTCAACAAACACTTACTGGGTGATCGACTCAGTGCTAGGCGCGGTGAGAAGCTCTCAGGACACAGGCCAAGTGAGTAGGGTCTCCGCTCATGTGCTTGAGGTTCAGGGTCAGCAGACTGAGCATCCGAGGTGCAGCCTCAGAGACTCTCAGAGGAAACGGGGGCCCTGAGGGACGTGGGAGCAGCCTGAGGGCTCCTGCAGGAGGAGAGCCTGCGCTGGGCAGGGGCTGGGCAGTGACCGTGCACATGTGACAACAGTACACGGGGACTAGGGAGGCGCAGGACGTGGGGCCCAAGGTCAGGGGCGGGCGGACAGCCAGGCAGGTCCTGTGGGCTCGTCTGGGGACCAGGATGCGGTGCAGCGCTCGCCCTGCTGTGCCCACTCCCTCTCCGTCGGGATGCAGTCGCTCTGCACATGTGGGGCTGGGCTGGACGTCTGAGCAGGACAGTGACACACCAGGGGCCAGGAGCACAGGAAGAAGAGGGGAGAGGGGACACTGTCATCTAACTTAAACGGTGCAGAACCTCAGATGAATAGCTTGAAGGTCAAAAGAGAGAGAGACTGCCCTTGAACCCTGGGTTGTTATTTCAAGGGCAAAACCAGCAGTGCTTTGATTACAGCTGTAAGGCCAGCAGGTCCGGGGAAGGGCCCAGGGAGCCAGACGGAACCCCCGCCGAAGTGGCTGATGCAACCGACACCTAACATTGCCACACCACTCAGCCCTGGTCTTCCCGCTTCCCGAGGGGCGGAACCAACGGCTCTGAGGCTGATGCAACCGACACCTGACATTGCCACCAACACCCGAGAGATTACCAAAAAAAGGGCTGCTTCACACAGCAAGCACCTCCCCTGCGTGCACCCCTATAAATTCTGTTCGCGCCCACACCCGGGCGCGACTTCTCTGGCCCCTTTCTCTCGGACCAGTGAACCTCGCCCGGGAGCGTTCCCAAATAAAGCTTGTTTAAGCTCTCCTCCGTCTTTGGTGCCATTCCTTACAACAGCCACAACAGGTTTTAATTCAGTCGGCTTTGTAAACTGGTAAAAGTTCACAGATGGGCAGGCGCAGACCATGAATACTCTTTAGGGAGCACGGTCACATTTAGTCACCACCCCCCCCAAACAACCCCGCAGCACCTGGCATGTCCAGTCACCTCTCTGTCCTGCGGGACCCACAGGGCCTTGGAAGGAGAGGGACCAGGCAAGCAGGCAGGGTGTGCTGGGCCCCGTCCACGCCGAGGGTGCCAGGTGGGGGGAACCCACCAGGCACACTCTGTGCTCTGCCTGGGAGGAGGGGTGGAGGCCCCCCCCCCCCCGGACCTCTGACCTCTGCAGGGCCTTAGTCGCTGCTCCTTTTCTGGGGCTGGAAAGGAAGCCCCTGAGCGAGATGGAGTCCAGGTGACTCGACTGCCGGACATGCTCAGTGAGTATCCGTGACTAGTTTAACTGCAGCTCTACTCTGTCTTGTCAAAAGAGTGACCCAGGCTTTTCTTTCATTAAAAAAAAAAACACAAAAAACTTAAAGCCTGATGAGTGAGAACAATACCTTCATCAAAAGGAATATCAGTCAGAGTGTGTTGCTTTAAGTACGAAGCGTTTCCACAGCGTCACAGGAAGCAACGGCACTTCCCTGATTCTTACGTAGAACCAACGTCGTAAGGTGTGTTTATATTACAATCAAGTCCACTTTCCCCTCTGTTCGGCATCTTATGCAACACTGTGACCTAATTTATGCATAATCCTGAGGTTGACCTGATCCCCCGTGGCCGCGGATGGACACACGGCAGCGCGGTGCTGCCTGGGCGTGAGAATATGGGATCCCAGGGCCTCGGGGGCACCAGGCAGAGGGAGCCCCTTGGGCACAGAGCATGCGGGGCGGGGGGCATCGCCCGGGGCTGCCAGGACACAGGCGTGGAGGCCCACACGTTCGTGTTTCCTCAGAGCAAACCTGTGATGCGGCGCTGGAGGCCTAAATCAGCACCCCACCCCGGGGGGCAGGCAGTGGAGACGGCGCTGGGAGAAGGCTGGGGGGGGCAGGGCCCCACTAAGGGGCTTCCCGAACGTCCTGAGCGTCAGCCTGCTTCTCCCTCAAGCGTGGATCTGGAATTTGGCACACGTGGACTCAGCACCTAAGAGAAACCCCGGCCCCGGGGCAGCCGCTCACCTCATCCACCGTCCACCGGGCCACCTTGCCAGCCTGCACGTCGGCCACGCCGGGGAGCAGCTTGAGGTGCTGTTTGCGGCCCAGGGGAAGGTCCCGGGAAGGCTGGGCGGACGAGGACGACATGAAGACCGACTGGTGCAGGGCCTGCTGCGTCCGCGCAAACAAGTGCTCTGCAAGACAGGCAGGTGGGTGAGGGGGGCAGCATCTTGGTGGCCCCTCCCCGCCGAGGGCCCGAGTCAGACCCCCTGGAACCTTGGACGAACCTTGGACCAATGGCATCACTGCCCAGGAGGCCCTCCCCAGCACAGCGACACCGCTGCTCTATTTCAAAACCACAGGCAGGAGAAACAGGAGTTACGAAGGCCCAAGAATGTGGCCATTTGCTAAGAAGGATCGAATCGTCTCTGTGACCCACTGATGCCAGAGAGGAGCCGGCCTGTCACTGCACCGGCCTCTCTCTCCCTGAGTCCAGGGTCAGAGCAGGCCTAGAGCCCCGCTGGATGTGGCTCTAAGTGGACGGGCACACCGGCCACCAGGGATGTGCCCGCCCACGAAGCCCGGTTCCCTTCTGGAAGCCGCTGCCTGCGTCACAATGGGCCCAGGTCCACATCTGGCTTCAAGGGTCCCCTGGGGGACACCGTATGTGGAATGCAGCTCAGGATCCCAGGAGAACCCAGGTGGCAGCTGCTACTGTTGGTCTCTGCAGGGCACGCTGGCCTTGCCGGGCTTGGGGAAGAGGCTGCAGCTGAGCCCTCCTAACTGGGCCCTCCCTCGGGAGCAAAGCTCTGAGTGGCCAGGGTCCTAAGGCTCCAAGGGCATTGGCCAGTGTCTCCAAGGAGTCAGACTCCACTTCTGCCCACACTCCTCCCCAGCCTTTCTGAACTAGTTTTCCACCTTCACGAGGGACTTTAATCTTCTGTTATATCCTGACATTTAGATGGAGCCATGGATCTCAATTCCCTCATTATTCTGCTTTGAATGTACAAATGTTTAAGGACAAAACCACTACCGAGATTCTAGAGAAAATTCATGCCTTTATAACGCCATCTTTTAAGACACTTTCAGCACACATTAGCCGAATAAAGCTGTTGATATTTTAAGACTCTGAAAGGAAAGAACACAAAAGGAAATGTTCTACGCCCTCTAAAAGTCTACCTTTCCTAATGCAAATGGCAGGGTGTAAGCAGTAGCTATATAATTTAAAGTCTATTATGAAAGCTTGTGTTTTACTGACCATGTCTGAAGAGCTATTATGCAAGTATTTCCATCTCAAATTAACTAACAGTTGTTAGTAGGTGAGGCTGTCCTGCACTTTGCACATTCACATAATCGCCTACTGGTTAGTGACCAGAGAGGTTCTAAAGTACAAGGGAGCCTGTCCATCTCTGCCCGACTGCTGAGCACAGACATCCTGCATCTTTACCCACGTGTGCGGCCCACACAGATCAACAGACAGAAAAATTGCGGCCTTCTCCCAAATTCTTCTGCTCCAGTTGCAGGCAGCAGCAAATTTATCTCTAAATGCGGATTGTCCGACACTGACCTTTTTAGTATGTAAATAGGTTATCTCCTCTGTGTAGTTCAGCCAGCAGCACGTAAGGCTGGAACTTCACATCTTCTTCACAAAGCCAGTAGGTTTACAGATGTGAATGTTCCTTAATGAAGGTGTCAGGTTGGACAGGAGCAGGTACAAAACAAGCCCTGGAAACCCAGGGAGGAAGCGTCACAGAGCATCTGCGGCTCCGGCCACGCGGAATCGCCAGGCTCTCCATGGAAGCCAGGAGTTAGAGCTCTGTGCTCTTAGGGATTAAGACCTGAGCCAAAGCCGGGTTTTATTCTGGAAACGTGCCGCATCCATCAGTTGGTTGCTTTTGCTGAAATGACATGGGCTTAAAAGACAAATCACATATGTGTCCCAAACCCATGCCCTAGGTAACTGATCACGTGTAGTTTCTGAAACATACAGGACTCTGAAGAGCCCCGAGGAATCAGTCTTATGTTTGGGAGGCATGAAGATGTCTAGTGATGGTGATTGCGTTCCTGTGTGTGATTCACAAATAAAGGCTGAAGGCCTCCGAAATGCAAAAAGACCCCCGTGCTCCCAAGCAAGGGAATTTCCCACATGGTAATTTTGGAAGCAGACTGCCTGAGTGCTGAGGCAGCCACTTGGAAATGAACCCAACATGCAGGTTGGCAGCTCCACCGAACGGCACTGGGTTCCTCCGTCCACTGCTGCCCACGGCTCTGGCCCCGTAGGACGGGGACTCAATTCTAGTAGCAAGATGGCCTTCTCTGTGTATAGTATCATGTCATCTGCAAACAGTGACAGCTTTACTTCTTCTTTTCCGATTTGGATTCCTTTTATTTCCTTTTCTTCTCTCATTGCTGTGGCTAAAACTTCCAAAACTATGTTGAATAAGAGTGGTGAGAGTGGGCAGCCTTGTCTTGTTCCTGATCTTAGTGGAAATGCTTTCAGTTTTTCACCATTGAAAACGATGTTGGCTGTGGGTTTGTCATATATGGCCTTTATTATGTTGAGGAAAGTTCCCTCTATGCCTACTTTCTGCAGGGTTTTTATCATAAATCGGTGTGGAATTTTGTTGAAAGCTTTCTCTGCACCTATTGAGGTGATCATATAGTTTTTCTCCTTCAATTTGTTAATATGGTTTATCACGTTGATTGATTTGCGCATTTTGAAGAATCCTTGTATTCCTGGAATAAACCCCACTTGATCATGGTGTATGATCCTTTTAATGTGCTGTTGGATTCTGTTTGCTAGTATTTTGTTGAGGATTTTTGCATCTATGTTCATCAGTGATATTGGCCTGTAGTTTTCTTTCTTTGTGACATCTGGGAAGAGATATGGGAACATATGTATATGTATAACTGATTCACTTTGTTATAAAGCAGAAACTAACACACCATTGTAAAGCAATTATACCCCAATAAAGATGTTAAAAAAAAAAAAAAAGATGGCCTTGAGGTCACCACTCAAGGCAGGGAGGGAGCCGGCTGGGTGCCTTGCCCTTGCGCTCAGGCAGCTTTATGCTCTCAGTGGCTTTGGAATTCATTCTTTGTCCCCATTAAGTCAATCTATTTGTTTGGAGGGAGGTGGAGGATGGATTTCCGGAAGGCTGAGCAGAGCTTGGTGGGGATCAGGCTCTGGATGCCAGAGTGCCCCCCCCCCCACCGGCTGGGTGAGATCCCCTCCTAGGGGAGGACTCTTGCCTGTGTGCCGGCAGCCCCAGTTTGGGGGAGCCCCGCCAGAACTACTCACATGCTGACCACGGATAACATTTTTACTACTCTCAGCTTTACAGCGTGAGTCGGAAAGCCGGGAAGTTGAGTTTTCCTGCTCTAAAAGACAGTGAGTTAGGTTAGGGAGGGAGGCCCTGAGCAGGGAGCTTGCAATAACCAGCTGCCATCGCTACGACACAACTGGAGGTGACAATACCTACAGCGCAGAGCTGGTGGGAGAGGACGACAATGTGCCTTCAGTGACAGGTGCCGCTCTAAGCTCCTGAGGTCAGGCAGACACTCTATGCACGGAAGTGGCTTTATTCAAAATCAACACAAGGCAAGACGAATTCTCCATAGTAACACGAGAGAGGGGAGGCGTTGTGGAGTGTTTCGTGGTGGTTGTTTTGCCTTCTTTGTACCATTTCCTGGGTCTGATTTCTTCCGGAGCTGAGGGTTTGGGATGGATACTCAGTCTACCTGGGAGAGGACGGTGACATCGGGGGAAGGGCCGATCCCCGCCAGCTTGCCTGGGTATGAATCCTGGTCCCATGCAGCTGCTGAGTGACCTTGGGTGAGATGCTTAACTCTTCTGTATCAAGGTTTTCCATCTTTAAAACGGGGTAGCTGCAGTACTCACACTTCACTGAGTTCTTGGGATTAGAACGGCTCCCAGCACATAAATGTTCAGTGCACGTCAGACATTACACTACAGCCGTCCCCCCTTCTCTGTGGGGTAGATGTTCCAAGACCCCCAGTGGATGCCTGAAACCCAGGATACTACCGAACTCTATATATACTATGTTTTTCCCCTGTACATACATACCTATGATAAAGGTTAATTTATAAATTAGGCGCAGTAAGAGATTAACAACAATAACTGATAGTAAAATACAATTATAAGAATATACTGTAATAGAAGTTTTGTAAATGCAATCCCTCTCAAAATATCATATTGTACAAATTTAGTGCCTTTCCCATCTTAACTAAACACTTATTATGCACTGTGGGTATAACTTTTGCAGCTTGAGGTGCGACAGCAAAACTAGCACAAATTTCTTTTCTTTCTTCACAATTTCATGGAGAGAAAATTCGTTCTTACCAGAGATCTTAGCAACTTCAGCATACGATCTTTTTTCTTTCCTTACTAAGTTGAGAATATTAACCTTTTCACTTAAAGGAAGCACTTTATGATTTCTCTGGCACATCCCAATTGCCAGCATCACTATCTTGTGCTTTGGGGCCACTGTTAAGTAAAGTAAGGGTCACTTGAACACAAGCACTTCGATAACACGATAGTAGATCCGTAAGTGAGACGGATACTAAGTGGCCAAAGGGTGGGACAAAGGGATGATTCTCGTCCCCAGTGGGAGCAGGATGGTGGGAGATTTCAACACCCTACTCAGAAGAGCACCCAATTAAAAACGTATGAATTGTTTCTTTCTGGAATTTTCCATTTAATATTTTTGGACCACAGTCGACCACAGGTAACTGAAACCATGGATAGCAAAAACACGGCTGAGGAGGGACCACTGTAACGTTACAAGATACAGAGATACTCTAAGTTGTGACGATAGTGAAGGTGGGGACTTAGATTTCCAAAGCCATTGTGGCTGGATGTGCCTAAAACCTATGGAAGCTGAAATTCAGACTGAAACTCAGGATCCTCAGGGCCACATTCAGATCTCACACCCAAGTGGCCCTGGAATGACACTGCAGGGGTCACCAAAGTCATCTGTGGAGTCCTGGTGCGCATGGATCCCCTGGCCGAGGCCGACGGAAGGCGGGCATCTGTCTCCCAGGCAAACCGGTGCCCACGTGTGGCAACAGATCATACTGCGAACACACGCTCAGCCTGCCAGCTCTGAAATTATGTGGCTCTTGACAGACTTTAGAATGTGGGGTGATCTGCATTATTTTAAATTCTGTGCATAAAATTAGACTTTTGAAAATATCCACTGAAAATTTTGCATACATTTTTTTTTATCGAATATGAACACACCGATTTTAGCTTTTTACCGAGCCCAGCATGGCTCACGTCACTACATCGTTGTAAATAAATTAAAGCTCGTGAGCCTGTGATGAAGGTATTACTGTATTCTCATAAAATCAAAAGGATCAGATGATTCTATCCTGGGGCACTCTGAATAAACAGAGCCTTCTAGATTAGGAAAGGATGCCCACCAAGAAGAGAGGGCAGGATGGTTCTCCTAACTGGGTAACATACATACATCTCACCCACCGGGCCCAGCTTCCAGCTCTGTGTGCAGCGGGATTCTTTCTGGGCGTTTCCCAGTTGTGTTTCCTCACTGCAGCAGTGCCTCCTACCCAGCTCCCCTAAGAGTCAGCCAAGAAAATTCAGCCTGCAGAAGCAGCCCGACCACTGGAGGTCTTAGCAGTTTACTTAATCAAAATGCCTTTTGCATCAGAAAATGAAATGTATGTGTAATCCTGGCTTTGCCTCTAACACTAATGTGTGAGTGACAATAAACAAGGATATGCCTACACATAAGATAGATGTATTTCCCCTTCCAAAAAACAGCATGGAATGCTTGTCACCTCGGTGGTTTGCCATTTGTAGAACAGTTTGGTTGGAAGAATTTTTGTGCTATTTTTCTCTCCCTGGGTATTTTTTTTTTTGGGTTTTATGCCTTAAAAAATATAATGAAGTGTTTAATGACTTCAGTCAAGGTGCTCTGAGATCTGCAGCACTCTCAAATGCCCATGGCCAGCATGTTCAACTCTGTGTCCAGCTGCAGGATCTAGGGAGGCCCCGACTAGAGCATCAAGACTTGGCCGGGGGTCTGAGTCCATCCAGCAGCCCTCGGAAAGGAGTGAATAAATAGTTCCACCTCCCAAAGCGCTACGTCATTACCTTTCTTGCAGATGCAGTAACTCGCTTGGAATCCAGCTGACTCCTTGATGACACAGGTCTCCGTGGTGAGTGCTATTATCTGCCCTTGAACGGAAGACCCCAGCCCATGCAGGCCATCTTCTGCAAGTCCATGCATAGCTGGATGGGCCAGCTCTGGATGGCATGTGACTGACTCAGGGGCGGCTTTTAGGGTGAAAGGACCTAACAGACCCATGGCCTGGTGTACAGCACAGGGCGCTTCCAGATTCCAGACCTAAAAAAGTCTTTAGAGACTAAAGGATTTTAATTCATCTGAAAATAACATGAAAGCGGGTCCCTGAGCTCTTCGCTAACCCTCTCTTCGTCCTTCCGTCCTTCTCACTTCTGCTCTACGCGCCGGAGGAGAAAAACCCTTTATGGAAATGCTCTTTAAAAACACGGCTGTTTCTTGACAAAGGCTCACACAACAAAACTGAAGCAAGTGAGTCAAAAATGGTAACCAGAGGCTGCATGGCTGGGCCTTGAGTTCTTTTTAATCCCACTAAAAACAGGGGCTATTTCACAAGCACCCTCTTCAGTGAAAGGGGCAGGAATTCCACCGTGCTCTCCATTCCAAAGAGGAGGGAGTACAAAATAAAATGGCGACGGGTCCCAACATCCAATTCCACGATGCCTGTCGCCGGCTGTTTAGTCTGGGACAGCCGCTGGCTTTCATCAGTTTACCCGGCACCGACTGAGCATCTGCTCCCTTTGCGGTGGGCGCGCTACTCCCGTGGTGACTTCCGCCGCAGAAGCAGGGAGAGTCAGGTCCTGCACTTGGCAATGCCTCTTCTCCCCACGATCACCGAGTTTCAAGGTCTTTGTAGTTACCATGCTTGGAGACTTCATGCCTGGGCTGTATCATCTTCTCTTGATTTTGATGGCATTGGACTCACACCCTCCTCTTTTCCATTTGTTCCCCGAAACAAAAGTGAGAAACAGAACAAGAGGAGCCCAACACGATCGGCGAGACAACTTTCTGGGCCTTCGTGGGAACAGCTCCTGAATCACAGGTGGGACGAAGTGCCCTGGATGGTCTACACCTGCACACTGTCCCTTCCCCGCGGGCCACCTGCAGCCACCTGAGCGGTGGACGGTGCACACAGAGAGGTGCTGGCGGTGTAAACTCCATCCTGGATTTTGATGACTTAGTACAAAAAGAAAGACAGTAAAATACCTCCTTAATCGTTTCTCACATCTTGATTCACATGTTGAAACGATATTTCGGATATATTCGGTTAAAGCGTCATTACAGGTCTCCAGGTGGTCACGGAGAGGCCTGGGCTCCTTGGAAGCCCCACCTTTTGGGCTTTACCACCGGGGACCTGTGCTCAGAATCCACTGACCTTCCTCTTCGGCCAGGCCCCCTCTTTCAGTGAAAAGCAGGGACCTGCTCTCGTCCACCCACCGCAGGCCGCCCTCCCCCGCGGTCCCCCCTCAGCACCACCCGGCGTCTCCAGCTCTCCCCCAGCTCGTCTGTCCCTCCTCCCTGGCCCCGTCCCGGGATCTTAAGCCTCCTCCTCCCTCCTTCGGGGGCCGCCTCAGGGTGCTTCTCCCGCCCGCCTGCACCTGCTGGCCCAGGCTCCATCCACACAGGTGCCTTCTGAGGTGTGTGCTGCCAGACACAGCCACATCCCGACGGAGTAAGTCACTGAGCAAGCAAGGAACACTTCGCAGAGCAGGGCCCAGCCCTCCCCGCAGGGAGGGATCTAGTGTTCCTGCTTCTGGGCCTGAGGGCAGGCTTTTAGCTGCTTCTTTTGGTCCTCTGTAGCAAACACTCTTTTAAGGGGTCTTGAATCCCAGGAGTCAGTCTATCGGTTCCCAGTCCCAGGGGCTCAGGGCTCCCTGGCACGAGGCCCTCAGGCCTCTCCCCTGTGCACAGCCCTCTCCCAGCCCGTTGGGGGATGAGCCCTGCCTCCTCGGGGTGCCTCCCATAGGATCCCCACCTTGCTGCCCTCTATGGAAATCGTCTGTTTGCTCTGCAGCTCCGTGTGAGTGGAGCATCGGTTCAAGGGCAGTCATTTGCAATGCAGCCTCACATCCCCAGGGGGTGACGCAGACCTGACACGTGGTACCCAGCAGCACAGGTGCCTGCCACCTGATAGGGCTGTTGGACCATCTAAGGAATTTTACTGCAGAGACAAGTAATGCAGTGGCAAATGCTAACTTAGTCTGTGCCAGTAAACAATGAGTTTCCATCCTGTGGGCTTTCATTAGCCAAGTACACTCATTACTGAAAAGGCTGGGAATTGTTTGTGATTTGGACTCTTACTCCTTAATCTGGTATGCGAGAAGCAGATATTCCCTGGTTTCATTTTAACACAAATGCAGCAAAATCCATGTTAACTTTTGATGTGTTAGTCATACAACAAAAGACTTCAGGGCAGCATGTTTTTTGATGGCTAAAGGGCGACCTTTTAGTTTAATATCTGCTTCACACAGCTCGAGACATCATTAATTAAGTTCTTTTGATTGAATACTACATCCCAATCACCCGGTATGTCTTGTCTTTTTTTTGCAATCCTCTGCAAGACTGTTTTCCTTCACTTGCAAAGGTGAGACCAGAATTGAATGAACACTAGTATCAACTTGACCGAGAACTGGAGCTGCTCTTCTCAAAGCCGGCCTCCCCTTCCTGGGACCTCCCTGCCTCTTCCGCGGGTAGTTACCAAAGAACGAGCCCTGTTGGGTTGGAGTTACAAATGGGAGGCCCCTGCCATCTTTACATATGTACAGAAAACACTATTGTGCATGAAGAAACTTTAACTCCAGCAGTGGATGGTAGCACATCCTTGAGGCAAATGGATCTGGAAGCGAAGCCCCCCGAGCTGAGGGCAGCGGGTGGTCCCTACTCCTAGGCTGGCAGCACACTGCGACCGGGGCCAAAGCCCAGGCCGGTCTGCCAGCTGCGCTCTTATCACTTGGAGGCTGGGAGGGCAGTGAACTGATGCAAGCACAAACCTTAAAACATTACACGGCCGGCCAACCTCTGGGGGGCAGATGCCTGGTGCTATTTCTCTAGCTCACCAGCACGGCACCTGGCCCATAGAAGGTGCTCCGTAGGTGTTTGTTGACAAGTGGCAAGGCAGGTATAGGTCGTGGGAAGGGGCAGAAGAACAGACCCTCCTGCCTGATGGGAAGCTGAAGCGCCCACCATGGACGTGCCACGAGTGACACTCTGCCGGATCTGCCTCCTCGTTCCCTGTCCTGCCCTCTTCCCAGCTGCCGGTCGCACTGTCAAAGCAAAGGTTCTGTGGGTCCTCAACCTGATCAGAGAATCCCCAGGTCAGATCCGGAGAGAGGATTCCTCGGTTTCCTAGGCTCGCGGTGACGCCCCACGTGCCCGGGGCACAGCTCCGTGCCTGCCGTCCAGGAACACTCAGTCAGAATGACCAACGGCACACACGGGATGCAGCCAGGGTTCCAGGACCATGGGCTCCAGACTTGGGGCCAGCTGGGGACCAAGGGGACAAGCTTTTACTCTTTTTTTAAAAAATAAATTTCTTTATTTTTGGTTGCATTGGGCCTTCGTGGCTGCATGTGAGCTTTCTCTAGTTGTGACGAGCAGGGGCTACTCTTGGTTGTGGTGCGCGGGCTTCTCATTGCAGTGGCCTCTCTCGTTGTGGAGCACGGGCTCCAGGTGCCCGGGCTTCGGTAGTTGTGGCACGCGGGCTCAGTAGTTGTGGCTCGTGGGCTCTAGAGCACAGGCTCAGTAGTTGTGGTGCACGGGCTTAGTTGCTCCGCGGCATGTGGGATCTTCCTGGACCAGGGCTCAAACCCTTGTCCCCTGCATTGGCAGGCGGATTCTTAACCACTGAGCCACCAGGGAAGCCCAACAAGCTTTTACTCTTGATTTTATTTACCCCACGTGACTTCATGGGGGTGGTACGATGAGCCTCTTTTACAGATAACGCCAACAGTCTCAGACCCAATCAATAACTTGGCAAAAGTGATTCCAATGCAGGGCTGGGATGCCGACTGCAGAGCCCTCCACCCTGGCGGGGTTCTTTTCCTCCTGTCCTTCAGAAGCGGGTTCCTTCTGTCACTGCCTTTACATTTCTGTCCGAAGGGGAGGCAGAAGTGACACTTGGGGGTCATTCTCGGGAAGACAGGGTTGCTTCTTAATAAGGGAAACCGACTAAGACCCATCTGTCTCCAGACAGATCTCTGGAAGAAGCATGGTCGGATGTAACTCAAAATGAACGTGCTTACAGGGAGTCGACCCAGGACCCAAGAGGACCTCATCAGAGATGCTCTGGGAGCTTTGGAAGGACCGGGATGGCGCTCAGCCTGCCAGGAGGTGAGAGGAGGCTGCCGTCCTGGGTGAGCAAGCCGAGGGTCCGCCCGCCGCCTGGGCACGCACGCGGCTGCCCGTCCTTCTCGGCTCCGGCAGGAGAGCTGCTCCTTCCTTGGCAAGATGCTCAGCACAGATGCTTGCACCAGGCCGTGCCAAGGGTCCCCCTCGTGGAGGTGCGGACGTGTCACAGAGAGAATCAGAAACAGGAGTCTGCAGCCTAGGGCCCGAGTGACTGATCTGCATGTCCCGGGGCCGGCATGCTGTCACAGGGCTCTGTGCTCCCATCGGAGAGTGGTCCCGGGGGAGCTGTTCCAGCCCAAGGCAGCCCTGGAGGGTCTGCTCTGGGAGGGGGAGGACCTGGCGGAAGCTGGGCCGCCCCCGTGAATTAAAACCGCGCCCCCTCTTAGGTGTTGATGACATATTTTACTTGTGATCCTTGTTTTGTTGTTGAAAACACATAAAGACACTAGTATTTCACATCTCACTTTCCACATTGGACTTTTGGGCAAATTCAATGAGGAAGCAGCTTATGGGATATTTTCTCTTTTTAGGAGTTGTACGTATTTCCAATGTTTTCTTTGTTTTCAGGGAAACAAGCCGAAGGGATGCACCTGGGAGAGGCTGCGGCTGGAGGCTGGGGCTTGATTCTCATCCCTGCCCCCCGTCTTCCCCCCGCCGGGGTCTGCACCCGCGCGCCAGACTTCCCCAGGGCTTCGTGTTCTGAGCGACCCCTCCTGCCTGTTGCCCTGCACACACGGACCCAAAGGGCATCTCAGCCCCATGGAGTCCTCTGGGCTCCTTGGCCTGGTCTCACCTGCTGATAACAGGGAGCACAGAGGGCTGAAGACTGGAAGAAGTGAGGGCAAAACAAAGCGATGTTGAGGCTAGTCCTCCTTGTAAGAAGAAATTAATAATGCTGGTATTCTATAGACTTCAGTCTTTTCTTTGAAAATTATTAGGATTATAGGAAGAAATGTTATACCAATACTTAAGAAAAGCTACTTTCTCTGGAGCTTGATAAAACACGCAGTCTCTCCATAGTCTTCTTCATGTGATTCAAGTCTTGTTGGAAACTCGGTTCTAAGCCATTCAAAGGCTATTCTTTTCAGTCTTCTATCTTCTCTCCCTAAACACCCCTTGAATCCCTCGATGTCAATATGCACAGATGACGTATATGACCCCTTTTCCAATTTATTAGCATTCAAGAAAGTGGAAAGCTTTTACTATTCTCAGGTTGTGTGTGTGTGTGTGTGTGTATGTGTGTGTGTTTTAGGAAAACAGGAAAGGAAAAAAACCCTCCAACCATGTAAGCGGCAGGAACGAGCACCTGGCAACTACGAGGCAGAGAGATAATGAAGGGATCTGATTGGCCACGACACTCTGCATTCCAACCTTCCTCTGCAAAGTGGGAGCCCTGCCAGTGGAGACCTCCACCCCCCACCGGAGCAGACCTGTGCAGGCTTCCCCCTCCCCCAACAGCTGCCACCCTGCCCTCACACGTGTGTCCCACATGCCTGAACAGCTGGCCTTGAGCCATCTCTCCTCCTCATTTTGTCCTGCGTGCTGAGCTGATTTTCCAAACCCCCCCCCCCACCCCCGAGCTGCAGGCACAGTCAGAGGCTGTTTTTGATAATAACTCAGCACAGGAGGCAAGCAGGGCCTCTGCCGCCTGAAATCCACATCCTTCCATTAGAATCCCCTGTGGAAGCCTGGAACCAGAACAACCCACGGAACCAGTCAGGAACTGGGCTGCACGGGGTCTGCAGGGGCCCGAACACGCCGGGCACACAGCCCATCACGTGCTTTGGGAAAGTACAGACTGAAAACTATGCTCTCTGCTGTTGGAAAACCTAGCCAGGATAAATTAAAGGTCAGAAAAGCACGTTTATGATCCTACTGCATTTACAGTATACATTTGACTTAGATGCTAATTTTACACATTCCTAATATCTGGCAGAAATGACAGTCTATCTGTAATTTCCAGTTTTAAAAAGTGCAAGAGATTGGATCAAATCTCTGGCATCTATCACGTGCCTGTGTAGAGAGGTCGGAATGTGATGGGATAAGAGGTAGTATGATTTTTCCTGGAATGACTTAATTGACTATTGTTTTCCATTTATGTGATTATATCAAAAGGTACACAATTTGGAAATTATATATTTTACACGTATCAGTAAAAGTACCTACTAGGCAAGTATCTCCAGGAAACTTCTAAGTAACTATTCCAAAGCTATCATATCAGACGTTCCAGCAACAACCAAGGGGCACCTGAGGACGTGGGCTGGGCTGCATCGCCTCGGCAGGTAGATGGCAGTCTCCTTGGGCCGCTTACCTCAGAGCACGGACAGACATAAGAAACACTGACGGGTCTGTTAGGGGAGCCCTGACTTGCGCATACGAGAGGCAGACAGTCTGTTGTAAATGGAGCCTCAGCTCCCACATGAAGGGGACTTTGTGACGACAGGGTAAGCCCCCTTCTCAAGTAAATGACACCGCTTTTCGGCTCTGCAGGAGTGACTGCCTTCGGGATCAGGGATCTTGTCGGAAAGGCTACCTTCCACTGAACACCCTGTGGAAGTCACGAGAATGAGACTGTGTCTGAAGGACTGAAAGTGGTGGATTGTTTGGTCACAGGATTACCCATCACTGGTAATGAATTACGGGAGTAAGGTGGATACCAACCAAATCCTTCTCTTAATAATCCACTATGGAAGGCAAGATGCCAAGATCTGTGTGTTTATGCGGGTGGGTGCGGATTTAAAGGCACAGCGGCGTTAGGGATGAAGAGAGCCGGTGTGTGGAGAAGACCCGCTCAGGTGAGCTGTCAGCACGCCCTCAAAGCCCTGCTCTTGGGACGCGTAACATTTAGAAACATTCTGCAGCGCCTCCAATAAACCATCTGCAAGAGAAGACACGGGGAACAAGATGGAATGCTGACAGAGGACAAATGGCAGTGATGGAAAATGTGCCTGAAATAAATGAAAAACAGCACGTTTCTGAGGCCAGACGACCCCTCCTGCTTCCCACGTCACCTGTGCGCGTTCAGAGAAGGAGCCCTCCCTCCTGGCCCAGGTCTCCCTATGGCCAGCGTCCCCACCCTGGACACTCCTCCATCACACGGTCAGGCTGCGCTGCGGCAGAGGTCTATTCTAACCTGGGCAGCGAGATCTGTTAAACTCTGTTTAAGGCCGTGTACCTCTACTAGGACACACCCGTGTCACACTCTGGGGGATGCAGGGATAAATCATTGTGGCAACAAGTCTGCGGGATGAAAGTACCGCTGAACCCCATCACTGAGCTCCACCTTCTCCTAGAACGGTGCCCACCTCAGATCCGTTGCTGCCAATTTAATAAACCACCCCAAATGGCTGCTCGTCAGCCATTCTCATGGCCTCCTCTTTTCAGGGGTTCCCACCGAGTCATTCAAAGTGGAAGATGATGACGGTTGAATGCAAGTCCAAAGAAAATGTTAAACACACTTCACCGTGTAACCGTAACAACACCAGACGTTCCCCACATAACTATTTGGGGGAAATGCCATTCTATTTCAGACTCTGAACAGGAAGGGGAGAATTCCAGGGAACCCTTTCCCACTCCTCATCTCTGCATGTTATTCTTTCAAAGGTTAGCTATTGTTGCTTATGCTTCCGTGCATTTCTTGGTGAGAAAATTAATTAATAAGCTAAAATAATTTGCACTGAGTGAATCTGAACCTTGTTTCTAAATGATTTTTGGACTTTGGTTTTCCTGAATCATGGGTAATGATCTAAGCGTCCTTAGGAGAGTTTTTTCTCAGAAGAAAACATTTTACAGGTGTAGATTAGTGGCCCAAATCATATTGGTAAATTCTAGGTGGGGAAAAGGAAAACTGCTGGTTGGGCCTCAAATTATGCTGCCTTGATGACTAGGAAAATGTAATTTGCAACTTTTCCTTTCTGGGAGCTCCAGATAACAGCGCTGCAGGGAGGAGAAACAATTTGGCGAAAGCTTTTACCTGCTGGCTGAAACTAAGCAGCCTATTTATAAACTGCTCTGAAGTTTAAGTAGAAAGCTCTTACCTACTCTAAATTCAAATGACAGAGCTGGGCAGACGGGTGAAGACACAAAGGAGAAACACAGCTGGGAAGGAAAAACATAATGGACTGAACCGAAGGCAATAACCTGACAGGCGATACGGGGCTCAGTGGGGACCAGAAGACGAATCCAGTTAAGGCCGACCTGTGACAGCCCTGGAGCGGAGACAACATCGTGGGTAATGAGCGGCCTATCAAATACTGGGTGAGACGCTCAGCTCGCCCTGCCCCCAACTGCTAAAGCTCAGTCCTCTTCCCCTCTGCTTCCCCAAGCTGACCCCACCCCACAAGGCCCAGCCCTCAGGCAGCAGCAAGCACCAGGCCCCGTTTTAAGCCACAAAGAGGAAGTGGAGTTTGCCTAAGAACCTGCTAGAAAGCGGACTCGCAGCTGGGCGGTCTGGCCTCCTGGCCTCCCTTGACCTCGACATTACTCTGTCTAATGAAAGGACTGATGGGTGTTTAAGTTATGGAGGAATATTACCAACACACAGGCAAAGGCCGGTCTGGAGATGAAGGTTTAGTAAGAATCCCTGAGGAGGAATTATTTACCTGCCTGGGATGTAGGAGTTAGGCCTTGAGGTGTGACACCTATGGAGTCAAGTTTAGAGCACAGGAGAACAGGGTAGAGGACACAGAACAGAGTGGATTTAGAGTAAGGGGTTTGCGGGGGGCGGGAGGGGTGCGGCGCATTACATACGCACCCCAGGAGACAGGCTAATTCAAGGGATGGATTTTGTGGTCGGGGTCGGGGGGTGGATGCTGCGGAGCGTCCACGTGACTGAGTGTGCGCGCCGTCCATAGGGCCAGCCGGCAGCCAGGGGTGCCATCACACCGTCTTGGCTTAGGTCTGGCAAGTAAGAGTGACCTGGTCAGAGAGAGCAGCCAATTCACAGAAGTGGTGTTGGTGGCACAGCTGGGGCCCCAGAGAACAAAGTAAGAGTCTGAAGGAGATGCAGCCTTTGATCTGCTCCACTCCAACTATGGACCAGTAAAGGCACATGAACGCGAACACCTTTCACCGGAGATCCCTCCCCGGTCAGAAGTGCAGCTCCTATGCCGTGGTGGTTGAGCTCCACACAGCCTAGGGAGGTGCTGGGGGTCCAGATCTGTGCCCAGTCCCAGGGCCAGCAAAGCACACAGGGGGGGATCAAAGCTGGCCCCTGACTCTCATCCACCTCACCACTCTTCCCATCAGCCTCATGTTGTTTTCTCAGCTCTACAAGGTTGATGTGTCTGTGTTCGCCTGCAGCATCACAAATGAGGTGACCTTTAATAAACATTCCCTGGGAGCCTCTCGTGGGAGTTTGCATCTCCCCTCTTCATCTCTGGTGGCTGTAAGGTTTTTCTTTTCTTTTTTTCCTTTTCTAAACTTTACAATGTGCTCTTAAGGAAAGATTTCAAAATAGGCACTGTTGGGCTTCCCTGGTGGCACAGCGGTTGAGAGTCCGTCTGCCGATGCAGGGGACATGGGTTCGTGACCCGGTCCGGGAAGATCCCACATGCCGCGGAGCGGCTGGGCCCGTGAGCCATGGCCGCTGAGCCTGCGCGTCCAGAGCCTGTGCTCCGCAACGGGAGAGGCCACAACAGTGAGAGGCCCGCGTACCGCAAAAAAAAAAAAAGGCACTGTTAAATTCTGCTAAGAGCAAAACTAACAGTTCTGAGCCAAAGAGTGCCTGTCCTCCGTCAGGAGCTGCCTGCGGTTGTGACCGGGCTGCTGTGACGCGGGGACAGAGCCGTGGACTCGGCAACAGGCTGCCCTGTGCACTCGCCGTGGGCACCTTGTCTAGACGTGTGACTTCCAGAGCCTCAGATTTCTCCACTGGCAAATGGTGTGAGTTAGTAACAACACAGGATTGTTAAGGGAATTACATGGCTTGGATGGGGTAGCACTATGTGAATGATAGGAATGACCCCTTCTTTTTGTTTTCGACCCTCCCTTCCAGCCAGAGAGCAGGTGACTCCCAGGTGAAAGAGCAGATGGGCATCTCCTTTCGTGAGTAGGCAGGGCGGCCCCTCTGTTTCTGGGGCCTTCGCTGAGGCCTGAGTCTGGCTGTCGGGCTTCAGGTGCCACGTCTCGGGGGCCCTTGTAGGGAAACCGCCTCAGTGGGGTGGGGAAGGGTCTGAGCGGCCCGCACGCTGCTCCCTTCTTTCTGGCTTTCTTGCTGTCTCCAGGGAGAGACGAGGACTCCGCAGAGGGAGCGAAGGATACTCTCAAATGGGCTTCTTTCTCCAAAGCAGAATGAAAGTGAAGCCTTAAGGAATTCATGTAAATCTTAACGCCTCTCCACTGCCCTCCGTCAGTCCAGCCCTGGCTGCTGACACCCCCCTCCCAGGACTGTGGGAACGTCACCGTCGGAAGCACATTGCTGCTTCGCTACATGGATGGGCCAGGCAGGAGGGGCTGTATGTCAGTTCCTGCTGTGAGTGTCCAGTGGGGTGTCCGCGCACAGTGGGCAGCACAGATGAGCCAGACTGAGACCCCAGCCTCATCCTGGCATTAGTTCCCCCTCCCCCTCCCTCTTTAACGATGATCACAGTAAATGACAGTATTTGATATACGTCTCTCTGTATCTCCGCCACGCTTGACTGCCTTTCGATAAAAGCTCATAAAACAAATCAGAAATGACCAAAAGTAGGTTAGGGGAAAGGTGAGAAATAACCACTCTGAAATCATTCTAAACCAGTGTATGATTTTAGCCAAGTGAGCTGATAAACTAGGCCATTCAAATATATTACACCAATATTTTCTCCAGCAAGAGACTGCTTGTTGGATTTGCATTCCGTTTCACTTTAGGACTTAATTCCTGGTTTAAAAAAAAAAAAAAAAAAAAAAAAAAAAAAAAAAAAAAACGGGAGGGGCATTTTCCATTAGCTGTATTTTACTTAGACCCAGATCCAAAGCCTGGCCAAGGCGTCTTACAATATATAATCAAGCATAATTACATTAAAATATTAAACCACCATCAGCTATTAGAAATAATGAAGTTTCTTGCACACAGTCATCGCCCGAATTGCTCTGGTGATTGTCAGACTCCCTCATCAGGAGAATCTGCCTGAAGTTGCAGGGGTTTCACTGGCCAGAGTGTTGCAGGCCATCAGCAAATCTGTGGACTAGGGCGGGGTGGGAGAGCTTCCATCAACGCTGCAGCATTAGAGGAAGTTCTCTCTCTAATGACATCCTCGGATGAACACTTCTGTGGCATAAACAGCTGAATTCCAACAGTAATAAACATTAGTCTAAAGTAATTAACGTACTGGTAGAATTTTAGGCTATGTGATAATAGACAATGCAGTAAAAGCAATTACGATTGTCGGAGGGGCCCTGTATGATATATTCACAGTGCTTGCTGATATCCTCCAAATTTTTGTTTTTGTAATAGAGAATTTAAATTATATTTAGCTCAAGCGGGCATTTGAATTTAAATCCTAAAAAAAAGAAAAGCGAGTTGCTCTAAAGCATTTTAAAGCAGTCTTGCTCATAGTACTTATTTGCTTGGCCAGCTCTTCGTATAGATAAGAAAAGTAAATGGCAGGCCATTAGACAAAACATCCAATACTCTGGAATTACCCACGTCCAGAGTAACGAGGCATCAGTGGAAATCCTGTCGATGTACGTGTGTGTATACGTATATATGTATGCATAGATTTTTTTCCCTTCACTTTGGCATATTCCACTTTTTTTGGCAAGTTATGTGGATGCGCTAGCTTCGTGGTTCTCAAGCCAGATTAGAATCACCTGTGGAGACTTTTAAATCTGGTGATGCCCAAACCAATTAAGTCGGACTTTCTGGGGGTGCCGATGGGGAGTGGGCAGTGGTGCTTTTACAAATTCCTGTCACCAGGGCTGAGAATCGCTAGCCTAGGGCCATATCTCTACCCTCACCACCTGTCCCGCTCTCTTCTCTCCTGTCTGCACGGAGACCCTGAAGGGAACTATAAAGGCGCACACTCCCCGAGGCAGGGTCAGCTCTGGTGCCTCCAACTCCTGCCTGGGTTCTCAGGCTGCACAGTCCGGGGGGCCGAGCAGGCCTAGCAAAGGGGCCGGCGAGGTGGGGGGCCGGGTGAACCGGTGAGCACGCCCCCAACTTGCAGGAGGGGACCCCCCAGGGCCAGCCTGTTGTGCCATCAGGAAGGTGAGCCCAGGGCTGCCCGATTTTCAAGAGAAGGCAGAAGTCTGGGTTTTCATGTGAAAACCTCTTGGTTTTTAAATGCTTGCAACGAATTAAACATTTATGTAAAATCTGTGCTGGCCACACAAGGCCCTGCGTGGCCAAGCCTACAAATACCAATTTACAATGTGTGAGCGAGCAGAAATACCCTGGCTGCGAGGACAACTGGATAAATATCTGCAGAAGGAAACACGAGCAATGTCTGGAAAGTTGTCATTGTTTGAACAGTAGAGATAAATCTGCATTTGCTTATTTGTAATTTAGTGGTGCTCTCCGGCACCAAAGAGTATAACTTATATTAACAAGCCGTCAAAAAGACTTTGTTACATGAAGGAAAATTTAAACCCATAGGTTTACAACCACTGTAAAGCAAGCATACAAGCAACGCAAGCAACACACCCACCCAACTTGACTGTCTGAGAGCCTCAGGACAGAGCTTCTCACGCGGCCGTGCGATGCGGCTCTCGTGGGCGTCTGGCTACTGCAGAATGGGTGGCGGGGAGCTGAGATTCTATCGTTACTACAAGCTCCCTGGTGACCAGACTTCGAGAAGCAAAGCCTTAAAAGTCACGTAGGCTGGTTATAACCCCAGGACCCTTCCAAACAATAAGACTGATTCTCCCTGAAGGCCTGGCACCTATTAGGAGCTCAGTAAATACTTGCCAAGCTATGGAGCAAACGAAATTAACTTGGAGCATCCCCAGTGCAGGGCAAGCAAAGTGCTGGGCGGACGCCGCTGGAGGTGGGGACAGGACGAGGGGACGAGGCAGCAGAGGGGTCTCGCCATCCGGCTGGGGAAGAGGCACGACCACAGGGCAGTGGCAGTGAGGTCGGCTTGCGGTTTCTAACTGGGAGCTGTCAGAGGTACCCCCAGAAGACACAGTGAGTCTCAGGTTGAGGCCTCTGAGAGTCGCTCGGAGGAGTTTGGCTTTGTCCCTTTGGCCGTGGGGAGCCAGGAG
Source organism: Neophocaena asiaeorientalis asiaeorientalis (assembly GCF_003031525.2). Lineage (NCBI taxonomy): Eukaryota > Metazoa > Chordata > Mammalia > Artiodactyla > Phocoenidae > Neophocaena > Neophocaena asiaeorientalis. The sequence goes on from NW_020175053.1 coordinate 884,492, forward strand.
CGGCTTTTAAGCAGGGAAGTAAGGTGATCAGATGAGGATTTTAAGAAAATCATCATGATAGTGATGTGATGGAGGGCTGCTGGGAGAGGACCCCCAAGGGTTCTTGTTTAGAAACTAAGTTCAGGATGGTGGGAAGGTTATGTGTACTGCCAGCTGCTGGGCCTTCAAATTTCCATTCCCGCTACAGAAAATAAACCTCCTAAGATGGCAATGGCCTTATAACTCTGGTCTCACTTAAGTGCCTAGTTACAGATGCCTGAGAATCTTTTACCCAAAGGAATCTGTGTCTCTTTGCAAGGAATAAGCCCGATGAAAACAATAATACAGAAAGAAGGCAATCTCTGGTTGCTATTAATTCACAAGGGGGCCTTCAGGAAACAGTGAAATCAGCTTGTTGAAGAGAAAGCACCTGACAGTAAAGCTGAACAACTTCACCTCCAAACAAATGAAATTTAGTCACAAACCCAGAATGATCTCTTTCCCTACGAAAAAGGGCTGCTGTTAAGAAAGTGAGCATGTCCTAATCCCTACCTCCTGTCATTATTAATTCTGCTTATGTGCATGGATAGGAATTTATCACATTTGTTAAATAAATAGGAACTGAAGTAGGGCCATGAACAATACAAGCCAGACTCTCCAACAATACAAACTCTCCCCCTGAGTTCCTGTCCCCGAAATCCTCTCCAGGCCACACTGGGCACCTGCCTGACTCCTTCTCCAGCATGAGCTCTGAGATGTGTGGAGGCTGGGCCCGGGGCCCACCTCGTTTACTGCTTAGCGCAAGAGATGTGCTCAAAAATGATCTCTGGTATCTCTGAGACACCTTAGAAAAGATCTTCCTTATTCACATTTAAGAGACAGTTACACGGTGCTTATTATGTCCCTGTTACTCATTGTTCTAAGTTTAAAAAATTTTCCAAATATCAACCTCTCAAAATTATCAAGCCCATTACAGGGACAGAAACTGAGGCAGAGTGGGGTTGGGTAAGTCGCCCGAGGCTCCAGGGTTGATTTGCAGGATTTGGAGCCAGCAGTGTGGGCTCAGACTCGGTGATGGCCGCTTGGAGGGAAAGGGGCCTGGGGTCTCCCGTGATGCAGGGGCCAGTTTCCGGCGACAGCATCACCCCCACGAGGTAAGGGTCTGCCAAGCACGGCCACGCCTGCCAGCTGGGCTCTCCTTAGGGGGAAGTGAAATTGCCTCCTACACTTCTGTCCACTGGCCCCCTTCTGCTCTCTGGAATTGCCTTGAAACAGTCCATTTTCTCTTCCTCATAAAAAATCATGGTCTTATTGTTCATATAGATGTCACACCTTTACCTGCCTTTACAAACGGTCCACAATTCAGTTGTTTTCCCCAAATGGAGATAAGGCTCATTTTCATCATTCTGATTTAGTGAGATTTTGTTATTGGTAGAACAGGGTGCATCCAGAAATGTGGTTTTCCAAAAGTATATTTAAGGCTAATTTTCAAAATGGCTGGAAAATTGCTACATTCAGAATGCCAGCCGGAGGAAATGGTTGCCTCCGGGAGGGCTACGGGTTTGATGCATGGGTCTGACAGTCACCATCTGTGCTTTCTGCAGGGGCGGCCACGCCACGCAGGGATGTGCAAGGTAAAGATGCAGTCGAGGACTTTAAAGTAAAACAGCAGTGGGCTCACTGAACTGATTAAATCCCACTTCCCACCATGGTGTGTGTTCCACCTGCATCCAGCCTTCCCATCATGGAGCACTGCACGTGGAACCTAAAACTTGTTCTTTACAAAATTCGACGCATTACAGATAGGCTGTTTCTGAAAAGTTATTTACACCACGGCCTTTCCTATTTATGAAAATAAAAGGAAAATAGAAACTCAGAGCTCAGCCATTTCTACACAAGGTAGAAATGCAATCATCTGAAGAAGAGATAGCAAGTTAACAGGAAGAGAGGCAGAACACAAACCAAATGTAGAAGGAAAAATAAAACGTAACAGGAATGAAGATGAAACTGGAGGGAGCAGAAAGGGAGAACAGATCTAGTATATAATACAGAGCAAAAGACATGAAAGATAAAAATGAAAAATTCTAGCAAAGTAAAATTGAAATAAAACAAGAATTTTTAAGGAAAGATTAGAGAAGGAGATTCACCAAATACGTAACTAGTGTCTCCGAGAAAAAACAAAACAGTAAAACAAAATAAATACCTGTATATATAATAAAAGATACCCTTTCCTGAACATTTTGAATCTATACGCTTAAACATACGTGAATCTATACACTGAAAGGGCTACCATGGGCCACATCAGGTGAATGAGAATACAATACCAGGATGTATCTTAGTAAAGTTATTGCAGTTTAAAGATGAACACTGATTTGGGCAGCTAGGAAAGCCTCCGCTCTCTCCTCAGATTTCCAAAAACAGAACCCAGGAATGGCAGGGAAGATGGTGAGTAGGAAGTGCCAGGAAGCCATTTCCTCTCTAGACAGCAACTGCACTGGCAGAATGTCTGATGTAACTATTTTGGAATTCTGGAGTCCATCTGAAGGCTTGCAGCTTCCAGGGGAGGCTTGGATGGTAAGTCACAGTTAATTTTGGTTAACTCTGGCTCTTAGTACAGCGGTGGCTACCCATTCCCCACCCTTGATCCTGTGGCAGGCAGCTGTGCCCACGTTCCCGGATCAGCATGCATGTGACCTGCAGGAGCCAGGTGGGCAATGAGGACCGTGTCCTCCAAATACCAGGACCCTGCGATCTGGCTGCTTCTGACTGTGGAGCTGTGGGCACGGTGGCAGATGCTGTTGCTGCAGCCCTCACTGGCTGAAGTGGCTTTCATGGTATTTAAAGAAGGAGCACCTTTAAGTTTTTTTGCCTTCATTCTCCTCTCCCCCTTTTATCCCTTTTGAGAGCCAGGTACTTAAGGATTAGAGCATTCAAAAGCAACTGCATAAAGGGAGCGTTCAGGAAGTCATTACACATACCCAGGGAAAGATGTGGCTCAGAAACCCCCTAGAAACCCTTACGTTTATACCTCAGGTTGATCCCCAGTACAGAAACACTCTACAATTATTAAAAACAAAAACAAAACAGCAAACCCTGGGCGAGGGGAAAAAATGTGATTAATAGAGACACCATAGTATGAGATTCAAACGTCCAGTTTCCCACAAAAAACAACAGGGTATACAAAGAAGTAGGAAAGTATGACCCATTCAAAGGGAAAATACAAACAGACAGAAACTGTCCCTAAGAAACTGTCTAGTAAGTCTGTCATCCTGCTCAGATGGCAGACTTACTAGATAAAGACTCTGAAATAACCATCTTAAAGATGCTCAAAGAGATTATTAGATGCTTAAAGATGCTTAAACAGCTAAAGGAAGATGTGAACAAAGTCAAGAAAACAATGTATTAACAAAATGAAAATATGAATAAAGAGATAGAAATCATAAAAAACTTAAAAGAAATTCTGGAGTTGAAAAGTATAATAATTGACATGAAAAATTCACTAAAGGAATTCAAAAACAGATTTAAGCAGGTAAAAGGAAGAGTAAACTTGAAGATAGGAAAATTGAAATTATCAAGTTCTGAGGAATAGAAAGAAAAAAGATTGAAGAAAAGTGAACAAAGTGTAAGGGACCTATGGGACAGCATCAAGTGGACCAACGTATGAATTGTGGGGGGTCCCAGAAGGAAAAAAAAGAAAGAGGGAGGGGAGAGAGAGAGAGGAATACTTGGATAAATAATGGCTGAAAGCTTCCCAAATTTTAGGAAAGATATGGATCTACAAATTCAAGAAGCTCAATAAACTCCAAGTAGGATAAAGTCTAAAAGAGCCACATTGAGACACACTGTAATCAAACTGTTGAAAGCCAAAGACAAAGCGAGAATCTTAAAAGCAGCAAGAGAAAAGGAACTCTTCACGTACAAGGGATTCTGTAGAAGATTATCAGAGGACTTCTCAGCAAAAGCCTTGCAAGCCAGAAGGTAGTGGGATAATATATTTAAAGAGCTGAAAGAAAAAACTGCCAACCAATAATTTTACATCCGGCTTTCTTTCAAAACTGTCTTTCCAAACTGAGGAAGGAACTAAGACGTTTGCAGACAAGCAAAAGCTGAGGGGATTCACTGCTACTATACCTGCCCTGCAAGGAGTGTCAAAGGGAGTCCTTCAAGTTGAAATGAAAGGATGCTAGGCAGTAACTCAAAGGCATATGAAAGTATAAAGTTCCCTGGAAAAGATAAATATACAGACAAATATTAAAATAAGTATTATTGTAATTTTGGTTTGTAAATCTATTTCTTATGTTCTACATGAGTTTAAAGACTAGTGCATCAAAAACGACTATTAGTCCAAGTTTTTGAACACAGAGCAGAAAGATGTAATTTGTGATGTCAGTAACTGGAAGATGGCGAGGATGGAGCTGAACAGGAGCAGAGTTTTTATATGCTGATGAAGTTATGTTGTTGTAAATTCAAATTAGAGTGTTTTAATTTAGGATGTTAAATGTAATCCCCATGGTAACCACAAAGAAAACAGCTGCAGAGTATACACAAAAGGAAATGAAAAGTGAATTAAAACATTTCACAACAAAAAATCAGCTAAACACAAAAGAATACAATAATGCAGTGAATGAGGGACAAAAGTCCTATAAAGTATATAGAAAACAAATAGCAAATGGCAAAAGTAAATCCCTTATTATCAGTAATTACTTTAAGTGTAAAACGACAAACCTCTCCAATCAAAAAAATAGAGGTTGGCAGAATAAGTAAAAATCCACGATCCATCTATATGCTGTCTAAAAGAGATTCATTTTAGATCCAAAGACATAAATAGTTTGAATGGGAAAAGATATCCCATGCAAACAGTAACCAAAGAGAGTGGGGTTGTTATACTACTATCTGAAAAAAAGAGACTTTAAATCAAAAAGGGTTACAAGAGAAAAAGGACATATATATTAAATTATATATAAACACATACCTAATAATAGACTCTCAAAATATACAAAGCAAAAACTGACAGAATTAAAGAGATAAATAGATAGTTTTAAAATAATCACTGGAGACTTCAATACCCAACTTTCAATGATAGATAGAACAACCAGACAAGAAGATAAGTAATGAAATAGAGGACTTGAACAATAAACCAACTAGATCTAACAGACATATACAGAACACTAGCCCAACAACAGAATACACATTCTTCTCAAGTTCACATGGGACATTCTCTATGACAGACCCTATGTTAGGCCGCAAATCAAGTCTCAATAGATTTTAAAAGACAGGTATAATACAAAGAATCTTTGTTGACTATGATAGGAAAAAATTGGAAATAAGTAACAGCAGGAAAACTGGAAAATTCACACATTTGTGGAAATTAAACAACACACTCTTAATCAGTGAGTCAAAGAGGAAATCACAGAGAAAATTAGAAAATACAAGTATTTGTCTCTTAAAGATACAAATTTAAATGAAAACACAACATACTAAAACTTATGGGATTCAGTGAAAACAGTGCTAAGAGGAAAATTTATGGCTGTAAAATGCTTGCATTAAAAAAAAGAAGAAAACTCAAATCAACAATCTGCCTTTACAACTTAAGGAGCTGGAAAAAGAAGAACAAACTAAACTCAAAGCTGGCAGAAGGAAGGAAATAATAAAGATTAGAGTGGAGATGAATAAAATAGAGAAGAGAAAAACAATAGAGAAAGTCAATGAAAGCAAGTGTTGGTTTTTTGGAAAAATTAACAAAACAGAAAAGATTAACTGAGAAAGAGAAGACTCAACTTACTGAAATCAGAAATGAAAGTGGGTAAATTACTACCAACTCCGCAGAAATAAAAAGGATTATGAGACCACTATGAATAGCTGTATGCCCACAAATTGATAACATGGATGAAGTGAAGAAGTTCTTAGAAACACAAAACCTACCAACACTGAGTCATGAAGAAATGGAGAAGCTGAATAGATCTATAACTAGTAAGGATATTGAATCAGTAATCGAAAACTCCTCGACCAAAAAAAGCCCTGGGCCAGATGGCTTCATTAGTGAATTCTACTGAACATTGAAAGAACTTACATATACTCTTCTCCAACTTTTCGAAAAATTGAAGAGGAGAGAACATTTCCTAACCCACCAGAAAGCATCTAAATTGGCAAAGAAGAAATGAAATTACCTCTGATGACATGAACTTAAGTGTCCATTGATAGATGAATGAATAAACAAAACGTGGTAGATCCATACAGTGGAGATTTATTAAGCTTTAGCAAAGAATGAAATTCTGATACATACTGCAACATGGATAAACCTTGAAGACATTATGCTAAGTGAAATTAGCCAGACACAAAAGGATAAATACTGTATGACTCTTATTTATATGAAATACCTAGAACAGTCAAATACACAGAGACAAAAGTAGAACAGTGGTGACCTGGGGCTCGGGGGGAGGGGCATGGCAGTTACTGTTAGAGGAGGACAGAGCTCCAGTTTGGAGATGGAAGGTGGTGAGGATCCCACGACAATGTGAATTTATTTAATGCCACTGAACTGGGTACTTAAAAATGGGTAAAATGGTGAATTTTCTGTTATGCGTATTTTATCACAATAAAAAAAACTAGAAGACAGTGGAGTTACATCAATCACACATTCAAGGAAAGAAAGTGTACGAAAGGATTTAATGTCTGATTAAATTGTGTCTCAGATACACAGAGTCGGTGTTTGTCCCCTCCATCTCATCACGTTTCCCAAGACTCTTTTACATCCCAGTCATGACTATTCAACAAGGGTTTCTTTCTTTCTTTCTCTCTCTCTTTTTTTTTTTGAAGATGGTAAATTGAAAATAATACACTTCTGATTAAGAAGCTTCTACTTTCTCTTTCTTTATAAGACAGGCATTAAAATTTAAAAGCCAGAACATGGAATAAGTGCTAATGAAAATGTCAGCAAGTGAGAGTTTAGGTTTTAAAATGTCGAGAACAAGAAATACAGGATGAGTGTGAAGGGTCTAGCAGCTCTGTTTTATCCCTTGAAACGTCCTCCAAATGTCACATAAAAAACCATTTGTGATTCATTTTCATGAATGATGACTTAAATTATTTTTAAAAAACCCAAATCTGGAAAAGCCTAATAGAAAAGCAGCGTCTATGGCTGGGTGAGTGGTTTCTCCAGTCAGAGCCACCTGTGTCGAAGACTTAACCCTGCACCGTTTCTCTTGTAAGACAGATCTGGTTTCAATCTGTGTTTCTTCAGTTTTTATCAGTGCTGGCCTAGATTTCCAAAGCTGAGCTAAAATGGAAATAGTCTTTTCTCTCTTTAACCCATCTGTCTCCTTTTATTTACATAATATAATATTTTTTCCCTGAATAATTCTGTTTTTTTTCTTTAAAAAGTCAAAATGGAAGTAGAATAAACAGAAACTTTTTCATCACAAAGGGAAACTCAGGATCTTCTCTTGGTCTTTATACTCAACAGGGCCTCAGGACTAGTCCAAATTCAAAGAAAATTAGCAGGAGGTGAGGCTCTAAAGCAACAAGGCTCTTTCTCTAAGGCTCCATCATCTCAGGCTCTCATTTCTCAAGCGACTAGTGACTCCTCCCAAAAGACAGAATGAAGGAGAGTTTCTGAAAATCTGCTCACGTCGGCCTCCTTACTCTGAAGTGAGGAAATCAAGCTGGATAATTACTTTGCTAAGTACCAGTGAGGGACGGGTTTACAATTATGTGGGTTCTGTTGTTGTTAACTGCTGCCAACGGAATAATTTATCAAGTTACGGCATCTCCTTGAGGGAACTGAAAAGCACATTAACAGTAAGAAATGATTTCTAAAGCAGACTTAATTACTACTATATGTGTTTTTAATGTTGGCTGAAGATACACAGGGAGACAGGCTAAAGTGGCATGTGACGAGTCCTCAGTTAGTCTGTCAGCCCTGAATGCATATTGAGAAAGACATAAAAAATTAAAGATCAAGACGTAGAAGCAGATTCCCTTGTCATCCCCAAATAACTGCAGTATTTGCTGGTGAGGTGAAGGTTCCGGCAGGCAGATACCTGACAAAGACAGTTCTGTGGACTTCAGCTGCAAATTAGGAGAGGGGCTGGGTGACAAGTCGGTGCGGAGAGATGTAGATTTGGTTGTATTCTGACTGATCCACACCTGAATGGTTATTTAATCCATTCCCATATTTCCAGGTCACCAAGGTCTTTTCACCTCCTACTCAATCTATTCAACACCCCCCTACATACACAGATTTATTTAGCCTCGTGAAGGCGGCAACATACCACATCCTCCAGGTGCCTCCACCTTACCCGCACCATCTCCAATGAACAAGTGCTCCTAGCTATTGACAGACAGGCTCAATGTAAACACAGGGGCTTCAGGAACACAAGTGACCTCTCGGACACAGAGGACAGAGGTCAAACTGTTCTCCCATGTTCATAATTTCTTGTGATAATACAAACACATGGTCCAAAATAACAGAATGATTGGCTGATGGAGAACTGTTAAAGAGATTTTTAAGTCAAGAAAAAACCATTACATCCGGTTTAAACAATGGCCTGGACTGCCTTTCTGATTCCCATTAGTAGTCAACTTCGCTTTTGGATGGAAACCTTTTCTTTCGTCCTTTGGCCTGACGCACATTAAAACCAAGTTTTCCTTAAAAACAGAATTTGTGGTCACTACCCCCAAGCGCCGGCTGGACATTTCCGGGGCTAGTTCAGGTGGCAGTGCTGCGTGTGGCATAACTAACATCTATAAACTGGATGCAGATTACGGGGAAGCAGAAATGTGATGTAAAGACGGTCAAAGAATAAACATGGAGAGTTGAGGAATAGTTTCCCTGGAGAGCTGTCCGGCAGGGACACAGCAGTGCTCTGGGAAATTTAGTTATATTTATTTGCCTGTCAGTGAAATAAAGATCAGAGAGGAGAAGAAAAACCTCAAGGAACAAGGCAGAGTTGTCCCAAAGGTCATAAAGAAGAATTGCAGGTTTCAAGCCCCTGGCATAGAAAATACATTTTGAAAACATACACAAGCGTCTGATTCTGATGTCAGTTTTGCCAGAAATCAACAGGATGAACCGTTTTTCTCTCGAGTCGTGGTGACACCGGGAGGATGTACTGCACGTGCAGTTTCTCGTGGTCTGCGCCCTTGCACAGACGATTTGCTGCACTTTACCCTCCAGACGGGCTTGTCCTCTTGTGCCACCCCTGACCCACTCTCTTCTCCCCCCACCGCCCCATCTTCAGGTCCCCCGGATCAGAGGGACCTGGCGGATCACTGGTACACACACTCCCTCTTCCGAGGGGATCTGAATCTGCAAAACTGCCGCAGCCACCCCTCGGGGCCCCCACAGGGCCGCAGGCAGAGAAGCCCCAGTGCAGAGCCCAGAGCTGCAGGGAGTCCAGGGTGCTAGGCAGCGGGCAGGGGTGCAGGCAGAGTCTGGGAGGCAGGTGGAGCTGGGTCCCCACGGCCCCCGAGTCCCCTGGCAGAGCTGAGGCACAGGGCCGAGGGGCAGGCCCACGGCCTACGTGAGCGGGTCTCTGGGGGTGAAGCCCGGAGACCCCTGGGGTGCAGGGTATCAGGAGCACACACTCCACAGGGTCCTGGTTCTGCCCATGTTAGAAACTGGGCAAAAAGAAAGAAGAAAACATGACAAGCACTGGCTGTCCTCAACAGAAGAATTCATTTTTTCCCCTCGGAAAAATATTTCAAAAGCTGATGTTGAAAGAAACATGTAAAATGGATTTAAGGCAGTTTAAATTCAAACGGACGGCTCTGGACAGTGTGAGATGCCGGCCCCATGGCGGCCCAGGAAGAGGGGAAAACAACCTACCCTGGATCCTGACACTGAGTCACGGGACAGCAGCTGTGGAATTTTATTTACTTTTTCTAGATTTTACATGAAATGAAGATGACCTGGCCCCGCCTGATACAGACCCTGGGCAGGAGCCGCAACACTGACAGAGAGGCACATGAAGGGGGGCCCTGGATGCTGAGGGCGGGACCGGGAAAGGTGTGCAGAAGCCACATAGGTCTGGCTCCATTTCCAGAATATCCAAATTATAATCTCTCGGGTGGGGCCTAAGCATGTGCATTTAAAAAAGGTTACACAGGTGGTTCTGATGTAGAGCAGGATGAGGACCACTGCATAGGCCATGCAGAACCACGGGAGGCTCTGAAGAATCATACCCAGATCCTCTTTCCATGGACATCCAAATCCAAGCCCTGATACACAAGAGTGGTAGATTCTAGAAGGGCGATTACCACTGACTACTCACTATAGAATTCAGCGGCATCTACTACATCTGAAAGTGAGAAGAGATATTTCATGTGCTGTGAGCATGCAATGTGATTCATAAAAAGTGCTGAAACAGGAAAAAGCCCCACCGTTTTCTCCCCACCCTGAACTCTGTGGGCAAACTGGAATTTGTTCTTCCTGTAAACAAACCATTTCTAACTAGGAACACTGATTCTTAGATAACTGGCTAATCCTTTAGAGAACCTCAAACCAACGGTATGCCTGGGCTCCGCGAGTTAAGGTTTAGAAAACATCTGAGAGCAAAGATTCTGACTAGCTATGCTAACAAGAGAGGGCTGCGAGGATTCCAGCAAAGTTGCCTAAAGCTATGCAAGTTCACGATGATTTAACCTTTCTCAGGGACCCCAAACTAACTGCAATCAACTTGCTGGCATTAGGAAAGTGATGCAGAAGTCGGTGGCAGAAATTTTATATTACCTCTTAGCATTAAAGTACTCAGATATTTTAGATCGCAAACAACATAAAGAATATACTTCCAGGACACAGCTCTTCTCCCAAGGAAATAACAGGTAACATGTGGCTGTTACCTATATAACTTTTGGTCAGAACTATATTTCGTAGCACGTGTCTTCAAACACATTTCTGCTGCTGCACAGACAGCCACAGACGTTGTACTTTTAAAGTGTCTCTAAGTATCCCAGGCTGGAGAGGCTGAGGTCCAGGGAAGGGCAGCTTATTGTGTAATATTTTGCAGAATCAAAATCGTGGACAAATAAAGATGGCTTGGTGCTAGTAAATCACTCTGCCCAAAGGCGGTAGCACAAATAGTCCCCTCGGGTTGTACTAAGAGGAGGTTTCTAGTATAAAGGCTGCCCCTTTGGTCCTTAATAATTTATTATGGTCTAGTGGAAGCAAATGATAAATTATATATTAGGCCATAGTCCAGAAACTTCCCTCATGTACACCTAGGCTGAAGTTGTCATTTTAGTCACATTCAGGAAATAGATTCTTTTTTCCTCACTTGTCTTCAGGGGCATTCATTCAAGAAGCATTGAATAAACACATTTAAATTCATTCCAGTTATAAAATAGTCACTACCTACTGAGCACCGACCTATATATACTAGGTGCCATGCTTGGTATCTGTCATTTAAGTCTCTCTATTTAATCCTCCCTCCAGTTTTTTCAAGGGAGGGATTACTATCTTCACTTTTCTAGAGAAGGAAATTAAGGTTCAGAGACGATAGGCAATTTACCCAAGATGAAAAGGCTAATCCGTGGCAAAGCCAAGTCCAAAGCTGGACCACCTTACGTTGGCTTCTTTCACATTTGAAAGACCAGCTCAAGTCTTCAGACAAAGCCAGCAGTTCCCTTGGTTGTGCTAATCTGGATGGTGTGTGTGTTTCTATGACTGCGTCTATTATGCAGTAATTATTTATAAACTTTTCTTCACGAGATTACAAGCTCCTCGAAGGCAGGATGCACGTCTTCTTGTCCGTCTCTGCAAACGCAGGGAGTAGCATCCACTCACTCAAAGTTTCCTAAACGACCACTGTGTGCTAAATGCTCAGTTAGGGCTGCAGATGCAGGAATGACCAAGATGCATGTGGTCCTCGTCCCCACGGAGCTCACATTCCAGGGGAGGAACGGACAGTTAAACGAGCAACGGAGCATACTAAATGCTACAAGAGGAAAGGTACAGGGGTTACAAAGTCTGTGAGCTTAAAGCGTGGGACTGTTCCTATCCTCCTGGGAGAAAAGAGGGCAGGAAGGGACCTGGTTCCCTTTAGTGGGGACAGTGGCTGAAGAGGGAAGATGTCTCTGTTGAGGTGAGAGCTTGACTCTGATTTAGCCAGGGACTGCGTGGAGGTGAAGAAGGGGGAGACGATGCTGGGAAGAGGAAACAGTACGAGCAAAGGCAGGAGGTGAGAGGAAAAATGAGAAGGAGGCGGTGGAGAAAGCTGGGGCTGCAGGTGTGGGCAGGACCAGACAAGGAAGGTCCTGGAAAGCGTTTTATTCTAAGGTTACTGGAGAGGCCGTTGAAGGGATTCACACACTGAGTGATACGATTAGGTTTGAAAGTTACTTTAACACAAAGGGGAGAATGAACTACATAGTGGAGGAAGCAGACGCAGGAGACCAGATAAGGAGACAGGCTCGGAGTCCAGGGGAGAGACCCTGGGGGCTGGACGAGGGCCTGGCAGCAGAGATGGAGAGAAGGCTCTGGATGCAGAATCAATAGGTTTGGTTTCTAATTGGATGGAGGTGGTCAGTGAAATAGGAGTGAAGGGCCGTCCTGGGACTCCGGCTCGGGCAACTGGACACACAGTAGGTCACTTTCTGATTTAGATTGGGAGATAGGAGAATGAGCATTGTTGAGGACTAGTGTCATGCCTGGAGTGGACTCGTTCACTAAGAAATGGAGATCCACGGTGGGATGTGAATTGGACACAGGACGATGGAACTTACCAGCTATCAGACTGCGTAGGATTTCTCAGAGATGGGTGGAGAAGAGAGCTCCGTAGAGAAGTATCTACAGTCAGATGGAGAGAAAGGAGGCATCAGAAGCCCCCGAGAAGGAAGGCGAGGCCAGAGAAGAAAATTGAGGAGAGGGCCACGTCCCGGAAGCCAGAGTAGAATTTCTCAAGAAGGTGGGAGTGGTCTCACAGGGCCAAACATTTCTCCGCGGCCAAGTAGGTCAAGTAGAAATTAAGGAACAAGCAGATTAAGGGACCTGGTTTGGGGCCACCCAGCTACAGTGAGCCAGAAGCCAGACCCGGAGTCTGTGTATTTCCCAATGTTTTACTGTTTTTCACCTTTCCGAGTCAACAAGTGCCTTCTGCTGGGAGAGCACAGCTGTCACTGCCAGGCCGCCGGCACAGCAGTGGCTCCTGCAGCCATGCCCTTAGGCCTCTCATTGCTCCCTGGCAAAACCGGGCGTGTGGGAAGCTGTTAGGACTCAATGAGATCATGCGATGCCTGGAGGTGGGCGGGGCTCCAGGTGGGTGAGGCCTCCCTGGACGCTGGTCCTGTGCTTCCCAACAAGGGTGTGCTATACCCAGAGTCTGAAGAAGGCACTTCTGTGGCCATGCAGACTGACTGACGTGGGCAAGCAGACACCAGAGCAGCTGCCCTTATTAGCTTTGGGGATGACAATAACAACTAGAAAAGATGAGAAAGGAGGACAAAGCTCTTTGCATATGACTGCACTGATTCTAGATATGCAGAGAGATGAAAGGAAGCTCCACTTCTTATAGCCCCTAAATGTCAAACGGAAAGGAAAGTAAAGACCTACAGAAAGTGAGTAAGCTTCGATTCCTTGGGAAAAAAGAGGTATAAATGGCTGATTTTCTGTGAAAGAATTTGGCTTTCTAAGCAATGAGAAAATAAATTAATTAGGATTAAATAAGTCAACATGCAACAAGTATTTACAAAGTACCACTTTTAGCCAAACACTATCCAGGACTTTGTGGGAAATACTTAAAAATAAGAGGGGGGATGACCTGTTAGAATTGCTTGGAAGATGTGTTAAAAGTAATTTTAACTGAAAACCATTTTCATATAAAATGATAATAAACTATGTGCCAAGTGCTGGGCTGTCCCCTCCCACAGCGTCTCTGGGTCCTCAGTCCCAGGGGGAGTGTGATCATCCCTCATTCAGGTGGAAAATGAGGCTCAGAGAAGTGAAGGCGCTTTCCCATGTGTGTATAGTTTAAAGGTGGCAGATTGATGATGTGAACCCAAGGTGTCTTCCATCCCTACACAATGCCAATGCAAGTACACAATCACTATGCTTTTTACAAGTCTGCTCTTCTCATTTAAAAAAACTTACCAGTGTGGGCTTCCCTGGTGGTGCAGTGGTTAAGAATCCGCCTGCCAATGCAGGAGACACGGGTTCGAGTCCTGGTCCGGGAAGATCCCACATGCCGCGGAGCAACTAAGCCTGTGCACCACAACTACTGAGCCTGTGCTCTAGAGTCTGCAAGCCACAACTACTGAGCCCGTGAGCCACAACTACTGAAGCCCGCGTGCCTAGAGCCCGTGCTCCGCAGCAAGAGAAGCCACCACAATGAGAAGCCCATGCACCGCAATGAGGAGTAGCCCCTGCTCACCACAACAAGAGAAAGCCCACGCACAGCAATGAAGACCCAACATGGCCAAAAGTAAATAAATAGGTAAATAATTTAAAAAAAACCCAAAACTTACCAGTGTGCCTTATTCATATCATATTCCCCACGTTGAAAAAAGTCACATTGAGCTTAAAAATAAATGTACCTCCACTTTATGCAACTGAAAAGCTGGCCATGAATCAACATTTTCTTCAGAGTGTGGATTTTTGTTGCTACCTACCACAGATTTACAGAAACAGACTCTCACTTTCTCATTTACATAAAATAGATAATTGTTACTACTCTGCTGTAAGGTCTCCCTATTTTTTTTTGGACAGTACCCTTTTGCAATGTTCACAAGTACCCTGATTTATTTATTTTGAAGTTTGGATGGTCATCTATGGAATTCCTTCAAATGGGGGCTTACCCACGCATTCTTTATAGAGAATTAGTAATCACAACCCAGTTAGGGTGTCCTGATTTCCCCTCTCCTACTGTCCTCTCACAAGCACTGAATAAGGGGCAGGCAATTTCCAAGCATTTTTATATTACAAACACAGCATTTACATCTACATAAATAGCTTTTCAGGGCACAACATACAAAATGAATCTGTCATTGTTATTTCCTAATACATTCCAGAATATTGCCTTGCTAAATCACAGTCCCTAAAACCCACAGAGAAAAAAATAACACCTTCCTTTTCCACTGTAAGGTACACAGGCTAAAAGATGCCGTTACATAAGCATGCCTCTGCTAATTAATCAGAGCTGGCCATACTCATTTCTCTAAAGTAAGGAATAAAACCAAATAGTGTCATTTACTTTTTTTTTTGTGCCCTGCTCTAGTTAAAATTAAAAAGGCCAGGATAAACTCAGCTGAAGAATGTTGCTTACAATTCTTTTTTTCTAATTACTCAAATCAATGGGTATTAAAAAAAAGCATCCTCATATTCAGTTTGATTGTTGGTTTTATATGATAAGATGGCTAATTAAAACTACTGCACATGGGCTTCCCTGGTGGCGCAGTGGTTGAGAGTCCGCCTGCCGATGCAGGGGACACAGGTTCGTGCCCCGGTCTGGGAAGATCCCACATGCCACGGGGCGGCTGGGCCCGTGAGCCATGGCCGCTGAGCCTGTGCTCCGCAACGGGAGAGGCCACAACAGTGAGAGGCCCGCGTACCGCAAAAACAAACAAACAAACAAAAAAACCTGAGCAAAAAAAAAAACTACTGCACATTCTGGCACATTCTAGTACGCAGTTTATGATTGTGAAAAGGTCACACACTTGAGAACAAAGTTCAGTACACCTCCCGCGTTTAGCTAACTAATCACAGAGGGTGTTTAAAAAATAATTTCTAGCCCTCTCTTCTGAGAAGCTTCTCTTCTTTTCCCTGTTTACTCATGATTACCCATCAATACACCTCTCTTCCTCAGGGTGATCATATTTATGGGATCCCTCCAAATGCCTCAGCAACTTTACAGTTCTGTGGAGGGCATTAGAAAACAAGGATTCTGGTTTGGTTCTGGTAAAAACAAAACAAAATCCTGGAAAAATAACATTCCAGAACTAGGATACTTAGCTAAGATCCACAAGATATCCGTGGCATTGATCTTATGGTAAATGAGACAAAGAAATATACTTGAAAGCCACTGCTCCTTGGTGAAGGAGAGAACACACCTCTGCCTCTCCTTGGAGGGTCTCTAAACGCAGACAGGGCATCTGCTGGCCCCGACCCCATGGCACAGCCTTTACCCTCTCGCAAAACCCAAGCTTCACCTGGTCTTTTCAAAATGAATCATAATTGCGGATGTCCAAATATCGTATAAAATGGCTTATATGTGGAATCTAGAAAAATGACACAGTTTAGAGACACAGATGTAGAGAACAAACGTATGGACACCAAGGCGGTGGGGGGGGAGGACGGTGGAATGAATTGGGAGATTGGGATTGATATATACACACTACTAGGTATAAAACAGATAACTAATGAGAACCTACTGTATAGCACCGGGAACTCTACTCAATGCTCTGTGGTGACCTAAATGGGAAGGAAATCTCAAAAAGAGTGGATATATGTATATGTATAGCTGATTCACTTTGCTATATACAGCAGAAACTAACACAACATTGTAAAGCAACTATACTCCAATAAAAATTAATTTTAAAAAACCCCAAATGAATCATAACCTCAAGACAAGCCTAAATCTTTTCATGCTACTGATGTCTGATTAACCCATTCACGTAAGCACATACTCCAGTTTCTACTGTGTCTAAAAACATTCACTCTTTCACGCTTCCAAACCCTGACTGTGTGTAGTTTCATACTGCTCAGCAGTTTCAGGACTCCTCTGTATTTTAATGTGTTGGTGGTGGGCTTCCCCGGTGGCGCAGGGGTTAGGAATCCGCCTGCCAATGCAGGGGACACAGGTTCGAGCCCTGGTCTGGGAAGATCCCACATGCTGTGGAGCAACTAAGCCTGTGAGCCACAACAGCTGAGCCTGCGCTCTAGAGCCCATGAGCCACAACTACTGAAGCCTGCGTGCCACAACTACTGAAGCCTGCGTGCCTAGAGACTGTACTCTGCAACAACAGAAGCCACTGCAACGAAGAGTAGCCCCCGCTCGCTGCAACTAGAGAAAGCCCGCGCGCAGCAACAAAGATCCCACACAGACAAATAAATAAAGTAAAAAGAATAAAAATTTAAAAAATAAAGTGTTGGTGCATATTCTGCCTCTCCTCCGTCTCAGGTCTGGTAGGATAAGGAGCGTTAAGTAACATGACTTAAAGGATGTCAGCCACAGATGAAGAACTCAGTGAGTTTGCAGACTGAGCACGGTGTTACTGACTTCTTACACATGGTTCTTCCTTCTCTCGACCCTTTTCTAGTCTTATACAGGGATGTAAAGATAGGCCATCATGAGAAAAGTACAGCGAGAACAAGAGACAAATAGCTGTGTACTTGATTAGAGGAAAGGAAATGACTTGTTCTATATAAGTTAAAGGAAATCTTGGTGACTGCTCCCTTTGACTTGTATTTCAAATAGGGTTCACTTTCTTTAATTAAAATATTTTACACACCTTCACAATGCTTTTCAATGCCAGCGTCTTATCCCTAGGAGGTCTACTTTGATTTATATTATTTAACATTTCCAATTTGCAATGACTTTAGCAAGAGGTGAGAGTCCATCCTTATCCACTTTCTGAGAAGATGGTAGACAGTACATTGCAGAGGCCGCCTGATGGACGGACGCTGAGCTACAGGCAGTGGCTGAGGGAAAACCTATGGCTCTGGGTTCTTGGCCCAGCGGCTCCTTCAGGCCGCTGCAGTTGCATGGGAGAAGTCCTGAAGACCAACCCATTTCCTTATCTAAAATGCCATATCAGGATCATAATAACCACGTGAGTAACAATATCAACACAAAGGGCTGTTAAGTGAGGCCTCGAAATAATGACTGTAGAATGTGATGACAAACGTAAGTACAGCGATGAATACTTTTAATTAAGATCAATTATTAATTGATATTAAATATTAATTGAGTATTTAAGAACAGTCACATCCCAAATTGAAAATATCAAAGCAGAGAGGTTAAACGATTTGCCAGGGTTGCACAACAAGGTGATTTCTGAGCCAAGATGAAATCGGTCACTTCTTGCGTTAATTTTCCTCACCCTCTGTTCAATTCAAGCGCAGTACAACTAAGCTTATCAATACTCTCTCAGGAGGGGATCGTAACTGCCCTGCACGCCCCCCAGTGCACAGCTGAGGTTCCCACTGGTGAGACCAGGGCACATGCATCCGGGAGCTGCCAGAGAAAGTCATGGAAGGAAGGATGCTGGCTCCTCCCAAGACTATTAATTTCCAGATAATGACAGTGCTCAATAAGACAGGAATCCTCCATGTATTTTCAACTGGCCAATTTAAAGCTTCTGCATGTTAAACAGGATTTATAAGGAAACCAATAAAGCAAAAGTTTAAATTGCAAAAACCGGGACCAGCTCCTATCCATCCCACTGTTCTTTAGCACTAAACAAATAGGAGAAATGAATTACTCTAATATCTTTTAGTAAGTAAGAGACTAACCAAACAAAATTAAGATAAAAGCAAAGGTAGGACTAAGAGAAAGCAGTAACAGGGTCCTTGTTGGTCCCAGGGGAGATGGGGTTCTGTGGTCTCAGAGAGACCCCCTTCCTCCTCGCCAGAGAGAAGCCTTACGTCTACCATCCAAAAGTTGCTAAGCTAGTCAGTTCAGGGAAAATCAGAAAAAACAGCTTTTAATTGGGAAAATGATAACTATTTGTAGATGATCCACTTATTTACTGGGAAAGCAATTACATGAAAAAAGTACACATAAGAAGAGAATTTGACATGGTAGCAAAGTCAAAATTACTGTACAGAAATTGACAGCTTTTACATACAGACAACACTAGCTCCAGGGTATCAAGAAAGAAATGATTCCATTTATTGTAGCTACAAAAATGATGAAATGCTTAGGAATAAAATTCATAAGAAGGGTGCAATTTCTACACAAAGGAAACTGAAAATGCTATCAAGGGACAGGAAAGATTTGAGTGTGGGAAAGGCTTATTATGTGTAACTTCATAAAGGGAAAAATTCAAACTTAAACCATAAATTTAATACAATCTCAGTAAGATTACCAACAGGATTTTGGTGTCATAACAGAAAAACTGATGCTGAAGTACATTTGGAAAAACAAACAAGCAAGAGTAGCTGGAGAAATTCTGAAAAGGAAGAATGTTAAGAGGAGCCTAGCTGCTATTTAGATTTTAAAACTTACTACAAAGCTGCAGCAGTTAAAACAATGTGGTACGAACACAGGCACAGACAAGCAGATCAATGCAAGTAAATAAAATACATAAGGGAATTTAGTATATGATGAAGGTGAGATTTCAAGTCAGTGGGGAAAAGATGGACCATTCAATCAGCAGAGTGTGGATGCCTGGATAAAGAGCCAGGACAAGGGTAAGTTACTTCTCCACCTCTAACCCTGCACAGGTACAGAGGCCAAAGGGAGCTATACTTTCAAACTGAAAAACATGAAGCAATAAAATAAAGAAATGGAAGATTTCTTTTTTAAGGAAAGAAAAGCCTGAGTGTGATATAAAACTAGAAGCCACAAAGGAAAACACTGATATATTTGAATCCAAAAACTATATTAAAAAAACATGAAAAGTACTATTAGAAATTCCAAAGACAAATGGAAACTGAGAAAAGGTAGTTACAATTTGCCATACATAAAAGGAGCTAATTTCCCTGTATATACACACACAGAGCCACAACTAAATCCTGTGGGGACAGGATTTAAACGAGTGTTCGTAGAGAAATGAGTACAAATGGCTCCTGAAATGTGAAAAGATGCTCACTCTCAGTCTTAAGCCTATTTTTTTTTTAACCTACCTTATTGGTTTAGATGAAAAAGTTTCCCAATACAATAGGTGGAAAGAGAAGCCCTCTCACACATTGCTGGTGGAGGTACCTCGTATAAGTTTTACGGAGAAAAATCTGGCATTATCTAAAATGCACGTCCCCACTGACCAGCAATTCCACTGCCAGAACCCACTCTGTAGACTCTCACAGTGTGAAATGAACGTGGAACACTCTTTTAAGCATTCTTTACATGGCAAACATGGAAAACCACCTGGATGGCCATCGACAAAGTTAGAATCCATCCACGTGGTAAGCGAGGGCCAGGGTGCTCCCCATGCACTGATGCAAACCGTCTGCCAAACGTTATTGCTGAACAAACAGAGGCAAGTGGCTAACCATGTGCATGGCTGGCCATCAGTTGTGTCCACAAACACACACACACACACACATACACTCTCGCTCTCTCTCTCTCTCTCTCTCTCTCTCTCTCTCTAAATAAGGAGAGAACAGCCCTGGCCCAGGGCAGGCATGAGCTGGGGCTGCAGAACAGGGCAAGGAGGGGACATATTTCCCCCTCCTTGAAAATATGAGTTCATGAAGGTATGAACTCTTCATACCTTTTGAATTTTGTACCAAGTACATGTACTACCTATTAAAAAATCAATAACATAGCATTTTTGCCTCCAAAAATTCTGGATTATAGACCTGTGCCTAGTAAAAAGCTAAGTCTGGGAGAATTAGATTGTTAAGGGAAATAATGCAAGAACACATACATATGTACATTTTCTGACTGTTTACTAAGTATTAATTTTCATTGTTTTACTAAATGAGTAAAGTATTGGGCTTGTTTTCACAAGCAAGAGGCTTTCATGGGAAAAAGGGTAACACAAATTTAATTTCTATGTGGCCTCCCTCCTCAGACTTGCGTGGGGTTCTTGTAACGTCAGTCGGCAGTATTGCAAGTTCATTACAGAGAAGGGAGAGAAAAGGGAGAAAAGAAAAATTACCTTTTCCATTCCAAAGTATCAAGGTGATGAAACTTAGTCAACAGTCTTATCTGAGCAGCCCCAAAGCATCTGCTTTTACCCTCGACTTCAACTTTTCCAAATTAAAAAACTATCTCAAATTTTCTTTTGTGTATTGCTATCTCAATTTCTCTCTATTTCATGAGTTTGCTAAGAATTTTCTGACTTGAAATTTCACTGCATTTAAAACTTCTTATAATAATGAGGTAAAACAATTCAAATTTTCTTTTGTGTATTGCTATCTCAATTTCTATTTCATGAGTTTGCTAAGAATTTTCTGACTTGAAATTTCACTGCATTTAAAACTTCTTATAATAATGAGGTAAAACATTTTAAAACAAGCATATGGACAAGGACTATACTATAACTGCATTGTATAAACCAGAAATGGCCAGGCAGCTAAATTAAACCCAATGGCGTTTCTTCCTTTATAAATACAGTAACTGCTTTGTTGCGAAATACTCAAAGTGCTAACAAACTCATTATTTCTGCCATTTTGTCTGTATCGTTACCTAGCTGGTTCCACGTGTTTCAATTTTATAGTTGCTCTTTCGCTAGACTGACCCGTAAGAATACTTACTACATCCAGTTGTTATTTGTTAGGAGGCTGGAGTCTGTGATCATTGAGAAAAGCCTCATGCGACCCAAGTTCCAAGCCTGGCTGTCTTTCTGATTTCTGTCCGCCCCCCACCACACCCCTTCGCCATGGGAGTAGAATGACCATTAAGCATTATTTTAGTTTCTATTTCAAAGGGGCCTTTGTAAGTTGGTCCACCTGCTCCCAAGAAGCATACTGTGTTCTTGAGAAGATAAATCCCTTCTTTTACCTCATTTCAGAGAGGCAGAGAATATACAGGACATGCCACTTCTCTGTGCTTCCCTAACTTTTGAACCATTTACAACGTGCTGTGAAGAGCCGTAATTCGCCTCTTGAGAAATTCACAGAGACCAGTAGCGTCTCATTCTTGGGGTGGAGAAATCAGTTGGGATGTGGTTACCACGCTCCATGCAGAGATGTGTGCAGGGCACCTCCCTTGGAGGTGTGATGCAAGACTGGAAACGTGATTTCTACAAATTCCAGCTTAAATTGGCTCGATGTACAATACAGGCTAAGTTATCTTGCTTGCAATATGCAAATTGATAACTGGTAGAACACACATCTGTAACTCCAGCCACTTGCAACTACAAAGCAGACCGTTGCCTCTGCTAACACGGGCTTGAAGGATTACGGTTTAGGAAGCTCTGTTTTGTGCCTCTGTGTGATGACGGGCAGGGTCACATCGCGGGGGCTTAGTAAGATGAACGTTAGTGAGCATGTGATCCTCTAGAAATCCAAGGGTGGTACTCACCGCACCCCCAAATCTCCCAGGCCCTCAGGTGAGGGCGCCACGGAAGTTAGTTAAAGTATAAAGGTGCCATTTTTATACAGAACAGGGAAATAAAAGGTAGGAGTAGGCTCCTGAAGTGTAGCTGGCCCCGGAAAGAAAGAAACTTGGAGAAAGCGTAAGAGGCCAAAATGACTGCTGCATCCACAGGTGGGAGAAAGAATACCTGGGAACATGTTAGGACGAGTGGTTAAAGGAGGAATTGGAAGTATGTGTCATGTTCTGGGTCAGTGACTTAGAAGGACAAGGACACGGCATCTGTCCTCCAGGCCACTAGTGGGCTTCACTCTCCCGAGGTTGGGGGCTGAGGCCAACCACACGTGACAAATGGAAAACACCTGAAAAATAATGTGTGACCAAGTTCCCAGGGCACTGCCTTGGTGGCAGGCCTCCAGAGCACTGGTGATTCTGCAAATAACACAACCATATGCGGGGTGAAGGGAATTACTGCCAAGGAGACATACTGCCACTGCAGAAGGTCTAGTACGAACACTTACTAGATAGATTACATTGTCTATTTTTATTATATTTACACACTATGTGTGTGTGTGTGTGTGAGTGTCAGCAGAATGAATGGGCATCATCTAAAAACACTGCACTTTGCAGCTGATTCAGTATCAGCTTACTTGGGCCAAAGAGGGAGGGTTTATGACCCCATTCAGCTCAGGAGAGGCTGGGAACTGGCTCCACACCTGGGGAAGCTGACCCCAAGCTCTGCCTAGACTGACTCCAAGTATCATGTCAGATTTGGGAAAAGAGAAAATCGAGGATAGAGCAAGCAAATCTGATGCTCAGCTCTCTGTGAAAAACACGGCTCTATATAAAGAAAACGCAACGAGTGTCATATCCACAGGTGGCTTCTCCAGGGGAAGAAACTCATCTGCCTACCAAGGAAAAGCAGGATTTTCTAGAATGGAAAATGTATTTTTGAAATGATTCAAAATATCTCATTTTTGTTTCATCATCACCTCCTCCCCATTTCTCAATACTGACTATAGAATTACTTCACCTACATGCTATAGTCATACTTGCTTTCTCTGTCCTCCCAAGCAGTATTTTGGTGATTTATGTTTCTGCTGTATTCTACTTTTGTCTTAGTAAATGAATGGAAGTGTGCACGGGTGTATGGTGTTATACAAAGCTCCATAAAATAAAAACACTATGTAAATTCTTCAGCATTAATATACTGTTTTTCTGATTTCATTATAATGGAACCAAGGGATGAGCAAATAGCTTTCACTGTAATGAAATCTCACTGTATTGAATACTTGTGCCCCAGTGAGATTTAACCAATATTAACACAGATAAAAATAAGTTACTTAGGGGCTTCCCTGGTGGCACAGTGGTGGAGAATCCACCTGCCAATGCAGGAGACATGGGTTCGAGCCCTGGTCCGGGAAGATCCCATATGCCCCAGAGCAACTAAGCCCGTGTGCCACAACTGCTGAGCCTCCGCTCTAGAGTCCGTGAGCCACAACTACTGAGCTCATACGCCTAGAGCCTGTGCTCCGCAACAGGAGAAGCCACCGCAATGAGAAGCCCACGCACCGTGACAAAGAGTAGCTCCCGCTCACCGCAACTAGAGAAAGCCCACGCACAACAACGAAGAGCCAACACGGCCAAAAAATAAAATAAATAAGTTTATAAAAAAATAAATAAGTTAGTTAAACATATTTTTAACAGAGACACTAGAAAATAATTCTAGAGGATACTAGAAATCAATTTCTAAGGTCAGTTTTTGACTGTTAACCTGACTTGGTCATCTAGTAAGAGACAGTAACACAGAAGGGGGAGTGGGCACACTTGGTACATAAAGATGGGAGCTAGGGCACATCAGTGTCGAAGGGGCATCTAACAGAAGGAAATCAACAACAAAAATGCAGACTTCCTACCAAACAAGCAAACTATTCAAGAGAGAGTTTTTGATCAAACAGTCATGCCTTATAAATAATGAGCAATTCTATCACCCGTTTTTGCATGTTATCACCAAGTAGGTGTTATGGACTGAATATTTGTGTCCTCCCAAAGTTCATACGTTTAGGCCCTAAGCCCTGAGTTGATGGTATGTGGAGACAGGGGCTTTGGGAGGTAACTAGGGTTAGATGAGGTCATGAGGGTGAGGCTCTTGTGATGGGATTAGTGCACTCGGACTAAGAGACACCAGAGCATATATTCTCTCCTTCTCTCCCCCCACCCCCCTTTTCCTCCATGCACACAAAGAAGAGGTCATGTGAGCACACAGCAAGTCGGTGGCCCCTATGAGCCAAGGGAAGAGGCCTCAGAATGAAATGTACCATCCTGGCACCTTGACCTGGGACTTCCAGCCTCCAGAAACTGTGAGAAAGAAATTTCTGTGGTTTAAGCCACTCAACCTGTAGTATTTTGTTATGGCAGCCTGAGTGGATTAGGACAGTCGGTATCTAAGATCCAAGTGATGAAAATATCGAAAGAAAATGAAAAAGGAAATCTTCCTCCTGCTTTTGAAAATACACTGCTCACCCACATCTGAATGCCAGGGTTGTCAGCTCTTTAACACACACCTTGTCTAATGACTTCTTTTTTCCCTTCTGAATGTCTGTGCTGAAAGAAAGCCTTCACTTCTGGGTTAGCCCCCTCATTTAAACCTGTGCAAATTAAGGGGTGAGGAAAGAGTGCCCCAGATCCTTTCTTTTGAATCTTCCTTTGATTTGGAGTTTTGCAGAATCTCTTAGTCGACTGTTTTTTTTTAAAATCAAGTTTTACTGCAACTTTAATACATTATATACACACACCTTCTTCTTTCCTGTACTTTGGGTCTGGGGACTCCAAAAGTGTCACTTGACAAATGTGGTTATTCCAAAGTCATTTGATGTTGGAAAAGCTCCTGCCTTTATACAAAAGGGTCAAGTGTCTCTGAGAATGAACTCCAGCGCTTAGCTGACCAGTGAATTTGGTCAACATCCAGAACTTGAATTAATAGGTTATGACACTGCTGCTTGAAATCCTCAGGGTAATGACAATTGCCTAAAGAACAGGTAATTAAACAAAATTAATAATAATATAACAAGAAGAAGAAGAAGAAAACAATGTTCAGTGGCTTAAGTCTACATGATTGTTAGGAATATCAGGATATGAGGAAGAAATCAATTATACACTTAAAAAATCATTTGCACGCATTAAACTTCTTTCATTCTCTCTCTGTTAAGTTCTAAGAGCAATACATGTACAATAAAGAAACACAAGAAATTTCAGAAAAGCAAGAAGAATATAGAAAGAAATTACAAACACTTAGAATCTCATTTCTCAGAAATAAACCCTGCAAGACAATTTGGATTACAGTTCAGACTTTTTCCTCTGCAAATAGTATAATAAACTCAAACAAAATTCGACACAGTAGATCACATTAAAGATTTCCTCTAATGCAGTGGTTCTCACCCAGAGGCGGTTTTGTCCCCCTCCCCCCTGGAGACATTTGGAAATGTCCAGAGTCATTTTTGGTTGTTAGATCTTGGAAGGGGAGGGGGTGGCTACTGCCGTCTATCTAGTGAGTGGTAGCCAGGGATGCAGAGGACGGCCCCACGACAAAGAATTATCCGGCCCCAAATGTCAAGGGTGCTGATGTGAGGAGAGAGCCTGCTCTGACCTCACAGACTAGGGTCCACCCCACACGACAAGCAGCTGCTGAGCACCGGCCCTGAGTCTGTAAATTCAAAGACAAACAAGACCCAGGCCCACCTCTGATGAGCGTGGGTGACAGACAAACAGACAAACAAACGGAAATGGGTGAGCTCTGTCCTCACACCTCTTCTGAGGCCAGGAGCCCTCCTTGTGGCCTGAGTCACCCAGTGCCTGAAACTTGACGTCACAGTTTGTGAAAGGAGCCTGAATTAGTCCTGGTCTGAAGGAGGAAGGTGCTCAGGGACAGCAAGCACCTAAGCCCCTGTTTGCAGGTCAGCTGGACCCTCCCCCTGGCTTCTCCTGGAGCCCTTCCCTGCTGGCTCTCGGGTCTCAGCTGTAGGGTCACAGGGAAAAGATTCATTCAACACAATAATACTGTTACGAATCACTCCACTTCTAAAAAATTCAAAATGTCTTTTTGCCTTGACTCCTAGAATTAAAAATATAAAATAATAACAACAAAACTCGTGGTCTGCCTAGAAGAGCCTGTATCACAAGAAGAAAACAGCAGCTTCTGACAGTGACTGGATTCCCAATCAGGAGTCAGGCCAGGTGTCCTGTTGTTTTATATACCAGGGACCTCATTCCACCCTCGCAACCACAGAAAGACAGCACGGTCAGCCCCGTGGCTCAGATGGGCAAACTGAGGCTGGGGCTGAGCAGCCTGCCCCACACGTGGTCTGCAGATGGCGAAAGCAGCCTGCACCGCGGGGCTGGCTGTCCTGGGTCCAGCATCACCTCCTCGGGGAGCAGGACCGTCCTCCAGCCACGAGCCTTTGGGGACCAAAGCCACCCCGCCTGGCTCCCCTCCTGTCACCACTCGGCTTCCAACAGGTGAGCTGGACCTCGTGGGCATCGTCAAACCATTCCTTCCCCAAACTGCTCCCCATCTATCGGCCCCTTCTCTCCCCACTTCCCTCTGCTTTCTGCTTAGAGTCTGTGGACATTCTTTAGGTCTTGCAAATACTTCACATGTTCTCATTTCTCTGTCTTTTTATTGACCTACAAAGGTCAATCTCCAGCCCAAACTTCACCTCTGAGCTCTAGACCCGTACCCTTGCTACGGAACACTTCCTTGGTCTTCTCAAAGGCCTTGCAAAACTCCGCATATTAAAACTTAACAATCTCACTCCTGCCCCCACTGTCCTCGAATCCCAAACCTGGTTTGTGCTCTTCAAGTTCCCTCATTTTAGTGAAAGACATCCCCACCTCTTGAGTGGCCCAAGTCGTCCTCAGCGCCCCGTCTCTCACCCCCAGTATCCAAGGCCTGCTGACTGTCACCTCCTCAGCAGGATGTCTCCTTTCTTCATCTCTTCCACACCGCCAAGCAGCTCCGAGCCATCACCATCTCCATCCTGGAAACTTCAGGAGTTTTCCAACTGGCCGACTTGTATCTACCCTGCCCAGGTCCCGTCATCCCAAAGCCTCGCCGTTGTGTTCAGAGCGAAGCCCAGGCTCCACTTCTCCAGGCTCCGCTCCAAGTCTGCTCTCCTCACAACCGCCCGCTCACTCCACTCGAGTCTGCTGACCGTCTCTTGGTCCCGGACACTCTCTCTGTCCCGCTGTCCGCGAGGCTTTTGTACACTCCGCCCTCCCTGCCATGTTCCTTCTTCCCTCCCCTCACCGCATCCCTTAAGCCAGATGTCCCCTTCCTCAGCAACTTCAGCTTGCTTCCTCAGTTACATCAAACAGACTCTTAACAGCCTCACATAAATTCTTCTTTATAGCACTTGCCACAGGTACAGGTTGATATTTTAAAAACATGGTCATTTGATGAATCTGCCTTCCCAGCGGGAAGGTAACGTTCAGGGAGGGTGAGGGCAGTCTCTGGTTTGGGTGAGCAAGGTGCCCTCATGGGCAGCTCAGTGCTTGTTAAAGTAGTAGCAAGTCAATGAGCGAAGGGTCCAGTACTTGTGCTTTTGACCACGGTGCAAGTAGAGATCGAAGTTCTTGAGTTAAATTACAAAGCAATGAAACCTTTTATCTCACTTCCAATGACCAGAATTTTCTAGAGCTTTTCAACTAAAAATTTTTTTGCTCTGTATTTCTTTCCTCTGATTTAGCTGCAATTTGGTTGACTGTTTGAAACTCACAGTGCTGGAAATGTAGTAATTGCTCCATGAGATGTTTGTTGAATGGTTGGTCTTAGAGCAAAAGTATCCTTTAGAAGGTTCATTATTTTGTAACTTACTTTCATTGAATCAAAGTTAACTATGTTTTCTCAGGAGCAACTTCCTAAGGGATGACCACTTTTGTTTTCAGGTGATGCTTGGAGGACACAAGATTTTGATTTGTGTTTGGAAAGTAAGTGCTCGGGTGACTGCTTTAAGAAAAATCCCTGTAAAATGCAGTACAAGAACGTGAATATCGACAAACGGCACTAGTCCTCTGAAGCAGAATGAGAACACTCTGCTGATTCACTTCCCTTTGATGAAAATACATTCTTCGACGGCGTCTGTGTTCATGCCATGACCACAAATGACCGCGGGGTGCTGGCCAATCCATCTCTCATTTTGTCTCAAAGTGGCTTTAAGAAGGGGCTTCTCATGCAGATTTAACGCAGGTTGGAGACCCCAGCCGCTGCTGCCGAACTACTCATCACCTCTCCGCAAGTATCGGTGCGGGTGCCAGCCAGCCGTTTACTGGCTGTGTGCCCCGGGGAGGTTATTCACACTCTGTGCACTGCAGTTTCTCCATAGTTAAAAAAAGAAGAAGAAAATACAATGGAACTTGGAGGGCTGTGGGGAAGGAGTGGGAGAAGCGCGCGCTGGCGCCCGGCGCACGGTGAGCAGCCCTCGCCTTTGCCCGGGCTTCTTCCGGTCCTTAAGTGGTTCATCAGATGAGTCACTTTTGCCCCCAGAATCACAGGACTGGCTTTGCTTCCAGTTACCTAAATTTTTTTTTTTTCAGTTTGAGTCTTGACAGTAGATTTGCTTGGGAGTTGAACTTACATCTCCCCAGAAGACCTGATAAGGGTCCTAATAAGCCCCCAGGGCCCCTGGGGGTGCCCACGGCTCTCTGGTAAATTCAAGAGCTCTTCTTACAGTGTAAGAGCGGCCACACCTGCAGCTCAGCCAGCTTGAAGCCTTCCTCTCCATGACTCTGATGGTTTCTTGGAGAAGGAGAGAGCGAAAGCAACAATAGGAACTTTTTGACATGTGTTATTAAAGTGTTTTCAGAAAAGTAATTCTGCACAATAAGCCCAATTTGGAATTGCACCTATGCAATTCTATCATGTTCTGTACTTGTTAATTTTTTTTTTTTACCAGTCAAGATGTGAGCTAGCAAAATGCTGTTGAAAAACACAGGTGTTGAGTTCGGGAAGGCAGTAAATGCAGTAGTTTCAGTACAAGAAATCATTACCCACAACACTCCTGCTACTCAGCTTGGTACAATAATTATTAAGGGACCAAACTGTTAAAAAATCTTTAAGACTTTATTCAATAAATGCTACAAAAAGTGACAAACTATTTGGAGGTCAAAAGATGGGCTCCAAGTTAATTCTCTGTATGCTTTTCCTCTAGATAAAGAACTTTGCATAATCTAACTTCTCGCCAAACCCTATTTTCCCCAAAGTATGTCAGGGAAATTCTTTAGGACCATATAAAATCCTGCTATTGTAGTCCTAGCCTTTTCCTCCTTTAGGTAGAAATTGTATGAAAACTGCTTAGTCTTACTATTCTGAAAGGTAATTAAGCTTGTAGTCTCCAAAATGATGAAAATATCCATATTGTCACTGTTCAGTTCTTACAATTTAAGAGCAAAGTTCTGCAATTTTTATAAATGGTGATATTCTTCATTACTAACACCTGTGCACATTAATTCCTAAAGTGTCTAACTTTAAACAACTCTACAAAATCAATGCCTAACATTTTCCAAAATGCAAATACGACCTGACTCCAGTGAGCAAAGAGCTTTCTGACGTGCTGTTTGACTAACAGCCACGTCGTCCCCCAGAGGCTCTGCGGGCTGCTGCTGTGAAGGGTACAACTTCTGGTTTTTAATGGAGTGTTTTTTTTGTTTTTCCTCTTAGGGCAATAACATGGGTCTGAAATGAGCTCTGGAGAGAGGCAGAGACAGTATAGGGAAAGACCTTTTTCTCCCAGTAAGTGACATGCTCATAATGGCAAAAGATTTTTTATAGCAAATTTTGTTGCAGAACTCTTATTGACGTGCTCTTAAACTATCAGACGTTTTCTCAATATGCTACCTATTAAAGAATCATGGACTTGTGATGTCAACACAGTTGGTAAGTTAGTTAGTCCCCTTCCAGGCTGTGATATTTGTTTTCCTCCTGCCTCTGGTCTCTGGGGGAAGGGGACGTGAAAGGCAGTGGTGGCCGTTGCTTTGGGGGTCTCGGTTTGGCTGTGAGGGTCCTTGATGTTGGTCTGGGGACTCTCAGCCTGTGACGCGGCAGAGGAGTCCTTCACAGAATGTCCTTGGTGACGCTCCCTGCACTCTTAATCTCGCTGTGGCTTCACCATATACAAGTCAACAGGACACACAGAGCAGGTCTAATCTGCGAGGCTGCCAGTGTGGAAAGATTCTGATTGAAGCCTTGCGGGCTCTGGGGCAATGAGATGCCTTCGAGAACATCACAGTCTGCGTTCATGTCTTCTTTCCAGACCTGGGTAGAAATCCTGGTGCGTCTCCTTGGTAGGGCAGACTCAGTGGGTGAATTCAGCCATTTCTTGAAAATTTCAGGTGTGGACTGAATTCACTCTGTAACTTTGATGGAGACGTTAACCCTCGTCCTGGGGAGCAGCCCACCATCCCATATTTTGCTAGGACTCTGAAGGACAAGGGAGCCGTGCTGATGAAAGGTGTCCCAAGGGTGCCGTGCTATATGAGAGACCCCGGCATCATAAACACCTGATTTTTCATAAGCACCTGATTTTTCAGCAATGGCTTTCACTGTATTATATTAAAATTTCCTGGCTTTGCAGGATGCGTTCATCGTAGGGATGGTTGAAAGGGGCAGCTGTGGCTGCAGGAGCAGATACCACAGAGGCATCTGAGGGGTCCTGCAATGTTTCCCATCAGTGAGCTTCTCTGTCCCATTAAATACAATGGGGCGTGCCTGGCTGCTAGCTCTGTGCGATTACAGATGGGTCTCCTTCGAGGCTTTTCTGTACCGACACCGTTGTTCAATTATAAAAAGTGTAGCTCGGAGTTGTCTGAGTAGTTCCAAAGGCATACTAAAAAACTGCCTTTAAGTCAATTTCATAAACATTGTTTTCTTTGATGTTTTGGTTTAAAAATTATGGATATAGGTTGATAACGAGAGCATATTATCGATCGAGAATTCCTATTAACCGGCATTATCACATCACAATACAATTTAAAGTTACGTTAAAACAATGGCTCAGGAGTTTAGGAAGTCTCTGGAATGCCTTCTGAATCATAAAGCAATAATATCTTTGGCATATTTTCAGTATCAAATTAATTGCAATTTTCAGAATCTGGCAGGGAGCTGACACATAGTTGACTTTCAATTAATCAATATATTGGATTACAATAACTATGAATCAACGCCTACTCCCTGCCAGATGCTGGTCACGATGGACACTAGGACGTACTGTACTTTCTCTGCTTCTTGTGGACTAAGAAGCGTCAGTTTCCAGACATTTAAGCAAACGGCAAAAAAAAGGTCAAATATCCTTGTTTGATCTTTGCAGCTGAAAGGACAGTGAGTTCCAAAACTCACATGCATTTTTTTCCCCCATCTAACCTTCTGAGGTAAAAGAGAGAATCTCCCTTCAAGCTTTGCAAATACCCTGACTCTTTTGTACTTTGTCAATAGTGAAGAACTTTTTCTCTTTCAAGATTCAGCAGGCTAATGGGCATAAAGAATTCTGACACTTAGTTTTTAAAGAACAAGTCAACATACTGGAAAACGTACCACGATGGCCAGAAATTGGACGATGCAAATAGAATGGCATGATCCCACCCTACAGCGCACACGGGACGGCTGGCAGAAACCATCTACAGCTCACGGAATCCCAATAGAAAGTTCTGTCAATTTACAGTCCCCACAACAAGTTCGGTATTTGGAAGAACAAGACCAATTTCTGAATGTGTGATCATCATCCTTATTAATGATGTCTTCCTATTTCCAAATGCTGTAAGGAGATTTCTTATCTATTTCCAGCAAGTGTCAGCTCTTTAAAATATACCATGCGGAGAGAGTTAAGACAATTCGTAATCTAATTATGTGTATTTGTAAAACAACTGCTTGCATAGCTGAAACATAAATCGATAAGGCGATAAATATAGAGAGAGGGGCAAGAGAATTAGTTCCAGAAATGCTACAAAATGCATTCAGTACTGAGTGTCCGCTGCAGGACTGGCATGAGGCCAGGTCCACAGGACACAAAAACAAGCAGGTTCCTGGCCTGTGAGAAGTTCACGGTCTCGTGGGCACATCAACAACATGTGTTCAGGGCAGATAAACTCAGTATTATTCGAGAAGGGACCGCAAGACCACTCAAGTCATGCGAATGGTGGTGCAAAGCCTAACTGACCGGGTCAGTTAAGCTCTGTCCTCCACACGTCGCTCTCCTGCTGATGCTCTTGACGGGGGGCTGGCAAACGCACGCCTCGTTTCCCACGTTGTTCCCCTGCCTCAGGGACAGAGGCTCCCAGGGCTCTGGTGGGTTTGCCCCATTCTGAGCCCCAGCATCTTTCCTACCAAGGACCCTGGAAACTCCCTCTTTACAGCACTGCACGTCTCAGCGTGGGAAGTCATGGGCTGAGACCCCTGACGCTCTCTGATCTTGGCAAGGGGACCGGCCTCCACGAGGCCTGCTGGGCTCACATCAGCAGAGCAGGGAGGAGGCCCTGGGTGGGGACTCGGCAGCAAGATGGGTTCGAGCCCCGGCTCTGTCACCTTTAGCTGTAGGGCCAAGGATACAGGGACCTGGCTTCCTCTCATCTGTAAGGCAGGGTACCCCAACGTAGGATGAACACTATTACGTCGGTAATGCCGACACACGACTTAGCACGGACAGTGCCCCAAACGTCAGCTCATGGAAACACGCAGCAGGCATCCTTCTCTTCTCCCCCTGCCCTCTGCCCCGCCCTTCCCTGAAGTCCAGTTCACTTCTGCTCCCCCTTCAGCTGTAGCCCCTGTCACTTCCTCAGAGACGCCCCCCCTGACCTTCTGGTGCCCTCTTCCCTGGACCTCGACTGTCAGCGGCTGTCGCTGGGCTGGGAGCTCGTGACGACTAAGCCCAGCTCTGCTCTCGTCCACAGCGGCCACCCCCCTGGCCTGGAATAATGCTGCGCGTGAAAAAAGAATGTGCTGAATGACCACGGGAGAAAGGAACGACTCTGGCACCAGGGAAACGCTTCTGCGGAGGGACCTCAAGGGCCCCACAGGGTTAGGAAGGCGGCACCAGGCGGGTGGCTCGGCCGCCTTCCCCTCCGGCAGCTCGGCTTTCGTCTGTTTACTTCTGGGTTACCCCAGACTCCGCTGGACAGCACTAACATACAGTTTAGAAACTGTTTGTTTTCAAAGCTCCTTCCTAGGACTTACACCTTCTGCCTCAGGAATCTGTGAGATAATGTGACCGGAGACTTCCATGCTGTCTGTTATTGAAGAGGCAACTCACACTGAACACCTGTCATGTGTTCATCACCCCAAGACACACAGGAGGGGGCCCACTTCACCTCCTGCGGCTTCTCCAAGGAATTCTCTAGAGGTGTTCAAAGAGGTTTTAACCTTCAGTACAATGGAGCCCTCAAAGAAAATTTCTGACATTTTGGCATTTGTTCTGAGATGGATTTCTCCTGATTTAATGACACCTGGTATTCTGTTCACGTCACCCACACCTAATGCTTTTAAGTCACTGGGCTCCCAAGGTGCTGAGCACTGGGTATAGGTGCCATGACCACCAAGACCACGCTTGAGCAGGTATATTTGAAAGTAAGGTTTCTTCGATAGCGTGCTCAAGATGCAGAATTTGGTATGTGTGGGGAGGTTGATTTAGAAAGATTTTTCAGAAAGCATTTTTAATTTTGAGGCTAAACAGCGAAACAACACTCAAACAAGGATTCCTTTGAAACTTATTATTCCCCAACACCTATGTTCCCAGAAGTGAAAAAAAATCTTCTGATGTAAACATCATGAAGAAACAAACACCGCCCACCCCTCCAATTTAGTCAAATGCAACCCATCATGTGACAGATGTCCCAGGGAAGGGGGCCCGATGCCAAGGAAACAGTTAGTGACCCAGGTTCTCAGCCCCTCAGGGAAGGGTTTTCCACGAAAGTTCAGGGCACCTGTGTGAAACATAGATGATTAAACTTTACTCTCAGCCTCCTCTCTGTATGCAGCAACCTCTTCTTTTTTATATAAACTAATATCCACTGTGAATGTGACTGCTTCTCCAAGGGGCTAGAAGGCACTCGTCTGAAGGTACACTACCAGTAAGGGTTGAGGAGACCTCGGGTTTTAGGACAGTAGTGGTTTCCTCTAGCCTGTGATAAAGCGAGGCTTTGGGTAGATATGTCCACATGTCTTTCAAATAAAAAGGATTTGGGCTATAAAATTCATTAATGGTAAGACAGCAATTCTGTCATCTCCAAGGAGAAATTTCTGGCCAAGCAGAAAGGCATTCTTCTTATGAAATGGAAGACTGTCATTAAACAGAATAAGAATGTCAGAGACGCTGAAACGGCTTTTGACTGCAGACTTCAAGGCCAATCTGTCCGACAGAAAGTAAAATCCCCAAAGTTTTTGCAGAACAAGTCTGCTTTCGTGTTTAAAGGAGAATTTAGCAATGGTCAGAGAGGAAGCAAAGTCACATGGTGTCTAGGGCACACCTACCACTGGGGCCCAGTTGAGAGCATAAATCTAAGGAGTTCTGAATCCACTCTGATGAATTTAGAAAGAAATGTCTGAGTACTGGTCATACCTTCAAAAATACAGTGCTTTATTTTTAATGCCCTTTCATGTTAATTCCCTCTTTTGATCCACTCACCTACCGCTCTGAGTAGAGAAACGGTCTCCACCTGACAGGCCAGGAAACGAAGGCTCACGGTCTCAAAGTCTTATTAGCTCATTGGGCAGCAAGTTGGTGGCTGGGCTCAAAGTCAGGCCCCCCCACCCTCCTGCCAGGACCCTCCGCTAAGCCACAGTCATGAGGACAGCCTGCTGCAGGGCAAGAGCTTTGGAACTTCCAGGAAGATCTACGCTCTGCCTCTGTCCTTCAGCAGCGTGTGACCCTGGACAGGCTACTCAGCCTGCTCTCCATCACCTCAGCAGGAAACGGTGACCTATTAGAGGGTCTTTTAGAGGGAAAAGGAACACGAATCTGCTTTATAACTTGGGAAGTGCTGGATGAATACGTTATTATCACTGTTACCATAATAGCCAGCATATTAAGGAAACAGCTATTATTTGATTCTACTGCTAAGAAATGTTTTAAAAAAGAGTGTCTTTTCAAAGTTATAGAATAAAAACTAGGCAAAGTATGTTAATAAAAATCCACCACCACTGGGGAAGAGCATTTTTTTTAAAGCCTCATCTTTCTAAAGGCAAATAAAAGAAAAAAAAGTCATCAGCGTAACTACATCTAGAATAACTCAGGAATCTTATCTTTTTTTTTTTTAGTTTAGGTTCTAGTTTCCTTAAATACTTGTTATTTTATTATTTATTTTATGATTATTTTATAGTCTGATTTTCTACACATCAAAACCATTAAAGGCAGTCAAACTTCGAAGGAAAATGGCATCATCTAAAATTAATTCAAAAAGGAAAACAAATCAATGAAGAAAAGCAAGAAAACAGTGAATGAGGGAGAACCATGTAAGTAACAAGAAACTGCTGTCTTTGCTAATGAAGTCTATGACATAAATGATATGCGATGTACCCTCACAAGGCAACAGTAACTATGGCAACAAGAAAAGACGCAACGCACTCAGAGTGACTCAACCAAATACCTAACTGACACACTAAACATATTTCAGGTATATTTTCATATGGTACTGAAGTATTTTTTACCCTTACTTATGCAAAATTACTCACTTTAATAGCCACACCCCTTTAACTTACAAAAAGATTAAGTTTTCTTGTACCATCAGCATGACTTTTACAAAAACAATCCAAGGGTACTGTGGTCAGCAACAACCCTCGTCTTCTACTTGGCAGTGATGATTTGTAGGTCTGAAGAAGCTCAGTTCAGAAATCTAACATGATGACTGTCTGATGATATAGCTTAGAATCATTTATGTATATTCAAGACATCAAATTGTGATTCTCTATCTAGACATATGGTGCTTGGCGTTGCTATTTGAAGTCCTCTCTCTCTGCAATAATGGGATGTCACAATAGCAGTGCTGTCTGGGTAGAGAAACCCAGGACAATGTTTGGCTAAAGGCCTTTTAAGAAAAGGAACTCCACTGTCTCATTCCCTCAGCT
This sequence comes from Neophocaena asiaeorientalis asiaeorientalis, assembly GCF_003031525.2. Taxonomy (NCBI): domain Eukaryota; kingdom Metazoa; phylum Chordata; class Mammalia; order Artiodactyla; family Phocoenidae; genus Neophocaena; species Neophocaena asiaeorientalis. The sequence goes on from NW_020175053.1 coordinate 920,708, forward strand.
GCTCCGGCATCTCGAACCTTCTCTCCTGCCTAACCTTTCTGCGTACCCTTTAGAACAAGACCTGAGCTCTTCTTCATTGACTATCCTTATGGGGTATAAATCCCAAGTTTACAAAACGTTTTCTCATAAAATAGGTGCATGCTCTCCAAGGAGACTGTGCACTTGGGCAGTTTTTTTTCAAGTTTTTGGACCTCTCATGAAGGCAAAAATGTGTGTCACACCGTCCACCTGATGGAGAGACACGGAGGCTTTCTGTGTTTGATCCTGGAAGTGCTTGAGAGGTAAAGGTGCTTCACTGTAGTCTGGGGGCATTTCCCTTTAGCACTGGAATTACAGACAAGGAAGACCAGCCTGGCAACACCCTGGGCCGAGAGATGAATAAAGGAGAGAAACGGTCAGCTTTGGGGGTGTCCACTCCCCACAGACACCCACACAATTCTCACATGTGCACAGACTCTGAGAAGGGAGGTGTCCACACCCCTGAAATCTGACACTGGGAAGAAGATGATGTCATTAGAATTCCCTATCATCGGGCCTGGGAGGATGGGCGGAGCATCTAAGAATCTAGGGCTTCTGTGCTGGCCCAGGAGAAGGAGTGCTGTGCAGGGCTGGAACACGAAGCTGTAATTCTGGGCCAGGAAAAACCTCTGCTTCTCTGCTTGTCTCTGGGGTGTCTGCTCTGGACAGTGAGGAAGCGGAGGGCCCTCAGCTTAGTGACTTGTGTCCGATCACTGTCCCAGGACACTGTGCCTGCAGGCGGGCCAACTGGGACAGGTGAAGCTGCGTTCTAATATAAGCAGAGCCAGCAGAGGAGGTGTCAGAGGCAGATTCCAGTGCCGGAGGGTTATTTCTGGACTCCTCTGAGGAAGCTCACAGCGTGGCTGCCCACACGGCACCAGAAGTGGTGCCGTGGGATTTGGTTTCCAGAGTTGTCAGCCCCTCAAGCCTCAAGACTAAAAATAAGTAACTACTTATTAAAGCAGATTTATTTTTACTAGACATTTTGACTCTTGCGCTGTAACTTTTTCCACGTTTGAATTTTCTAAATATTTTGTCAATAATGATTATAATTCTTCAAAATCCATAAACTATAAGCTCTGCCTTGATTCCAGCAAGAAAACTGGCTTTCTCATTTTCATGTTTTTTCTGGAATGTGACAGCAAAAGAGTTTGCTCTGAAAATAAGGATGAAGGGAATTTTAGGAAAGGTAATATAGAATATATTAAAAATCAAACTAAAAAAAAAAAAAGCTCACGATATCCCTGAAAGGAGGCTACAGGCGCCCAGACCCCATGCTCAGTTCCAAGAATTTTCCTCCTGCTCTGAGACTTGGTACTGGCTGTACCAAGACGGCTTCCGGCAGGCCTGCGAGTGTATGTGTTTCAGAGCATCTGGCAGGGAAACAAATTAATTACTCAAATCTCAGCACCTCTAAATCTCTATCCCAACACTCCCTAATTTCAGCTAGCCTCTAACTCGGGATACAGTTCTCTGTTATTTGTCATTTTAAGCAATGTAAAGCTGATAACTCTCCTTTTTAATGAGAAACCTGTTACATTCCATTCTGTCTTGGATGCTCTTACAATGAATATTTTGACTGACACCTGAAGAAAGCAGCAGAGTGACTGCAGGAGGGGCTGATCAAGAGGAGGTGCAGTACCTACTCTCCATAAGAACCAGGGCATCGTTTATGCTGTCTTACAGCACTACAGATGCTATGTTGTCTTACAGCACTACAGATGCGATGCTATGTTGCCTTATAGCACTACAGATGCTAAGATAGCTGTTGAAATTTTTCTAGACTAAAGTTGAGAATATTCATTATGTGCTCTTACAAGGCCACCAGCTTCCTTTCACTTGTCAGAATATCCTCCTCGAGTTAACTGTGGGTACGAAACTTCTGCCCTTAGAATCGTCTTTTAACCCAGTGCAAATAATTCTCTTCTTCCCAAGAACTCCAGTTTGTCCCATCCCACCGTATGGATCACATTACCGCACCAAATATTAGTGTCATTACAAAGATAATAAGTACTTACAATCAGCTTTTTTAAAAAAAAATGAATGCTTTCTTTTTAGGGCAGTTTTACATTTACAAAAACATTGAGCAGATAGTACAGAGGGTTCCCATACACCCCCCTAGCCCCTAATCTCCCCAACAGTTTCCCCTACTGTTAATATCTTACATTAGTGGGGTACATTTCTTACAGTTGATATACCAATATTGATTATTATTATAAACTGGACTCTACAGTTTACATTAGAATTCAGCTTTGTGTAACAGAGTTTTAGGGGTTGTGACTAATGTATAATGCTATGCATATATCATTACGATGAATAAGTTTCATACAGAATAGTTTTACTTCCCTAAAAATCCCAGGCTCCATTTAGCCACCCCTCCTTGCTTTCCCCAAGCCCAAACTCCTAACAACCACTGATCTTTTTTGCTTTTTCTATAGTTCTGCCTTTTATAGAATAGCATATACTTGGAATCATCCAGTATGTAGCCCTTTCAGACTGGCTTCTTTCACTGAGTAAAATGCAGTTAAGGTTCCTCCATGTCTTTTTGGAGCTCATTTCTTTTTATCGTTGAATAATATTCCATTGTATGGATGTACTGTAGTTTGTTTATCCAGTAATCTATTGAAAGACGTCTTGGTTGTTTCCAATTTTTAGCAATTATGAATAAAGCTTCTATAAACATTTGTGTGGACCTAAGTTTTAAACTATTTTGGGTAGGGCTTCCCTGGTGGTGCAGTGGTTGAGAGTCCGCCTGCCGATGTAGAGGACATGGGTTCGTGCCCCGGTCCGGGAAGATCCCACGTGCTGCGGAGCGGCTGGGCCCGTGAGCCATGGCCGCTGAGTCTGCACGTCCGGAGCCTGTGCTCCGCGACGGGAGAGGCCACAACAGTGAGAGGCCTGCGTACCGCAACAAAAGAAAAAAACAAAACAAAACAAAACTATTTTGGGTAAATACCTAGAAGCAGAATTGCTGGATCATTTGGTCAGACTGTGGTTAGCTTTGTAAGAAACGGCCAGACTCTTCCAAAGTGGCCCAACCATTTGCATTCCCACCAGCAACGAATAAGAGTTCCTGTTGCTCCACATCCTTGCCAGTGTTTTTGGATTTTAGCCATTCTAATAGGTGTGTAGTGGTATCACACTGTTGTTTCAGTTTGCACTTCCCTCATAAATATGATGTTGAGACTTTCTTCATAAGCTTGTTTGCCACATGTCTTCCGAGGTGTCTGTTCAGATCTTTGCTCTTTAAAAATTGGGTTGTTTTCTTGTTGTTGAATTTTAACAGTTCCTTGGACCCAAGTCTCATATCAGATAAGTGTTTTGCAAATATTTTCTCCCAGTCTGTGGCTTGTCTTTTCATTTGCTTAATGGTTATCTTTCACAGAAAAGATTTTATTTAGCTTTTTTTTAAAAATAAATTTAATTATTTTATTTATTTATTTTTGGCTGCATTGGGTCTTCATTGCCGTGCGCGGGCTTTCTCTAGTTGCGGTGAGCGGGGGCTACTCTTCATTGTGGTGTGCGGGCTTCTCATTGCGGTGGCTTCTCTTGTTGTGGAGCGCGGGCTCTAGGTGCGTGGGCTTCAGTAGTTGTGGTACATGGGCTCAGTAGTTGTGGCTCACGGGCTCAGTAGTTGTGGCTCACGGGCTCAGTAGCTGTGGGTCACAGGTTCTAGAGCGCAGGCTCAGTAGTTGTGGCACACAGGCTTAGTTGCTCCACAGCACGTGGGATCTTCCCAGACCAGGGCTCCAACCCGTGTTCCCTGCATTGGCAGGTGTATCCTTAACCACTGCACGACCAGGGAAGTCCCAATTTTAGTTTTAATACAGTCCAACTTATCAAGTTTCTCTTTCATGGGTCATGCTTTTGGTGTTGCATTTAAAAATTCATTTAAAACACAAGGTCATCTAGATTTTCTCCTACGTTGTCTTCTAGAATCTTTATAGTGCTGTGTTTTATGTATAGGTCTCTGACCCATTTTCAGTTTATTCCATTTTGAATTTGTTAAATTTATTCCTTCTTTTTTGTCTTCTCCCTCTTTTTCTCCTTTCTCTGATTCTAACTGAGCGTTTTTTATGATTTGATTTTCTCTCCTCCTTAGCATATCAATTATAATTCCTTTTACATTTTTATGGTGGTTGCACTGGAGTTTGCCATATGTATTTACAACTTCTTCAATCCTCTTTCCAATAACACCGTATATAATGCTTCATGAGCAGCAACAAGCACCTTGTGACAGAGTATTCCCAAATCTTCCCTCCCATCCCTATAATATTGCTGTCATCCATTTCACCTATCCATAAGCTGTAATCGTCCAATACATTGTTATTATTATTTTGAAAAGCACTTGAACAAACTGTCATCTACTAGAGCAATTAAGAATATGAAAAACAGAGATTTTATCTTACTTCCACTTTGTTCCTTCTCTAATGCTCTTTCTTTATATAGGTCTGAGTTTCCGACCTACATAATTTACTTTCTCTCCAAAGAACTTCTTTTAACATTTCTTGCAAGGCAGGTCTACTGATGACAAATTCCCTCAGTTTTTGTCTTTCTGAGAAAGTCTTCATTCCTCCTTCACTTTTGAAGGATAACTTCATGGTGAACAGGATTGTTGGCTGCAGTGTTTTCCTTCAGTACTTAATGTTTCACTCCACTCTCTTTTTGCTTGGATGGTTTCTGAAGAAAGTCCAATGTAATTCTTATCATTGCTCCTCTATAGGTAGGGTGTTTTTTTCTTTGCCTTCTTTCAAGATCTTTTCTGTCTTTGACTTTATTCATAGTCTGAATATGATATACTAGGTGTAGAATTTGGGGTATTTTTCCTACTTAGTGTTTTTTGTGCTTCCTGGATCTGTGCTTTGGTGTCTGTCACTAATTTTGGAAAATTCTCAGCCATCATTATGTCAAATACTTCTTCTGCTCCTTTGTATCTTTATTCTGGTATTCCCATTACATATATTCTACACCCTTTGCAATTGCCTCCCAGTTCTTGGATATTCTGAAGCATCTTTTTAATTCCTTTTCTCTTTGCTTTTCAGTTTGAGAAGTTCTACTGACCTGTTTTCAAGCTTGCTGATCCTTTCTTTGGTCTTATCAAATCTGCTGATGAGCCTATCAAAGCCATTCTTCATTTCTCCTACAGTATTTTCGCTTTCGAGTATTTCCTGCTGATTCTTCTTTAGAGTTCCCATTCCCAGCTATTCTTGCACAGTTCTTACCATACATATCACAGTTACATAATTCTATAACTACATCATAGATTCCAGTCTGATTATTCCAAAATATCTGCCATATCTGAGACTGGTTCTGATGCTTGCTTTATCTCTTTAGTCTGTGTGTTTTCTGTTGTTTTGTTTTGCCTCTTAGCATGCTTTGTAATTTTTGGTTGAAAGCCAGGCACGATGTATCAGATAATAGGAACTTAGGTAAAAGATCTCTGGTGTGAGATTTTATGTTACTACAGCTGGGAATTAGGCTGTGTTTGATTTACCTATAGGTGTCAAAGGCTTCAATTTCTTCTGGTGTCCTTTTTCCGTCCCCTGTTGTCTTTGGGTTTCCATAGAAACTCCTTCTTACACAGAGTCTGTATCTTACAGTTCTCTGTTGTAATATAAAGTTATTATAATGAAGCCCTATTAATGTCAAGGTACGTGGGGGGAAGTATTCTAGAGTCTTATGATTAAAACCACTTTTTTAATGGGCTTGAGTACCTGGACTGTGGCCTTTAAAAGCGTTTCTTGGCTTTTGTTTCCTTCTCTGATGTGAGACATATGGCTAGATGGGATTGGAGTTGTCTAATTGCCTTTCCTCAAGGACCTAAAAGCCACTGGTAAAGTAGTTTCCCTTGAGGGCAGGACCTCAATTCTCTGATGGATCTAAGAAGAGTAGGTGATATTCAGTTTGTTCGCTTTTTTCTTGTTGTGAAGTTGGAAGTGATAACTTACAAACTCTTTACATGTCAGAGCTGAAGCCAACAGTCTGCTTTTTCACTGAGATCATTCCCATGGACAATGTCAGTAAGAAGGCTTTACAGAGTCATTTCTGTCTTCAGTTCCCTGTGACAGCAAGTCCTTAGGGCACGAACCCCAAGAAGGCCCTTAAAATTCAGTATGCATATAGCTCATAGTATAAGTAGGTCATTTACACAGTGTGATCACTGATCATTTTCTATTTATCCCTTACCACATAAACTAAAAATGGCAGAATATGTTTTCACCAAGTTTCAAGGATATATTAGTGATAGACTCTAACCTGCTGAAGGAATCATGTAGTGAGTATGAGATTCATTGTTGGGGCACTTCCAAGAGCTGGGCAATCATCACCTGCGCAGCTGCTACCGGGGTCAGTGCCTGTCTGAGGAGTCACACCACACAGAGAAAGACAGATACCTTGGACAGACAAACACTAATTTCAAACATGAGTCTCAAGGAAAAACAAGCAAACAAGCCACAAAGTCCCAAACCAAAAACCCAGAGCAGATACAGGGACCAACTTGCCAATAAACTCCTTCTCTCATAGGCAACTCCCATGCATGCTCCACGGTGAGCAGCAACAATTTATTCATTCAGTGGTGGTTAAAAATCTTTAAAGCATGCACAGAAACAACAACTTCTGTGATTACTACACAACTGGTAGCACTAACTCCAGCCCTTTGCACAGACTTGCAGCCTAATCCTGTTAATTAAAAATTCCTGGTAAACAGAAGCACAGAGGCTGCCCAGAAGGCTTTTAATGTGTGTGTAAAAAACCAGTGAGTTTTGTAAATCTGAGTAGAGTACTAAGTGAAATGAAAAGATGTCCAAGAATATTTGTGCCTTTTTAACCTATGCAGGAGGCCTGCAAGTTGTGGCTTCCTGATATACTGTTTTAAGGCTTTCTTGTCTTCATGCTTTGGTTCCCCAGTTGTGGTTTTTCTTCTTCCCAGTAGTTTGATGCTATTTATCTGATTGCTCTTATTTTCCTCAGTCCCTCTTGACTCTGACTTTCTGGTGATACCTCAGCACTGACTTTCTTCCACTGGGTTCAGATTCCTCTAGAACAAGGCAGCACCCACAGTTCTGTGCATGAAGACAGTCTTGGACACACACACATAATATCATTGACGATAGAGTTTTAAATTTCAAGTATACAATAGAATTTCCTATATGAAGATTGTATTCAAATGAGTATGAAAAAAGATGGATTGTTTTTTAAATGATATTGAAATAATTCAGAAAAACAACAATAAGCTGGTATACTACCTTAATCCTCATCAAAACCAATTCAATACAGAGTACAGATTTAAATGTTAAAAATAAGAGGCCATAGCTTTCCTAACACAATACATGAGTAAACAGTTGTATGACTTTGATGTTGGAATAAGAATGAAATAAAAGCTATAAACCATGAAAGAAAAAACTGATCAATTAGATGACATGAAAACTTATTTTTAGTTAAGAAATGAAAAGAAAAAGTATACAAGGTGGGAGTACGTACAAAAATTATTGGTAAGATATATAACAGAGTGAATTGGTATCCATAATAAATTAAGCCAACTTCAAATCTATAGTACTAACATAAGCAATTAAAAAAATGGACAAAGGACAGGATAAGCAATTAACAAAAACCATGACTGACGTGGAAAAATAAGAAACTTCATTATTAAAGAAAAATGTTTAAAAGTATATTTTTCTTCTATCAATTGGTAAGGTAAAAGAGGTGAAATAGTCATTATTTGCAAGGTCAGAGTGAAGCGATTACTCTCATATATTATTAAGAGTGTAAATATCTACAGACACTTAAAAGCCAGGCTGAAATAACACTCATAATGTGTGTACTTTTTGATCAAATAATTTCACATTCAGATATTAATCCTATACAAATACTCCCACAAATGCCAACATATGATGGTACAAGAATTTACTGTGTCTTTGTCTTAAATATAAAGACTGAAAATAATAAAAATGTTCATGAATGAGCATTTGATTAAATACATTATGGTAGAATCACCCAGTGAAATTATTTGTGACCATTAAGCAAAGGTATGGTAGGAATTCCACTCTAAATTATGATGGAATAGCTTTAGTAGAACAACTTTCCTACAAAGAATGACAAGGAAAGCAAGCCTACAGGTGATTCAGATACTGATATTATAGGGCATAGAATTAATAACTGCAACTGATGTGTTTAAGAAGTTAGATGGCAAAATAGAGAATTTTACTAAATAACTAAAATTATTTTATAAATAATGTATATGGGAATTCCAGAACTGAAATAGATAAAGAGTTAATTAAAAATTCATTGGATGGGTGTAATAGCAGTTTGGAGACAGCTGAAGAGATCATTAGTGATTTTGAAGAAAGGTCAGCAGAAAAAAATCCAAGCTGAAGCACATAGATTAAAAAGGAAGGAAATACAGAAAATAGCATAGCACCCATATGAACAAGAGAAAGTTTAAAATGTGTAGACAGAGTCTCACAAAGGAGGAGAAGGGAGAGAATGGAGCATAAGCAACATTTGAAGAGATAATAGCTAAGAAATTTTTCAAAGTAATGAAAGACATATACTCGCAGACTTAAGAAGCACTATGAATCCCCAAAAGACAGAGAGAGAAGTATACTTCATAATAAAACTGCTGAAAATCAAAGACAACAGAAAAATCTTATAAGCAGCCAGACAAACTAAGATATGCTCTAAGACACACTTCCCTCAAAGGAGACACACTGAAGCTACAGCAGACTTCTAGAGGGAAACCATGGGGGTCAGAAGACAATGGTATGTTATCTGTAAAGCCTGAAAAAAAATCAACTATCAATGCAAAATTACATAACCAGCAAAAATATTATTCAAAAGTTTAGGCAAAACAAAAACATTTCTGGACAAGAAAAACTTACTTTTTAAAAAACATAGCTAGAAGACACACTATAAGGAATACAAGAGAGTTTTTCAGACAGAGGAAAAATGATCCTACACAAAGATGTGTATTTTACTAGCTATAACGTCTACTAAAAATATTAAAAGTGCATAACCAACAAGCTACTATAGGAAAAATGGTATAATAAAATAAATTCTTGGTTAATAAAAAATAAAGCAAGAAGTACAGTAAGTCCCCTACATATGAGCCTTCCGGTTGCGAACTTCCAAAGATGCGAACATGCGTTCGCACGCCCAATCATGTAAGTTAGTTCACGTGTCTGGCATACATTGCCACGTGCGTGCATCCTCTACAAGTGGTTGTGCTTCTGTGTACTTTACTGTACAGTACTGTATAGAGTACAGTAGTACAGTATCTTTTTTTCAAGCCCAGGATGTCTGGAAGCAAGCATAAACGCAGCGGTGATGTAGCTGGTACTGCTAAGATGCTCAAAGCGATAACAATGGGGACAAAAGTGACAATAATTGAGAGAGTGGAGCGAGGCGAAAAGATGGTAGACGTTGTTCATTCTTATAACATTCAACCATCAGCAGGATTCTAAAGAACAAGGACAAGATCATGGAACATGTGAATTCTGCTGTGCTGATAATATCAAAGAAGTGTGGAAAAGTGATGCAGGAGACGGAGAAACGTCTCAGTGTGTGGATGCAGGATCCACATCAGCGCTGAGTCCTGCTCCGCTTAATGCTGATTCAAGAGAAAGCTAAAAGCCTTCATGAAGACTTGAAGAAGAAACACAGTGAAGAATCAGAGGGCGCATCTTTTAATGCCAGCCATGGCTGGTTTCATCAGTCCAAGGCTAGAACCAGCCTTCACAACGTAAAAGCAAGTGGTGAGGCAGCGAGTGCAGATACGGTAGCTGCCCGGGAACTTCCTGAAACGCTTCAAGAAATTACTGAAGAAGCTGCGTATTTATCTGAGCAGGTTTTTAATGTGGATGAGACAGGACTGTTCTGGAAGAGGATGCCAGACGGAAGTTACATCAGTAAGGAGGAAAAGTTGATACCAGGCTATAAAGCAGCAAAGGACAGGCTAACTCTGTTGTCTGGTGGCAATGCTTCCTGCGATATGAAGCTGAAGCCTCTCTTAGTTTATCATTCAGAGAACCCAAGAGCCCTTAAAAACACAGCCAAGGGCTCTCTTCCTGTTGTGTGGAAGAGAAACCCCAAAGCCTGGGTTACGTAGGCCATTTTCCAGGACTGGTTTTTCCACCACTTTTTCCCGAAGGTCGAGAAATACTGCTTGGAGAAGGACGTCCCATTCGACATTCTTTTGTGGCTTGACAATGCTCTGGGCCACCCCCATTCATGGACGACTTTCATCCCAACGTCAAAGTAGTGCATCTGCCACTGAATACTAAGTTGCTCATCCAACCTATGGACCAGGGAGTTTTAGAGACTTTCAAGAGATATTATTTACGTCACACTTTTTGTCAGGCAGTAAAGGCAAGTGATGAATCAGGGACAACCTTGCAACAATTTTGGAAGGACTGCAACATCTACAAGGCCAAAAAAAACACTGACTTTGCTTGGCGTGAGGTTATGGCCGTCACCATGAAAGGGGTTTGGAAGAAACTTTGCCCGCAGTTCGTTCATGATTTCCATGTATTGGAGAAGGTGGATGAGGAGTCCAAAGAGGTCTTCAGCAACTTAGTGACCCTCAGCGAGAAGCTGGAGCTAGATCTGCAAGAGGACGACTTCACTGAACTCCTTGCTGTGCAACACGAAGCGCTTACGGAATTGGAGGCCCAGAGAAAGGATGAACAGGAAGAAGTAACTGAAGAACTGAAGAGATTCACGATGCAAGAGGAGGCACTGTTATTTGAGGAGGCACTGTTAGTTTTTGAGGCACAAGGCCCGAATGTAGAATGGTACACGAAGGTTGCAGCAGCCATTCAGGGTGCAATCCAGTGCTACTGTGTCATCTATCATGAGAAAAAAAGAGCTACTACCCAGACATCACGGATCATTTTTTCAAGAGGGTAGATAGAACTGAACCCAGCAAGGGACCAGAACCTGTGCCATCAACATCAGGCACGAGTGACATTGCAGCTTGCCCTCTGTCTCCTATTGCCGACGATCTGATGCTTCAGCTCTACCATCTCCCACCTCCTCTCCCTCCTCCAGTCAGTAACTCTCCTTGCCTGTTCACTCGATGCCAGCCCCTGTGTGCCAGCTGTTGTGCTGTACCACCGTACTTTTCAAGGTATTGTACGGTAAGATGAAAAACGTTTCCTTTATTTTTTATATTTGTTTTTTATGTATTGTTTGTGTGAAAAGTATTATAAACCTACTACAGTATAGTACAATTATATAAATGGTTGTGTTAGTTGGGCACCTGGGCTAACTTTGTTGGGCTTACGAACAAATCGGACTTACGAATGTGCTCTGAGAACGGAACTTGTTTGTATGTAGAGGACTTACTGTATAAAAATTAAATATAAAAAAGCAAAAAAATATATAAAATATAAAAAAGCAAGAACACAAAACTGTTGAGAAAAATACAAAGCAATCATTAAAATGATAGCTATAAACCCAACATAACAGCAGTAACATTACAAATGTATTAAATACTCTAATAAAAAGACTACTATCATCAGACTGAATGTCAAAGTAAATATCACACGCCACTTACAAGAGATACACTGAAGCACAGGACAATGTTGGTCACTTGCTTTATGACGAACAATAGGGGAAAGGAAGGGTTTTTTTAAAAAAAAAATGATGCTGGGTTAACTGAATATTCACATAAAAAGTAAATCTTGATGCCTATGCTTTATCAGGTATAAAAAATAATGTCTAGGTGCACTGCAGATATAAATGTGAAAGAAAAACGAAGATTCTAGAACAAAGAGTAACAGAACACAGTAATGACCGTGCAACAGGCAAATGTTTTAAACAGGACACTGAATGCTAACCACGATAGAAAGGACTGATGGACGGTATCGAAATGTGGAACTTCCATTCCTCACAAGGCACCACTGAGAGTGAAAGGCAGATCACAGGCTGGAGAAGAAATCTGCAACATATCTATCCAACAACGGACTCATGTACAAATACAAAGAACTACTGCATTTCAATAGGAACAATACAACCTAAAAGATGTATTTCACAAAAGAGGATGTTCAAATAGCCAACAAACATGAAAATGTGTTCAAGTTCATTAGGCTTCAGGGAAATGCAAAATTAGAAGCATAATTAAATAATACCAAAGACCCAAAGAATGGTTAAAATTAAAGTGACTGACAAAAACGAACTGCTGGCAGGGATGGAGAGTACTTGCAATTTCCACACTGTGCTGTGAGGAACGTACTGGGACAACCGATTTGTAAAAATATTTGACACCAGCTCCTCCTGAAGGTGAACTTATACAGACCCAGTTACCCAGGAGGTCCATTATTAGGTACGTGCCCTACAGAAATGCATACACATATCCACCAAATCACATACGAGAATGTCCCTAGTGGCACCATTGGTAAGAGAGCAAAACTGAAAACAACCCGCACTAAAATAAATAAATCGTGGTTATCACCATAAAATTGAACAACATGCAGTAATGAGTATACACAAACCATGATGTGGATGGATCTTACATCATGTTAGCAAAAGTCAGACATGATTACATTTATAAGACGTTCAAAATCAGGAAAAAGTAACTGATAGCGACAGAAATCAGAAGCGTGACCATGGCAGGAGGTGGTAAGCGCATGGAATAAGGTGAGCTTCCATCAGCTTCTTTTCTTGACCCAAGATTAAGTGGATGTGATCTCTTGTGGACGTGGGTACAACTTTTACTTAGGAAAAAAAAAAAAAGAACCTAGCAGATGTATATGCACTGGCTTCGGAAGATAGCCATGATGCGGCAGCAAGTGTAAAGATCACCAAGTACACTACGATTCTATACTGGTAAAGAAAACCACAAGTGAATTGCTACATCCAAAATAAATCTATGAAGGATTTAGTAACAATGTTTATCTCATATTTTTTGCTTTGTGAAATTTTGGGGTTTTTAAAAAAGTGAACATTAGTTACACATTTGGGGCCAAAAATAATCAATAGTAAGGAACCCCGCCCCCCGCGCCAGTTTCCCAGCTGAACACTCCACAAGACCAAAGCTGCCCCTAGGGTGGGACAGCGTGGTGGCCCTGCAGGACGTCTGCCTGTGGTCCAGTGGTGAGGTTCGGGTGCTCTGGTCCAGGGGTCTCTGAGGGGCAGGGGGGCGGATCGCGTGGGTGAGCATGTCCCTTGGATTCAAGGAAATGCGCTTTCATAGCCTCACTCAAACTTGTTTTCAAAGGAGCAGATTAAACGCAGCTCTTAGCGGAACAGTCCAGAGCAGAGGGAAAAACCTGACAGGCCACTGCGCAGAAGCCAATTCCATTCCAGAGAAGGGACATGTTTGGAGTCGCTCTGTGTTCATGCCTTATTTACTTAGCAAAGGGCACAAAGGCTAATTACCACCTGCCACCTCTCAGGTGTAACACCCAATAAGCTTCCCTGACCTTCGGATGAGTTAAGACAGACTCCAACTTTCTTCTGTTAATTTTATTACCAAACATCCTTCAAGACAATCATGTTTTCCTCAACCAGTTTACATCATTATAAACTAAATGTTTCTATCATCTGATCTAATTCTTTGGAAAAGGAAAAATGTTGAATCTCTTAAGAAGTATGCTGGAAAATAATGATGGCCTTTAAAATACTTTCCATTATATCTGCCAAGCATATCAACTGTGAATAGAACAATTTAGAAAATGAAGATGTTTCCGAGTAAATACTGAAAACATGCCAAAGATTATGAAGAGGAGAAGCTACATGTGCTCGTGTACACATGTCCACACAATCTCTAAAAATCCAAGATATACTATTTTCCCTCACGGGAGAAATGAGGAACAGATTTTAACTCATTTTCCTTAAAAAAAAGGAAAAAATTCCTAATGAATTGAAGAATGTGTTTATTCAAATCTATGGCCAGACCGAAGAAACAAAAAACAAAGGTAAAAGGATTTAGAAACTATACTCAGATTTATAGGCTTACAGAAAATAACAGGGAAATATTAAATAATCACTTAATGTCACGGTAGCAACATATTTATTCTCATTATTTTGTCTCATCCAGGTTAGAACCAGAGAAAATGAGCTTAATTATAATAACAAGGGTTAGATCAATATGAGGAAGAACCACTTTGGGTGACAAAAGGCTAGACAGAGAGCTAAATAAATCCTGCTCAGATGGACCCCTGAGGCACCTTCTCAACAAGAAGCACAGTGGCCCCCGCAGCACACACTCTGCACCGGGCGGGGGCTCCCCGTCAATAATGTCCCGGTCTGTGAACACAGACCCTCTCTGGGAGGAAATCAGATGATTAAATTAAGAAGCACGGTAAATGCACCAATAAATAAACACGTGCGGTTATGAACTTCTTATAAACTACAGAGAAAAGCACAGGTGCTTACTAAACACGGTGGATTTCATCTTTCACATTATGCAGTTGCATTTTGCTAGGGATCTTTTCTATATTTATAAGGATGATCCTCATTAGTATTTTACTATGTGAACTACTGAACTGACTGTGTATTTGTTTTAACAGGAACGTATACATACTTACTCTGTGGAGATACTTTCAAAAGTGTCAAAATATGAATTGAGACACTGACGCTTTTTTAGGGCTCTTCATGCAGTTCCAAACATGTTGTTTACAGAACGAAGGCTGGTAAAAAGGATTAGAACATTTGTATGGAGCAGCTTCCAAAATATCAGTTATTTATTTCATTTTATTTAAAGAGATGTTCATATCTAGTTATATTGTGTAGAAACTCTTCTGGCTAGGGAGACACATATAGATGCACAATCCAAACAGAGTAACTTAACTTCCCTCCCTTTTCTGAGGAAAAGATTCCTCCCCGCTTCGTGGATGAGATAAAATCAAGTGTTCTTCCAGTTACGAGAGGAGCTCGGCCCTGCCTGAGATCAGCCCACAGAATCCACAGCCCTTTCGGACCCTCCTACACTGGTGATGGGAATGTAAATTGGTGCAGCCACTGTGGAAAACAGTATGGAGGGTTCTCAAAAAACTAAAAATAGAACTACCATATGACCCAGTAATTCCACACCTCAGTATATATTAGAAAAAAATAAAAACACTAATTCAAAAAGATACATGCGCCCCAATGTTCACGGCAGCATTATTGACTATAGCCAAGATATGGAAGCAACCTAAGTGTCCATCAACAGATGAATGGATAAAGAAGATGTGGTGTATATACACAATGGAATACTACTCAACCATAAAAAAGAACAGTTTTGTCATTTGCAGCAACATGGATAGACTTGGAAGGTATTATGCTAAGTGAAATAAGTCAGAAAGACAAATGTCGTATGATATCACTTATATGTGGAATCTAAAAAATACAACAAACTAGTGAATATAACAAAAAAGAAGCAGACTCACAGATACAGAGAACAAGCTAGTGGTTACCAGTAGGGGGAGAGGCAATACAGGGATGCGGAGTAAGAGGTACAAACTATTAGATATAAAATAAGCTGCAAGTATATATTGTACGACACGGGAAATATAGTCAATATTTTATAATGACTATAAATGGAGTGTAACCTTTAAAACTTGTGAATCACCATACTGTACCCTGGTAACTTATATAATATTGTAGAGCAACTAGACTTCAATTAAAAATAAAAGAAGTCACAGCGCTTTTGTTCAATGACTGTAAAGCACACTCCTTTTCTCTTAAGACAAGTCGAATGGATAATTGTTTTGGAGATGAAGTGCAATGCAACCAAATTGTACTAACTTGAACTTTTAGCCAAATCAGGAGAAAACTCACTAATTTCTTTTCCTCTAGAAGATAAACAGATCTCCTACCATGTTCTGGAAGATACAAACATGTAGAGCTACACTGCTGAAGACACAAAACTACAACTTACCAACATTTTTATCTGACCAAATAAAAATGATTGCACCAAATTAACACCCAAGAGGAAATTTATCCCTTAGCTTGCTACAGTATAACCTCAAAATTATACATGACATTCTGTGTATATTGAGCCTTAATTGCAAAGAAACATAATTAAGTGAAAACATGCAATTCTTTCCCCTATACTCTAATAATCCCTTAGCTTTTAACACTTCAAGTTTGCCATAACCTCCTTGCCTGTCTTGCTAACGAAGTACATTCTGCAGTCCCCCCAACTTATAAGGACGCAAGGAGACACTTCTGGTTTCCCTCCACGCCCTGTGCAGATGGCAGAGAGAGATTCCACCACTGAGATGTGTTATTTCTACAGGTTTAGATTTGTCTTGTCATCAGTGAGGACCACAGAGCAGATTATAGTCTTTCACTTTAAAAGTGAGGAAATGAAGGTCAGAGCAGTGAAGTAGGGCTGGGATGAGAGGACAGCACAAGTGTCTGGGCCCCTGGCAGGTTCTTTCCCCCATTCCTTCCTGGAATGATAACACCAACCAAACACACAAACAAGACATTCTTCCCAACAAAAAAGCAGAGTCTGCGTTTTTGCTAGTGTTTTTGTTTTTACCTCTGAAGAGAATATCCAAGTCAATATCTTCTTTTCCTTTGATTTTCAAACACTTTGCCTGCTGTACAAGTCTGGGCAAAGAACAGAAATAAAACCTGGATTCATTATCCTGTGAGGTAGGAATAAATCAAGACAGCAGCACCAATTTAAACAGAAACCACAGGGTAAACAAGAGTGAATTAGCAGGTACTTTTGCTGCACAGAGCCTTGTTAGAATTTTTCTTCAATTTAAGATTTAAAAATACACTTTTGTTCAGAAACTGGAAGTTTGAAACCTGAAACTTGAAAGCTCCCAACACCCCGTTCTATTATAGCAAAAAGTTTCTAAAACTCTCTGGAGAATAACCTCTTCAGATTCTGAGGAGGAGATATTAGGGATGGTAGGTGATGGTGTGGTAGAAAGTAAATAATAATTGCTACTGATGATTTCTGTGCTTATTTTAATCAAAAGATTATAGACATTGTGCTCAAACAATAGTACAAAGTAACTTAGTTACACTGTTGAATGTCAGAGAATTAATTAACTTTTAAAATGCTCCAGAATACAGTAAGGACTAATTCTGTAACTCTTTCATCATGGAACTTCATTAAAACTTGAGACTCATAGTTTGTAATGAACATGGAAGTTTCTGAAATGAAACTTTTCCAGTGTTGCTAATTACCTACTAACTAATTTTAGGTAGACAGAACTTGAAATGGTTCATTAATTTATCTGCAGTATTTACGATTTTAATGAAAATTGTAATACCTTGCTTGGCAAATATATTTTCTGATTGCACTTGGATAACTGCTCTCTCATTTTATCTTCACTGACAAGCCATTAAGGTAGGCATGCCAGTACTGTTTCAGTTTTTGTTTTAGATGAGGAAACTGATTCAGTTACTAAAATCTTACATAGAAACCTAAGTGACTGGTACATAATTTGAGGCAATTTTATCTGTATGTTCCAAAAACGTGTATGTCATGATAAAAACACATTCTATTAATCAGATACTTTTTAACCATGAAGAGTTTTTTAATCAAAAAAGCAATTAACTGAAAAAGAATTTCTGTTGAAATCCCACCTTTGGACCTTAAAAGAAGGTCCCACACAGCCATTGTGGCACACACCAGCCTCAGGTAGTTAATCTCCTGTGGTGCAAGCAGAGACCAGTCCACCCAAAACCTGAGTCTGTGTCTTAGGCCCTGTGCCCTGGGTTTGAGGCCCAGAGTGAGCAATTAGATTCTAGAAGCCTCAGCTTCCCAACCTGCAAAACTAAGACAGTACTTGCCTTACAGGGTTTGTTTGCAACAACCAGTGAAACAATATATTATAACATAGTCTACAAACTCTTATGCATCATGGTCATGCATAAAAATAGATGGAATATTTTTATTAATTCCATATGTTTAATTTCATTATATATATAATATATACTATAAAATTATTTATATATCTCATCAGGATTTATCTACATTTTTGTAGGAAAGAACATTAATGGTGGAAGGAGGGCTTAGCCCTAAGCAGCGAGCCTCTGGGGGAGAGAGCTGGTCAACACGGGATGTCAGAGGCACGTGTGCACGGTAAAGTCATTTTGCAAAGAATAAGATGGAAAAGAAAAGAACGATTTCAGCTCTGCTTACATCTTTTTGGCAAATAGCTAGGTATTTCCCCCCACACTTTACAAATTGTATGAAACTTGAGTTGATTTTCAAACCATCTGAAAGCATCCCTCTGCAAATACAAGCTGATGAAGATGGCAGTTCTATCTTACAAGATTAAAAAAAAAAAAAGAAGCCCGTATGCCTTACATAACTTTGACGAGGATTTTATAAAGCAATTTAAAACTAAATCAAATAAATTTACTGACTGGCTTTTTAAAAAAAATGCAAGGTGCTGCAATCAATCACAGATATATTTAGGAATAGTTCTTGCTTTCAAAATTATTACATCACCAGGGAGATACACCAAGTCAAACCCTGTAAACCAGCGGTCCCCAACCTTTTTGGCACCAGGGACCAGT
>NW_020175053.1:939214-992752 GCF_003031525.2 Neophocaena asiaeorientalis asiaeorientalis
TGCGGGGATGGGGGGTGGAGAAGGAGGCAGGGCTGGGGATGGTTCAGGCAGTAATGCGAGTGACGGGCAGTGATGGGCAGCGGCAGACGCAGCTTTACCGGCTAGCCTCCTGCCGTGCGGCCTGGTTCCTAACAGGCCTCAGATGGCTACTGGTCCCTGGCCCCGGGGGGTTGGGGCCCCCTGCTGTAAACTGTTCAGATTCCGTTACATCTCCTGAGTGAGGCAGATGCCTCCGAAGGACTCCCAGGTTCTTCGTTTCATTTAACCTCATTTCATTCTCACAAAAACTCTATAAGGTAGGTGCAGGAGGCTGTGAATCAAGAAATTGAGGCTCAGAAATATTAAACCACTTGCCCATCTTGGGGGCACAGTGAGTCAGTGGTGGAGCCAGAGTGCAAACTCAACGGACTCCAAATCCAGGCTTCCTTCTACCCTACAGATCATCTGGCAGGAACAGAGGGTTTCCTGAGTGTCTACAGACGGCCTGGGGCTGGAGATTGTAGACACAGGTAGGGGAGAGAAGGGGGAGGACAGTAGTGTTCCCGGGGGCTGGAGGGAGGGTGCGGCTCTGGGCAAGTTGGTCGGGAGGAGGCTGGGGATGCAGCTGGGTCTGTCCTGAAAGGATGGGGACGTGGGTGACCGATGGGGCCACGAAGGTCTAGGGAATGAGGGTGGGAGGAAAGCAGGAGTGGCACAGACCAAGCACGAGCAAAATGGAAGGGAGAGCATTTGGGGACACGAACAAGCCCGTCAGCTGATGGCGCTGAAGCATCTGCGCTGTGCGAGGGGAGGAAGGACCAGAGGTGGGGCTAAAGGAATTGGCTAGAGCGGAGCTGGGGAGGCCTGGCACGCTGCTCTCCAGCACTCGGGCTTTATCTTGATGGCAGTGAAAGAAGCCACCGCAGCCCTGGCCTTGGGAGAATCTACTGCACATGGTCAGAAACGTCTGGAGGTGATCAGGCCAGTCATGTGCTGAAGATTAATATTTCTTTGCATGTTAGCTGAAAAGGTAATACCACTAAAATCTCAGCTCTGACCATTTCACCAGTTCTTCTTAAAGCCCAGCCTCCAGCTTCTATGTAGTCATAATAGCTCCAGCATCTGAACAACCTTCAAAACCTTTTGTTAGTAGACTCGCTATTGCTGCAGCAAGTGTCAAGCTACCCATCTGTCTGTCTGTCTGTGATTCATTTTAGAGGAGTGCACGTGACTATCAGTGCTTGTGTTGGAGACAAGCCCCTGCCATCCCATTGCTTTTACTATCTTTACTATCCGTTGGTCTTTACTATCTGTTGTTTTTCCAAATGACTGGCCTTTTCCTTAGGATTTTGCTACTTCCTTGAAAATAGGAGCTGCACGTTCTCTGACCCTCCTTCTATGCTTCCACTACTTTTAATGAGGCAAATCAGTGGCTACTGCTTTGTGCTCAATAAATGCTAGGCCTGAACCAGATGCCTAACACGAAGGAGGTAATAGTAATCTTATATGTGTGTGTTGAAAAACACAGAGAGGTTAAGTAGCTTGCCCAAAGTCACACAGCAAGTAGCAGAGCAAGAATTTGAATTTAACTCAGGTTAGTCTACATGTAAATAAACACCTTCTAGAACACGAGTTGGAAAACTACAGTCCACAAGGCAAATCCTGCCATAGCCTGTTTTCATAAATGAAGTTTTATTAGAACACAGCTATGCTTATCGGTTTACTTACTGTGTACGGCTGCTTTCATGCTACAATGAACAACTGTAGCAGAGATCTTACAGCCGGCAGAGTCTAAAATACTATCTGGCCCTTTACAGAAAAGGTTTGCTGACTCCTGTTCTATAAGGAAAAGGTCCCTTGAGGCCAAAAATATACACACAATCTGTGATTGTTTCACATGGCTATTTTTCCCCAAAACTGCCCTAACAATTGTATTTAGGTATAACTTATAATGGGACTTGGAAAGAAAATATTGGGCTCCGACTGCTTTTTATTTTTAGACAAACCGTCCAAGTCCAGCCAACATTTCTTCGAGCTTTTCCTACCTGCAGGTGTCACATTCGGCCGAGGTGGCGTCTGTCACCAAGAGACATAATCTATCTGAGGATACAGTTGTGTCCACCGCCTACCTTCACACAGAGCAGACTGAGAGAAGGGCCGCAAGGAAGAGATGAAGAAACCACGATGGAGTCACAAAGAGGGGGTTTTCTGCTTTAAAGGTCCGGGAGGTTAGAGAACACCTTCAGGAGGACATGAGCTTGAACCAGGCCTCGAAGCAAGTTTTACTGAGTGAAGTGCAGAGAGGGACCCTGCCAAGGCACAGACACGTGGAGGGTGGGAGTGAGAAGAATCAGTGGTGGGGCTGGAGGGTGATGAGCTGGGGTGCAGGCTGCGGGCAGGTTACGAGTACCGCACACGCTTCCTATGTGCATCCACACCTATGTGCTCTCGTGTGTAAGGACGCAGGTAAATGTGAACTTATTTACAGTAAAGCAAATGGATCGAGGACCTGCAAGACTCCACCAACAGAAAGAAGAATTCATACGATATGTTTAGTTTGTCAATAAAAGGTAATTAAACTCTAAAGAAAACTGCACTACAAAGCATCAATAAACGATAAGCATACTTGTGAAAATGTTTACCGCAGCATTATATATAAGAGGAAAAATACTGGAAACAACCTAAATACCTGTCAATAGGGGAATGAGTTGAATAAGTTCGTCCACACTATGGAATATGATACAGTTATTAAAAACAGTGCATTGAATCCACCTGTGTTGATATGGCAAATTATTCATGACAGGTTGTCAAATAAATAAGACATATTTTTAAGCTAATATCTTTTATCGTCAGACTTTCTTTGAGCCAACAATTGATGTTTTCACATGGCTTTCCATAAGGAAGAAGGCAAATTTGTTTTTTCTTTGTGGGTAGACTTAGTTGCTTAGGTCTTTATAACTTTTCCATATAAAAATAAAAGTCCAAGACCAGAGTATTTTTCTTCTGGTCATAAATGCTGACTTATTTACAGGTGCCTTGTTCAGAACTCCACTGTGAACTTGGGATAAAATATGTGTGTATGTTATTAAAGCCTCAGCGCTGAATGTCTGGGTGCCTTAAAGGTTTGCTCCTGTGTTAAACTTTCAGGAACACAGCATCCTTCCTCCGTGTTCAACAGGGTTATATTATAAGCTGTCCAGAGTGATACAAGCTAACCTTCAAAGAAACATTAACAAAAAATGAATGTAATTTTAAAAAAAAGAGTGACAGCCATAAAAAGAAACGAAATTGAGTTATTTGTAGTGAGGTGGATGGACCTAGAATCTGTCATACAGAGTAAAGTAAGCCAGAAAGAGAAAAACAAATACCGTATGCTAACACATATATATGGAATCTAAAAAAAAATGTCTCTGAAGAACCTAGGGTCAGGACAGGAATAAAGACGCAGACGTAGAGAATGGACTTGAGGACATGGGGAGGGGGAAGGGTAAGCTGGGACGAAATAAGAGAGTGGCATGGACATATAGACACTACCAAATGTAAAACAGATAGCTAGTGGGAAGCAGCTGCATAGCACAGGGAGATCAGCTCGGTGCTTTGTGACCACCTAGAGGGGTGGGATTGAGAGGGTGGGAGGGGGACACAAGAGGGAAGGGATATGGGGATATATGTATGCAAACAGCTGATTCACTTTGTTATACAGCAGAAAATAACACAACATTGTACGGCAATTATACTCTAATAAAGATGTTAAAAAAAAAAAGAGTGAATGTGTATCTGCATATCTGTATGCATACGTAAACAGAAAAAGAGTAGAAAAGAACATGAAAATCTATTCACACAAGTAACCTTGGGATGCAGCATTAGAGTTAAGGAGTGGAGAGTGAAAAATTATTATTCTTAAAAACTTCTATATTACCTGAATTATTGCAGTGGGAATTTTATCATATTTTTATAAGACTATAAGTTATGCTGTTTGATAGGAAAACACCTGAGTATTAATAATGTTTCCAACTTTTATTTTTTCTTACTAATCTATATTTTCTAATTTTCCTATAATACACAAGCATTGCTTTAGTTATAAGAAAAAACTGACATTAAATGTCACAACTTTGCTATTTACAATAAATAGAAAATAATTACTTTAAAGCCAGGTGAAGTATGTGGATGAGAAAAAATGCCCGCTGTTGCTTAGGCAACAAAGTTTTGTTTTTCTGGGGATTGGGAACACCAATATTTCCTTGACGGAAGAAACCACGGACACTTTAGCACACACTGTTCTCAGCATTTAATTACTAAGGGCCTGAGCCAAGGCAGGATTCCAAAAATCCAGAGATCCACAATAAATCATAAAATGCCTCATGAAAATCAGCATAGAAGGACATTTTTAAAGATCTTTCTAAGGCATACATTGGTTATTTTATCACATTTTAGCAAGACTATAAATTTGTTTAGAAACACAAGACTACAATGAAGGTCCCAGAGGCACAGAGGCAAGTGGAATATAGGAGGCCAGGTCCTTTCATCGCATCACAGCTTCCGTCTACACCCCTGAGCTGATCTTGACAGGCTGGTTTTGGTTTCAATTTGCAAAACAGTCAACAGAACCCTTTAACTTGTCTTAATGGCCTGGATCTGCCTAGGGTCTCCAAGAATTTAAGGTGCGTAACTGCTGAGCCCAAGGTCCCCTTTCACTCCCTGTCAGTTACCACAGTCTGTGAGTCTCTCTTCCATTTGGTTTATCTTTGTTTTCCCTCCTCCGTCTCCTCTCCCTGAAAATACGCTCCCCGCGGGGAGGGGACCCCTGGGCCACAGCAGACGCTCCGCACGTACCTGCTGGATGAAGAAACATCAGTGCCATGAGTGAACTAGCTCAGTGCCTGGGCTGCGGGGACAAGCCGTCCTGCCTGAGTTCGGATCCTCATCCCGCCACTTACCAGCGTGGGTTTTTGTACCACTAAGTGAAAGCTTAATAAGAACAAGGATTTTAGGGCTTCCCTGGTGGCGCAGTGGTTGAGAGTCCGCCTGCCGGTGCAGGGGACGCGGGTTCGTGCCCCGGTCCAGGAAGATCCCACGTGCCGCGCAGCGGCTGGGCCTGTGAGCCGTGGCCGCTGAGCCTGCGCGTCCGGAGCCTGTGCTCTGCAAAGGGAGAGGCCGCGGCAGTGAGAGGCCCGCGTACCGCAAAAAAAAAAAGAAAAGAACAAGGATTTTAGTCTGTTTTCTTAACTGCTGTCTTACTGGAGTTTGGAACAGTGCCTTTCTAAGGGTTTGTTCAATGGATAAATGATGAATAAATGAACGGCTATGGTCCGGATCCTGAATTCAGGGAGGTACGTGCTGTTCAGGTATTTATAACGCCATAAACCGGCTCTGTTCTGACCTCACTCTGGGGGAGGAGGAGGGATGGGATGGTGAGCAGAGCAATGAGCCAGGGTGAGAGGGCTCGGGGCTGCCACTAGTGATAGTGTCAATAAAGGACTAAATGCTTGACTTTAACAGCCTTATTTCTCTGTTGTAGAAGTTGGATGAGATAACCTTCTGAGTCCTTTTCCAACTGTAAAGCTCCAGGATCGTCACACTTGGCTGGAGGTCCCTCAGAGTCCAGCTGGAAGTATGGAGTGGGAGGGGGCTGTCCAGACAGCCGGGGGCTTCCTGTCCAACCACAGTCCTCCACAGACCCCGAGGACCCTGGGTGTCCCGGTGTTTTGATCACTGCTCACTTGATTAAGGAGTTTACTTTAGTTCCGAGTAAATAAACAAAGGGCTAAATTTCTATGTTTGGTGCAAAGATGTGTGCTACAGACACAGCTAGAACCAGTCCAACTGCAAGACTTTAAGATCAACAAGTTTTATAAAAATGGAAGAAAGATATGGAATTATTATTTCAATAGTTTCTACTATGTTCCAGGCCCAGTCATACATCTCTATCTATCTGCATCAATACACCTCTGTTCAAAAACCTAAGCCTCGGATATTGTATTCATTTTACAGGTAAAGACATTGAGACTGTTATGGGAAAACAAATGTATGTTTGTACCTGAATCAGTCAGCTACGATTCACTAAGAACTATAATGCGAACAGTGGTGAAGGAAAAATGCAAGCATAATAAAAACTGCTTCTCGCTCCTTAGCAGCCTCTAATCTTTTTGAGAAAATAAGGCACATGTGCAGAACAAGTATCAAAAAGGCTCAAGGAGACACAAAGCGTGGAGCAGACCCAAAGCACAAGGAAGGGGCCTCGCTCTCATCCGATCCACACTCCAGGGCCCAGCAGAGTCCTGGCACCGCACGGGTGCTCAACATCTATTTGATTTGTCAAGTACCGGCTAAGCGTCAGGCATTGAACTAGACGTGAAAAATACACAGATGTGTAAAACACCGTCTCTAAGGTCAAGAAGCTCACACGGGCTGAACTGCTGTGGAAAGTTTCAAGACAGAGATGAGTCTTGGAGAAGAGAACATGCAGCAGGAGTAGAGGAGGCAGGAAGAATGGGAACAAAGGCACCCGCGCAGGAGGAAGAACACGACTGCGGATGGTGACAGGGTGTGAGCGGGAGCCCAGAGGCTTGGCCTCTGAAAGCAGAGAATTTACATGGGAAGGGGCAAGATCAAAGGCTGACGGACTCAAGGAAACCTCTTTAAGGACTTGGAAGGTTCATACACGAAACAACCGGCTAACACTGGTTAAATTCTGAGAACGGACCTCAGAGAAGGTAATCTGAGTCGTGCAAACAAGCTAGTTGGCTCATAGCTGAGCAGTTTATTACGAGGATCATTAAGGGACTATACTCCACTGCCTGCCATTCTCTGCGATTACCATAATCTTTCCCAGCCATTTTTATTGTCAATATAGGCCTTTGGGAAGTACGTAAAATTTATAATATGGCAGGCATTAGGAAAAACAAAGTGAGCTATATTAGGCATTTTCTTAGGTTTTCTTAATAGCCGTGATTGAATATGACAGCTCCTTTAACTAACGGTCCTGCCGACTGTGTAAATCAGAGGCAGAAGTTGTTATTAAAGAATACCCAGGTGGATGGGGAAGGGGACTGGAAAAAATGTCCTACACAGGCCCGGGGAAGCCAGCTAACATAATACAGGGCGTGGGGGGGCAGCTGCATTTCCAGTAGTTTTCTTATGATGAAACTGTCTAATGAGTATGATTTTATTCCCCCGTCACAGATCGAAGCCTTTAGAACCTATTACAAAGAAACGTGTTCAGGTGGAAGTCTTGCAGTATATAGTATACATAAGAATAAATAGTTTGGGGCACACATGGTGGAGATTCTTCCCCTTCAGTAGTGCTGTGTTCACAAAATAAGAAATAAATGCCTCACAAGATGACCCTGAGAATCCTGGAGAGCAGTAGAAAGTCTAAACATAAACCCAGCCAGGCATTTTCAGAGCCTCCAACTGCCATCCTTTTGCCAGCCTGATGCCACTGAAAACAGGTACAGGATTTAGGGTCAGGTAGCTCTGGACTCAGACCCCACCTCTTCTACTAATTATCTGTGTGGTCCTGCACACTTTGCCGAACCTCTCTGAACCTTCGGGTGCCTACGTTATAAGACCAGAGTCAGGATACTTTCCACACACCGAGTTGTTGTGAGGATGAGATAAAATTCACAAGACCGTGTATGTTCAGCACAACGCTTTGTAGCACAAGCTAATAAGCGTATGACATCAGTATCAGTATTACTGCTGATAAATCTCTCGTTGCCATTGTCAGTTTACTGAACTAAGAATATGCTGGATTTAACCAGAAGACCTGTGTCCTGGATTAGCTACTAGTAAGAACCTCTACTTCTTCGTCAATAAGTGACAATACTATACACACAACATACATATAGTTGTATATATGTATATACAACATATACAATATAATGACAATAACGTCTGTTTTGCCTAAGTCACAAGATTACGGGAAACTTTAAAGGTAATGTATCTGAAAACTATAAACTGTCAAACAAATTAAGGTATCCACCCTAGAGTACGTTCCCAGATGAAAGATGCTCAAGTGTTAAGGTCATTTGCCTCCGTTTAATGCACCATGAATATAGTACTAATCACTCTACTAGCACCAAAAGAGGGAATATATTTACAGCATAACAGTTTTTTGTTTGTTTGTTTGTTTGTTTTGCGGTATGCGGGCCTCCTCACTGTTGTGGTCCCTCCCGTTGCGGAGCAGAGGCTCCGGACGCACAGGCTCAGCGGCCATGGCTCATGGGCCCAGCCGCTCCGCAGCACGTGGGATCTTCCCGGACCGGGGCACGAACCCGTGTCCCCTGCATCGGCAGGCGGACTCTCAACCACTGCGCCACCAGGGAAGCCCACAGCATAACAGTTTTTCAGTAATGGCGACCTAATGTGAATCTGACTCTTTAAACTTATATTAACATGCAATCGTACTACCATGAAGATGAATCCTATAAACATTTAGTAGTATATAATGCACTCGAATTCATAACTTGACCCTCTACTAAGAAAATGTGAACATAAATAGACGATTTCCACTACTAAATCACGGAGACTTAAAATTTACTAATAATAACTCCCTCTCCAAAGATTAACATGAGAACAAACATACTTTTTAAAACTAAACACAAAACTGGGATGCAGTTAAGGAAAATACAAAATTCCCTGAACTTTTGGGCAGCACCTAATTGATTTTGTAAGAAGGTCAAGAGATAATTTTATATTTTGCACTGGAATTGCAAGAAGCCTGGAGATGCTAAGGTGACAGCGTTGCTTGTATAAGAAGTTAGAGCAGGCCTGTCCAGGGCTCGGTGACCATGGATGCACTGGACGCCAGAGGAAATTAAAACCCTGATTTTCACTAATTTCACCCCCTTGTCTATCCTTGGACACGCGCCAACCACAAATTATTTTTCCTCAGCACGTAGAAGAGGAGAGATGGGATTTAAACATTCTCCTCCACCTGTACACGGTATCTTGTGATTTTAAGAGCAAAGGTTTGGGTTAGAGGAGAGGCAGCCTCAGGAGATTACCACAAGTAAACTGTGAGAAGAGTTGAAATAAATTTTAGCTGCTCATCATTAGCCTACATATTCCTGTCGATTTCCTTGTTCTCTTTTTTTCCTTGAGCTGGAATTCGGCACGGTGAACAGGAGGTCATGGGGAAGGAAGCAGGTCAAAGTGAGTACTACTGCCAAGACCACTTGACCCGAACGTCGTTTTGTTGTGACGACTGGTTTAAAAAAAAAGAGGATGGGGATTGGAGTGCAAGAATGGCTTTGGTCTTGGGATGTGAAAGAAAAAGAAGGCTTAACAATTCGAGATGTGGACCGTGAGACTCCCCCTCTTCCGCGCAGCCGCTCACACAGCTCTGTGCATTCATGAAACAGGATCTGACAGAACAGGATCATGTGTAATTGTTTTGCTTGGTTATCAACTAACATTCTCTGCTTTTTCTATCTGTAGTAATTATGCTTATTTGACACATTTCAGTGCAAAAACCCCTCAAAACGGTAAAGCACACAACAATGTATTGAAAGGTGAGTTAGGGACGGGGGAGCCATACACCTGTGCTGAAGAGAAAGGCCGGGCTCACCTCCGAGAGAACACGACAGAGTCATTGTTTTTTAAAACAGTTCAAAGAGCTGTTTATTCTCTCTGACTTTTGACATTAAGGATGAATGTCTAAAATGTTTACAAGAGAGGCTGAGTTTTTATTTGGGGGGAAGAAAGATAACAGAACAAAAAGAGTAACAGCAAATGGATGCACTGGTCTCTGGAATAAACAAGTGCTGTTCCCTGGAAAACAGTTTTAAAAAAAAAAAGAAAAAACTCCCTCAACTAGGAAATGGAAAAGCTGTTCGAGCTCTCAGCCACTTGAAGTTGTAAATGGTGTGGGTGTGAAAAGCAGTAAAGAAAAACTAGACCCCGTACAGTTCCGGCAAGAGGAGTGGCTGTACAGCAAAGGAGAAAACGCAAGATAACATGCGGCAGAGAGGCTGCGCGGTACCCGGAGGAAGAGGATGGGGCGTGAGCTGCGGAGGGTGACGGGCGGCCCCGTGCATAGCGACCACGATCAAAATCAGCTGCTTAACAAAGATGCAACGTTGCCTAGATGCTCTATGAAAAGAACAAAATGCACAGTCCAGGATGTAAACTCCACGTGAAAAGTATGTCCTAGGAGCCAAACTCTCCCAGTGAACAGACCTTGGCAGTAAAGGGGCATCCACGCTGGGACTGAAGGGTGAAAGGGCAGAAAGGGGTTCCTGGAAAGTCTGCCCTCACATAGAGGTGCGCACATTCCTCTCCCACGTGCTGAACGGGAAGGGCAGGGCTGGGCGAGGGCTGTGGGGGGCCAGGAGTGGGTGATGGTGGTCCAGAGAACCAGCAGCCCCTCCCACAGCAGCTCCTCGAAAGCTCAACCTTGAATGCCAGCGCCTTCTGCCTGCAGCGGGGCCTGAAAAACACCCACTTCTCACCTCTGCCGAGCCTTTCATGGCTCCATCTCTGTCTGGTCTCCAGTTGTTTACTTGTAATTAGATTCTCCTGTGTTTATAATTCCCAGCACGGAGGATGAAACTTTTATCTTAAAATGTTATTTATTTACTCATTTAGGTTAAAAAAGAGCAAATAAGGTTGCATCTGTAGCTTCTAAGAAAATGATTATAAGTAAATAAAAATTGAGAACTGATCCTTAAAGTCGTAAGTTTACATTTAGGAACAAAAGGATGATGTGCCATCGATAAATCAAAACAGGAACTATTCAGAGTAAGGAAATCGTATCTGAGGGACTTTTGGATGAAAGATGACAAGTACCAGGTGAGCGAGGGGATCCTGATGGGACCAAGAGGATGTGAACACTGGGCCACGTGCCCAGAGAGATGCCACCTGTGAGATGACTCCAGAGATACAGGGAGTCTTACAGAATTTACACGTGAGATTTGCTTTCTGTTGCCTACATATAATATCTACACTTAGAGGTAAATTCAAATTTTTGAGGATGAAGTAAGAAAAAATATTTTTAAAATAAATGTCAAGGCTTAGATGAATTCTATGAGCCAGTGAACACAATAATATATAGAATAAAGAAAGATTTTGAAGAAACACAAGAAACTATTATTACCCACAAGTTTGTTCTTTTCTGTTCTACATGCTTTACTCTCTGGTTCACATTTTCAGAAGTTCCTTACCTGGACTGGCTCTTCACCTTTTCATGTTTTCCATTGAAGTTCAAACTACAGAGGTTTTTCGGTTTTGAATGTGCAGAGTCTGAGTCCACATTTGCCTGTGTTTGTTCTCGCAGACGATCGTGAAGCGTTGCCTCCTTTTTCAAGTTCATGTCCGAATACGGGCAGCCAAAGGCACTGGTTTGTATAAAAATGAGAGCACAGGCGTCAGTTTAGGGTGATACATCAGGGCTGTACTGTCATTGGAACAGACGTACATCCACTATTGAAAAGCTGAATAGAGACATTCTCCTTTCACTGAACACACTCAGGTTAAGTTTCTTTTCATGTTGTCCTTTGCGAAGATCTCAGGTGCCAGACCATAGACACCGGTCAGCAGACATTACAGGTACAGTCATCAGCAATACGGTTTTCACAATCTAAAAAACTTAAAAATCTAAGGGACTTCCCTGGTGGTCCAGTGGTTAAGACTCTGCACTTCCAACGCAGAGGGCTTGGGTTCCCTGGTCGGGGAACTAAGATCCCATATGCCATGAGGCAAAAAAAAAAAACTTAAAAATCTAAGAATAACCTAAAGGTGTACATCCAATGGAGCAGCGAAAATGTCATGTAAACACCTAACTCAGTTTGTATCCTCCAATATTCAAGCCCTAATTTGACTACCTGTATCACAAAATACTATGGGGTAACTAAACATCTTTACCAGTAATCAGAGAATATCACGCTTTTACTTCTTATCATTCATGTACCCAGAAATACTGTATCTGGAGGACTGCTTCATCCTCCTGAAACCAGCTAGGAAGTGTTGTGTTTGAACGTGAAGGGCCAGTTGTGGGTGAAAGAGGAGAGACCACAGTCAAGGCTGAATCCTGACTCCAGGATGTGTTAGGAGGCTGACAGCAGGCTCAGGGCAGAGGCTCTGGCCCCTGCCACAGGTGATCGGTTGTCTCTGGTAGATTTCTGTGCCCACGTTCCTGTCCCCAGAGGCCCCCAATCTCTGTGCTGCCGGGAACGAGGCAGATGCTGTCAGGGGCCAACCAGGCAAGACGGTTCCCCGCCCACAACCCTGAGGGAGCTGGTCCACCGAGCTCCAGTTCCCCTCCAGTGAAATGGGAAAAGCAGATCCAGCTCCTACGGGCTGTTGTGACCACGAGGAATCACACGCGCGTGCACACACACACACTCTAGTGGTAGCTGCTCTCATTATGACAGTGCTGTCATCCTTTACATTTGGGGAGCACAGACTCAGATGCATCAGTATCTTGACAGTTGGCTCTTTTTTTAGGAACTCACTTGCTGCTTACTATAAATTTGCTGGTATACGGTGCATAATAAATCCTTTCTGATATGTGAAAGTTTGCTTTTGCTATTTTAAAGTCATGATAAAATCAGGGAGCAATGCAGTTTTCCTCTGTTTTACAGTAGATTTGAGTTTTCCAGGGAGCACTTATACACAGTCTAACCTCAGAGGACTTTTAGTACCAACCTGTATCTAGAACGGGCCTTCTGGACTTTGGGATGGGGCGGTTCTGATAACACCAGCCTTGCCCAATATGCCAGGGTGGACCTGTACTTCGCCAGACAGGGGGACCCCTGTGGATGCATGTTCTGTAGTTAATATTAATTGGCACTACTTCTTAGTTTATTCCGTTACTGATTCAACAACCCACTAACTGAGCATGTGCTACATGCTAAGCACTTTGGAGAATATAAATCTAGTGAAGAAGTTGGGATATATACCAATAAATACAATTTATAATAAGAACAAAAGCTACCCCTATTGAGTGTTTACATGGACCCATTGCAATACAAGGTGTTTTACATATATTATCTCTAATATTTAGTACTAAATACCCAAAGATGGTATTGACATATTTTTTTCTAGGTTAGAAAACAGGCTCACACAGGATAAGCAATTTCCCAAAGTTACCTGGCACCTTCTTGGGAAACCCCAAAATAAATCACTTACTTATTAGCATCAATCACGTGGGCAGAAGTGGGAAAACATTTTTAGCACCATCAAAGGAAAGGAATGTAATTTTTGTGCAAAGTGTAGCCAAGGCAAGCATTCACAGGGAAAGCAGTACAGGGTTTGCCACGGTTAATGTCCAGGGGAAAATAAGTCAGCCCATGCTGGGTCCTGGGTGAGAAGTGCAGAGGTGATAAAGCAGTTTCCAGCAGTACCAACTGGTTTAGGCTGCAGCATATGAGATTTAAGGGAGATTTTTAGAAAGAACTTTCCGCAGATGAAAATTGAAAGGCATTAGGCTAACCTGAGGGAGATGGGGAAATGTTTATTTTAAGCACAGCTGAGTTTTCATGAAGACACCATTACTCAGAAGCTTTGCTATCCATCTAATACATACTCCCAATTTGAGATTTTTTAATGATCATGACGGTCATGAATTTTCTAAATGCCATGTAATTACCCCACGTGACTAGTACCGCATGACACTCATGCTGTCTCTTCCTCAGGCTTATCTATCCAGGATTGTAGAAGCTACCATGCATCCTCTTGTTCAGTACTTGCTTACGTTGAGAGAAATTTTGTCTCCCTTAATCTTCATTCATTAATCAATCTTTTTACTCATTTAAACATTCTTTTATTTCCTAATCCCATTCTAGCTCTTCTTTGTCTCTCAGGTACTCAGGCATGCAAAACTAAATGCAATGCCTCGGAGCATCAGGAGAATGGAATATTTCTCGACTGTGGGAGGCGACGCATATGAGAAAGTATCTCAGGATTATACAGATCAGAAAAAAAGCATGAAGTTCAAAAGAATATACTGGGTTGGCTAAAAAGTTCGTTTCAGTTTTTCCGTAACATCCAAAACGAACTTTTTGGCCCACCCCATATTAAATGACAAAAGAATACTTTGCAGAAGATGCTGGTGGAGAACCTGAAAGAAGATAATGATGGGAGACAAAGGGAAGGTACGAAAGGAACAGGGTGAGGGGGCTTTTGGTTGCACTGTCTGCACCATTTTCAACCTGGGCTCTGCTGTGAACAAGCTTCTGGATTGCAACACTGTGCTTACTTGTGTTCAGTGCAGAGAAATATTTACGTTAAAGAGATGACATCCCAAACGTCAGCCTGCCCTCCTGCACATGTAGACCCTTACTCGTGCGCGCGTGTGTGTGTGTGCATGTTTGGAAGAACATACATGACTGCATAAATCTGTACACATAGGAAAAATCTGATTGAAGTGGTTGTCCTAGGTGTGATACAGCTACTTAACGCTTACTTTTGATTTAGCCAAATACTGGGGAAAAGGTTCTGAAGACACAGTCTTTTTAGAAAACTGCTGACATAAGCTGAAATTTCTGTGACTTAAGGCTATGTTGGTCAAGGTAAAATGATAGCTTCTGACGGATAGGTAAGTGGCATATTCAAATTTAAGCTCATAACGGACCAAGATAAGGAGGCATGAAAACCGCAGGCCAGGAGGGAAGGCCTGAGAGGGCGTCCTGGGGGAGGCGGGGTTCTTCTTATGCAGCAGACCAGCTCCCCATCCCTCCTTAATTCAACATGTGTTTGCTGTCGGCAGGAAAAGAAGGAAGAGAGAGCAGGAACTATATAGTTTTTAAAAGTCAGAGACAGTAGGATATTGGGAATTTTATACAGTTCAACCAAATAATTTATAAAATATGTCAGGCCCAAGTTCATCAGCAAGACAGATGAATAGAGGGTGAACGCTAAATAAGCAAAAAACTGCTAGGCAGCTGCAGACAAACTTTAAGAGAGATTTCTGGAGAGAGCTAAAAACTGAGATCCTAGTAGCCCTCTTGATAAATAGAAGGAAACATAAAAATGGCTGCCATTAAAAATACTAGTTTTGCTTTTCAGAATATTGAAGTAGAATTTTTAACATCTGAGGAGAAAGAGAAAAATAAGGACGCAGCAGCGTCCTTGGGGGCTCCCCTGCTGGTTGTAATGGGGCAGGGGGCGGGGAGGGGGCGCTGGAGTGGCTGGCACTGAATCACGGCAGGTGGTGTCACGCCCGGGAGGGTCCTCAGCCTCTCAATTCTCCTTCCTTCCACAGCAGGGGCACCTGATTCCACAGGTCGGTGCAGTTTCCTTGTATTCTCAGGACCGGTCCTGATCCGAGGGACAGAGGCCCTACGTTCCTACTTGGTACTTGCCAGGCCATCTCCCATTAGGAGGCCCTGTACCTCCTAATTCCAACCTAGGCAGCCAGGCCCCCCGCTTCCCCGATACCAGCTGGCCAGTAGCCTATGTGCTTCTCCCCCTGAATTATTCTCTCCCACTGTGCTTTACCCACTGGCTGGGATCCCACCTTCATTTTGGATTCTTCCCGTGCAGCTCCAATTCCAAGAGTCTAGATAGCACCTGCTGATTTCCAAACCCCTTAGACTCCAGGTTCTGCACATCCAACCGTATGATCATCTTGTATCTACAATGTTTTCATCTTCTCATACCCAAGCAGCAAGTGTGGTTCCTGCTTGTCTCTGACTACCCTGTTTTGCTGAAAATAATGGGCCATGATCTGTCAAATCCTGGGAGATGGACAGTCTGGACCATGAGGTTATAACTAAGCTGTCACCACACACCTAATTGGTAGCTTCCCAACCCCTGTGCAGCTACACCCTCAGGGTGGCCGGAGGGGCCTCAGGCACCAGAGTCCTTCCAGCCAGAGCAGCCTCCTCCAGACTCTGAATTCCCAAGCACTGATTAGCATTTTCTCTCTGTGACATGACGTTATAAGGGTAGGGAGGAGTTACAAATTTAAGCAAAATGGCAAAGATGAAAGAGCCCCTTGGGTGCTGTACTTCAAAACATAAATAAAAACACAGAGGTCAGCAATATTTCAGGAAGAGTGTCAGGTCACTGACAACATTTTTGCTGATCCAGAAAAGTGAAGTCATCCCAAAAAGGCAAGTAGCTCCCAGGAGGAGCCCTGATCTAGGAATATGACCTCATGTAGCCCAGGAATTAGGGATGTAGTTAAACTGTAAAGAGTTCTCTAATGCAACTAAGCCACCCCTCCAGGAAGCCCACTGCCTTTTGTATTTTAATCTCAATTATTTTATTATCCAGTTATATTCTTTTCTTTCTAAGACCTAAATAAGACAACATATCTGAGCTGGGAGGTTACATGCTAAAGTCTCTTCGCTTAGGTTCAAAACGTAAGAACTTACTTGTTGGAGTGAGTGGGGGCCTCGTATTGGGAAGCGCTCCCGGAAGAGACTGTCTGAGGGGTTGGCCTCCCACAGCAAAGGCGGCAGGAAAGTCCTGGATGCTGCCCCTGCCAGAGGGTAAGGGGCTGAGACTCTCAGAGAAGGGGGTCAGCCAGGAAACGGGAGGGAGCAAGATAAATGCTGCCTGCCTTGCAGCCTGGCCTTGGGCTCTGATGACACCAAGATCCCCAGCCCGCTGGCAGGTCCTACATCCTACCTGTCGCGTTAAGAGCAGCACCCATCTCCCACCCACTATCTTCCCTGGTGAACAGAAGACCATTTGTCCTCACTGCCAGTTAACTTTAATATGTGGGTAGCTTAAACTTACATAGTATGTTAAATGAATATCTTTTATTTTTAAGAAAATATTGATTTCTTGGCCAATGGTATTGAAAGGCACGATAAACACTGAAATGCAGGTTACTGGAATTATAGAATATCTGTAATACTTTCTATGGAAACTTTTAAAAGCTAACATAGGACTTAAACTGTTACCGATTTTACTTCTATGAGGATTGTGAGCAAGTATAAATGAGATATATATACATACAGAGAGAGAGAGAGAGAGAGAGAGAGAGACCAGGGATATAGACCAGGAAGGTTCCAAGAATACGTTACAGTATCTACTGAGGATATAATGCAATTTCTATTACATTGTTCTCAAATACAGAGATGAGCAAAACCCAAGTGGTATATGTAAGATTCTAAGGTCTGAGTCAATTCTCTTCAAATTCCTGAGGCTTTAAAATGTGTTTGCCTGACCCCCTGCCAACCCCCCAAAAAAAGAAAAAAGTGAGTTTACCCAAGATATATTAAAGTGAGTTTGCCCAAGATATATTACAGGTAAACTTTCTAACTTTTGTCCATAAAATAGCTGATATTGTCACTTAATTGTCATTAAAAATACTAGAAAATTTAATGCACACAGTAAGAAAAATGTATGAACATTAAGAACAAAAGTTTCATAAGTAGAGTTAAAAGAAGTCTACATCTATATAACTCAGACTTCAAAGAGTTGGATGAAACAAATTTGACTCTAAAAATACTTTTCTGATTGACTTATACACACTACTATATATAAAATAGATAACTAATAAGGACCTACTATATAGCACAGGGAACTCTACTCAATACTCTGTAATGACTTATATGGGAAAAGAATCTAAAAAAATAAAAAAAAAATACAAAAAATTACTTTTCTCTGGGGTAATTCAGCCTGTAAAATCATCCTACCTATTATAAACTTGCTAACATGGCCAATTAGGAAGTTAGAAGAGAATTACTACTCAAGTTAAGCATTGAAAAGCACAGATATAAGAACTAGAAAACTGTATTAAAGCTACTAGTACCAGAGGCTTGTTTTTCATTTCCTCATCTATAAAATGGTGACAGTACAGGGATTTTTGTGAAAACTAAATGAGACAATCTAGGCAAGGTCCTTGTATAGTGACTGGCACAAATT
Organism: Neophocaena asiaeorientalis asiaeorientalis; assembly: GCF_003031525.2. NCBI lineage: Eukaryota > Metazoa > Chordata > Mammalia > Artiodactyla > Phocoenidae > Neophocaena > Neophocaena asiaeorientalis. The sequence goes on from NW_020175053.1 coordinate 957,017, forward strand.
AAATGCTCATGAGTTTTTAATTTTTTTTTTTTTTTTTTTTTTTAACCAGGGAAGCCCCGAGTTTTTAATTTTAAAAAAGTCATTCTGATACAAAATATAATACTAATGATCCCTTTTATTTGTGGTTATTATATTTTTCATTCTAAAATTTCCATTTATTTCTTGCTCTCCTTCTGTTAATATTTGATTTATAAATTCAGGTTCTCTAATGGTGACTCCATATATATTTATAATTGTTATATCTTCTTGATAAATTGACTTTATCATTACATGATGACCCTTGTCTCTCACAACAGTTTTGGACTGAAAGTCTATTTTATCTGACATAAGTACAACACCTCTGCTCTCTTTTGATAACCATTTCCATGGAATATCTTCTTCCATCCCTCCACTTTCAGCCTATGTGTGTCCTTAACGCTGAAGTGAGTCTCTTGTAGGCAGCATATATTTGGAACCTGTTTTATTATCTATTCAGTCACTCTGTGTACTTTGATTGGATAATTTAATCCATTTACATTTAAAGTAATTATTGATAGGGAAGGATTTATTAATGCCTTGTTAATTGTTTTCTGAAGGTTTTATATTTTCTTTGTTCCTTTCTTCCTCTCTAGTTGTCTTCCTTTGCAATTTGACGATTTCTTTCTTCCCCCCTGTGGTACGCTTTTTGTATCTACTACAGGTTTTTTCTTTGTGATTACCATGAGGCTTACATAAAATATCTTAAAGTTATAGCAGCCTATTTTAAGCAGATAACAACTTAACTTCCATTGCATATAAAAACTATACTTTTACTTCTCCTCTCACTTTTCATGTTACTGATGTCACAGTCTGCATCTTTTTAGATTGTGTATCCATAACAAGTTTCTGTAGCTATATTTACTGTTAACATCAGTGTGAACTGAATAAACCTGGGCTACCTTGGGCCTAAGCAGCACATCAGTTTCTAAAGAAATAAGTCATAAAACTGTTCAAGCATACAACTTAAAAAAAAAAAAAGACTGAATATCTCAATCATCACAGGACCTGCTCTCAATTTCTCATCCTCCTACCTTAATCAATGTCCCCCAGGTCAGCCCACGTGGGCTCCTCTCTTTCCCGTCTCCCTATTTAGCTATCCCAGATTGAATCTTTCCTCCTAGGAGCTGCCTCTGTCCTTACAGAAAAAAACACCTGCCCCGTTTTGCTTCCTGGCATCTCTACTCATCATCCAGATGAAACAACAAAGGCCCAACTGCAGAGGTGGAGAACCAGCCCCCTCCTGGAGAGGACTTGGCCCCCATCACAACCTAGCCTACTGGGATCCTGATATGGTATTTGGAATATTCACAGATTTTAAACTGATCAAGACTAGAGTACATCCCAAGGTTATGAACCCTGTTGGTGTGTACAGAAATAGATAAAAATTAAATGCAATCTACACTTATTTTTGTTTCATTAGAGATATGAGCTTAGTCATTTCATTAATGTTAGTTCTAATACCAAAACGTCAGACCCGACATATGACATTTACTAGGTATGCATTAGGAGATACCCTTTGATTGTGTGCAAAAATGTCATCTGAACTGTTCTGTTGTAGTTAATATTTTCAGTAAACTACACAGGGAAGGAAAAATGCATCAAGAGTGAATGTTAAAGTGTGTGTGTCTGTCTCTTTCCTCTAAAGTACTTTAGTGTATTGTTACTAGAGACTTCCAAGGTATAAACTATTCTCAAGGAATATGATCGTATACTAAATCGCACACTCATGGCCTTTAAAATTGTATGCTGTAACCAGCTTAACGTACTAAGTAATTTGTATAATCTATACATGGAGAAGATCTGATAGAATCTACAGTTTAAAATTTCTAACAGAATATTATCAACGTAGTTAACATTAAGCAGTAAATTAAATAGTAAAGTGATGAATATGCTACATTATTAATCCAATCAAAACAATTTCAAGTGATAAGTGTATGTTTCCATTATTACAATGAGTGTTTCTGTTACTATCAGTTGTTTTTACCCTTTTAATTTTAATATTTTGGTTAAGTGGTATGAACATGTCAGTATTATTTTTTTATAGCTTAAACTGTCAAATGCATTTTAAATTGGAATATTCTGGTTTGAAATACATTTAATTTCTGCAAAGGTCTTGAAAGTGTTTTTTCTCTTTTTATAAATACGCATTGTTTTAAAACAAAATTTCTCTTAGAAGTGAAAGTCTTTCTCAGGACAGTTGTCTGAGGAGCATCTGGAGAACAGCTCAACTCAAAAATGCTCCAAGCATAATTTTTAAAAATTATCCATAAGTTAAAGGTATATATTTTGGCTGTGGATCATAATGAAATAATCCTATCTTTTGGATGGCTTTAAATTCAATTTAAGTGAAATTGTAAAAGTTATTTGGGTATCGTGAAAGTATGTTTACATGTGTGTATATTTACATATACCCACATGCATCTAACCCTCATGTTAAATGCTAATACTGACTCAGTGTCAACAGGGCATTCACATGTTGTCTTGAGATGTTCTCAAGTCACAACTCCGTCAACTTGACAAACCTATGAGCTAAGTTTACGAGTGTAGTCTGTGTGATGGAAAAGAAAAACCAAAGTAGCCCACGTCAGAGAACAAAGCATCCTTCGACCTAAGTCCTCCAAACTCTAACAGATACAAGAGGATTTACCAGAGTCCTGCTGCCCCTCCCTCCCCTGTAAGCGATGCATTAAGGAGTCTTTTGGAGAATTACAGAGCATACATTCTGGATCACTATTTTAAGAGGTGACCTTTTATCATTCCACAGTCTGCAAATAAAACCTCTTCTATAGGTTCAAATACATATAGGCAGGCTCCATATTGAAGATATTGTCAATTCTCTTCCCCCTAAATTACTTAACACACCAAAGGCAAACGTCTACTGTAATTTAATGTGTGTACAGCAATATCATCCAATCAGAAATAAGAACAAACATTAGGAATCTCACTAAATCTTGAAGGGAGCTGTTTAAAAACGTGTGTTTTTTTATTTAAATAAACAACATTGAGATATTAAAGACTGGGGGCATCCATGTAACCGTGGATAAAGACGAACACTTATTTCTTTCAAGAAAATATGATTCAATACTACTTTTTCTGCCATAAGCTATTCTGAAATACTGTTTGAGTAATTTGTTTCAACCTGGACCAGGGCTCGAACTTGTGTCTCCTGCATTGGCAGGTGGATTCTTAACCACTGCGCCACCAGGGAAGTCCCTAGACTTTTCTTTGAATATATTAAGAATCAGCATGTAGAATATTTTACATAAGATGACCAGACTAATCTAAACTAGATAAATTTTTTATTTCTACTAAATTTAGGCAGTAAAATTATTTTAAAATTTAAAGAGAGAATGCCATCAAAACACAACTAGATTAGTCTAATATTCATTATAATATCTAAAATAGACTATAGTTCTACAGTTTTTACTCTGTGCTATACCCTGATTTAAGCCCTCTTTTATGTTAACTCTTTCAAGTCTCACAATATACCGCAAAATAGGTACTATTATTATCTGCATTTTATAGATGAAGAAACGGAGGCACAGAGAGGTGAAATAAGTCATGCAAGGCCACAGAGCTAGGAAGTTGTAGAGATGGGGTTGAAACCCAGGCAGCCTCATGCCAGATCTAGGCTTTGAAATACTATGCCAAACCGCCTCTGGGATTAGACTTTTCTTTTCTTTCTTTAGTGCTGTGTTGGGTCTTTGTTGCTGCACGCAGGCTTTCTCTAGTTGTGGTGAGCAGGGGTTAGTCTTCGTTGAGGTGGGCGGGCTTCTCATTGCAGTGGCTTCTCTTGTTGCGGAGCACGGGCTCTAAGTGTGCTGGCTCAGTAGTTGTGGCTCGTGGGGTCTAGAGTGCAGGCTCAGTAGTTGTGGTGCATGAGCTTAGCTCCTCCACGGCATGTGGGATCTTCCTGGACCAGGGCTCGAACCTGTGTCTCCTGCATTGGCAGGTGGATTCTTAACCACTGCGCCACCAGGGAAGTCCCCAGACTTTTCTTTGAATATATTAAACACAAATAAAAATGATCGAATACCTGACATCACCTTGTACGTGGTGGGTGCTTTGCCAAATGGATATTGATGATGTTAATAAACTTATATAACATCTTTGGCACTGTTGATTATACAAAAAAAAAAAAAGTAGGGAAATTAGAACACTTTGAGAGAATTTAAGCAAAAGTTTTTTTTTTTTCAATTTCATTCCAAAATTTACTGAGTTTCTGCAAGAATAGAACATGTGGTAAGAAAGGAATTCTTTAGAAACAAAGACATGTTCTCTGCATGGAATAAAATGTAACGTGAAGAACTGGCCATCTGGATAATTTTTTAGTGGGACAAGCTGTAATTTATAAAATCATGAGAAAGGAGAAGAAAATAGAGAAGAGACAGGCTTGATTTTCTGCCAGAAAAAGATTTTGAATTCCATCCTAGCATGTTTTTAAATGAGAATTTAAATATTCATACCCACATACACACAAACATTCCATCTACACAGCCAAATAAAACATTCCACCTAACCCGGCTACACAAGAGTCCAAGCAGCCCCCTGTGTGAGTGGAGGCCGGGAGTATGAGGCAGAGCTGCGGCCGCTTCATTCCATCCATGAACACTGACCGGACGCCACTGCGTGCACAGCTCTGTACTAGCCGTTACGGAACCCAGAGTACTGTAAAGCGCCTACCCCAAGGGACTTTGACCTGAGGGTCAAAAACAAATGAATTAAAAATCTAAAATGCAAAAGCAGTGGATCTTATATTGTGGTTTATTGTTATTATGTACAGTACATGTTTATACTGATATAACCATAACAATAGGAACATATACTTCTTAAACACTTAATATGTATCCAGGCATGATAAGAGCATATCACGTTATATGCATTATTTCATCAAATAGATAAAATCTGGGGAGGGAACGTTTTCATAAAATTGTTTTTGCTCTTGCTGCTGTTGTTTATTAATTTGGGACCGAGGAGGGCACAGGGGCAGGTTCTTGAAATAGGACTGGCCTCCATCAGTCCCAAGCGTGGAGACAGAGATGCATGATCCCGGGAGGAGACCAACTGGGCTGGGAAGCAGAGCTGTGGAGACACTTCCTCACCCTATGGGGGCCCCAAGAGTTTCAACTGCCTGGAGATGCGGGAGGTTCTTGAACTGGGAAAGAAAGGTCAAAGGTCGGGAAGGTTATCCTGGCAGCTCTGGCCAAGAGAGGGCCAGCCTCAGGGATGGGGGGTGAGGCGGACGGGATGTGGACAGCAAGCAGGAAGAGCTGGTTCTGACTCATACTGTAGAAAAATAGCCAGTGGGGCTCAGAGACTTATTTAATCTGGGAGTCAAACACTGAAACATAAACGTCTTGAGTGTGATGGTACAGGTGGGGCTAAGATAATGTCCTCTGTTGCTAACATTTTAAACCGCAGGACTGAGGGATCCTTCTGGACTCCTTCTGCAGGTGAGCAGGGACAGACAGCCTCTCAGAGTGAGAGGGCCAACACACAACGGGACTTCGGGGGTCTTCTGCTTTGAGCTGGAGGCCTTGGCCCTCCCGCGTTGTCCCCGCGGAGCCAGGCACCGCAGGAGCAGTCCAAGTGGTCCGTAGCCTCCAGCTGCAGCAGGCTGGGGACAGATTTCCTAACAGCCTTACGGTGGTGTGAGCATGTGTGACTTCCTGCTGAAGAGCACCCTTCACACAAGAGAGACACGGCTGGTGAGGATGGGGTGGGGGGAGGAGGGGAGGGGTCCAGGCAGGAGGTGGGGCTCAGGCCTGGCCCTGAGGGTAGACAGTATTTGAAAAGGCCCCAAAAATGTGCTATTGTCTTTAATTTTAATTACCATCTTTTAAAAACTTGCTCTACAAACATACATAGTTTCAATAGAAATGTTCCAGTTGTACGTGTCTGTTGGCAAATCTGTCTAGATAAGCTGGCATTTTAAGCTCTATATATGCATTAGTTTTGCAATCTAAGAAAGCTGAAACTAGGTCCAGTTTGCAATAGCATAGATTATTCAGGCCCATAAACTGCTCTCAGTGTGATTCTGTAGAACCGGATCTCAGAGCTAGAGGCACTGACTGGCAGCCCATCCTGAGAACCGAGTGAAGCAGAGTCAGTCTCAGGGCAGGTGGGCTGTTCCCAGACTCGGACGCGGAGCAGGGCTGTGCTGATCGCTTCCCTTCCCTCCCCGGAGCTTTCTGGGGAGGCACCTCCACTCCTAGCCTCCTCCTGTGCTTGTTTATTGAAGCTTCCAAGGGACTGTGAGTCTGTGCAGATGCATGTTTTTGGGGAGAGCTGAAGGCAGAGATGTTCCGGAGGAAGGAAACTAGTGCAGGTAACTCAGGGTTTCTTTTGAGTCTAAAATATGAACCCTGCTCAGTGGTATCATACATTGGCTTCTCCCTGATAAAGACTCGCTTTCTTTTTCGACCAGTTGTGGGCCACTTTTTAAAGCAGCACTTGACAGGAAAGATGAAAGGATGAAATTAACCCATGACTTTACCCTGGAGGTGGTTGTTCTTTGGAAGTTTCTTTGAAACTTCAGGTTCTAAATGTTCGCTTTGTTGGATTTTTAAAAATTGTTTAAATCTCTAGACTCATTAAGTTTTACTTTTGACAGTGTGTCAGACTTCAATTGCTACTCCATGCTTTCTATCCACATGCAAAGTTTACTTATCTATTTAGACCATGAAAATTACTAGGAATTTTACTACCTTAGGACCTGAACAAGGTTTGCCTTGTCCTTATTTTAGATTGTAAACTATATACTGAAGTTTATGTTCTTAGAAAAATTATTGTATATAATTTACAAATGATAAACTTTCTAGTACAGAATGTTAGTAGATGTTTTCCCATTGCAAACCATCAATAGTTTTCTCTATTTCCTTCTGGTTATATTGTTTATACCATGTCTGTGGACGTGACTGATGCAAGTGTGTCCATGCACGGTAGAGGGATGCGGTCACTGTCACCAGCACTGTCACGGAGCTCGCATTTCGCTGTCTGGGATGACTCGCCTCCTGCCAGCCTCACTCTCTGAGATGTGCTCTCTCCCCTGCAGGTCCTTTCTGAGGGATTAATAAATAGTATTCCAGAGCCTGCTTGGAGTCGAAATCCTTTTTGAGAATCTGCTGAACATCGTAGATTCCCTAGCTGACAGACGCACATGTGCAGATACAAACAAGTGTGGCCCATACTTTCACTGACTTCACAGCCCCCAGAGGCTGCCGTGCGTCCAGAAAATGCCTGGACCAGGCCCTGTCTCAACAGAGGGTCGCCAACAGATTCGGTTGTCCTGACCTTCTCACTTTCTTTAGAAATGGCAGAGGTTTTCATTACTTTTTCATACTTTCCTGTGGTCTCTTTCTAATATTTTCTTTTTCGACTGAAGCAAAGAGAAGAAAAGCAGAGGGCCACCGTGCCTTCTTGGTATCCCACGGGCGCCACTGCTAACAGAATCTATATCCAGAACCAGTGTGCAAACTCAGTGTGATGGAGGGGCGACCCTCTTAGGCGTTGGGCTGCAGAGCCAAGATGTGTCCTAAGGTGAATTTTTACTTTAAGTGCAAAGAGATGATTTGAAGGTGGTGAAGTATGACAGCTCAGTATTCACTAAGTCCTTTGCAGGCTGGGCGTATCTCTGTTTCCAGAGGGAAAACTCTAATCCCATTTATGCCCGAGACCCCTATGGTTTCAAACTTTAACCTTCGGGAGATAGAGCAAATAAATGTTATCTCTGATATGTCACATCAGCACATTTACGAGTCAGTTTCTACACACATACACAAGTGCTTGACCACGTCTTCAGAAGTATCTCGGTGGAGTGTGTCACCGTCCAGAGCCTATAAGGAACGTTCACGGGCCGTGTGCACACCCCTTGGTTGCACGAAAGCCTTTCCCTGCCCACGTGCTCTGTCTGTTGATAGCTTTGTTCTACGTTGATACCGAGTAACTCTATCTCCGCACTGCAGAGGGTGCGCATAGTTTGAAATCTCTACTCCATATAGATTTGAGTCAAACTAAGAAAAACAATTTTTTTTTTCTGAATCTTGAGCAGTACTTAAAACACAAAAAGAATGTAAGTTATATTTAAAATATGGCAGGTATATGCTCTTATTATCTGGAAACTTAAGGAAGACTATAGTGCCTAGGATGTCATAGATACATTTATAGAAAAAATTGGTTTTTGGAGAGGATGTCTCTTCTCAAAGGAATTCATATTTAAATTAATGAGAAGTAATCTTTAAGATGCATGATTGATAAAATACCTCCTTTTTGAATCTTAGTACATTTAGAAGTAACTGAGTTACATAGCGAATTAGGGGGAGAAATTGCCCTACAATGTCTGGAGATGCTCATGGTAAATGACGAATTTTTCCCTTAGTGTTAATGAACTGTGCCTGGTTAACTCCCCAGCACATCAGAAGAACAGAGCCAAAATCATCCGTCTTTCATATTTCAATCAATTTGTTTGTATATTTATTGCATCTTTCACTCGATATTTCCCAAAAAGCAATTTCAGAAGAGATAAAATTATGAGAAAATACTTTATAGAATCGGATATACTGATAACAAAACAACGGTGGACAGGAGTCTTTGGAGGAACAAAGGCTATTCTCTCATGTTCTATGCGTGTCTGAGTTTTATCTGATTAGAATTAAAGGCTAACATAGTCATACACTGAAATGGGAATTGCTCCTTCTGTTTTCAGAAACTGTGACAGAAGAGAACGAAGGCTCAAAAAAGAAAGCATATTCAAAATAGTTCAAAAATGCTATTGTATAACCACAAAAACCGATGGAGCTTTGTTGCATTTAAAGTAAAGCTATGACACAGATAAAACTGGAGGGATGTGTGAAAAAAAGCAAATGAAAACCAAGGAGTAACAACTTGTATTTATGGAACATTTCACTTCCAAAATACTGGAGGAATCACAAGTAAATATGTAATAGTGGGGGCTTCCCTGGTGGCGCAGTGGTTGAAAGTCCGCCTGCTGATGCAGGGGACGCGGGTTCGTGCCCCGGTCCGGGAAGATCCCACATGCCGCGGGGCAGCTGGGCCCGTGAGCCATGGCCGCTGAGCCTGCGCGTCCGGAGCCTGTGCTCCGCAACGGGAGAGGCCGCAACAGTGAGAGGCCCGCGTACGGCAAAAAAAAAAAAAAAAAAAAAAAAAAGGAAAGGGGCTTCCACAGGCTCCTTGGAGTCCTCTGATTGCTATTTTTCCTTATTTGGTAAATACAAACAAGAGGAATGGAAAAGGATTTCTCAGAGGTATTCACTGATTCATCTGTTTCAAGAGCACTAAACCACTGCCTTCCTCTGTGCCACTCCTGGGGCAGTTTTCTTTTCCTGTCCTACCAATCATGGACAGCTCAAAGACAACTTGACTTTACCGTCACAATTATTTTTTCCAAAACTGGATATTTAATGCCCAGATAATAGTAAATATGAAACAAGGCGTTTTAAATTGCTCCAGTGTACACTTAAGTTAAGTATGGAGGATCCTGCCATCTGGAACACATTTTCATCACCTCTGTAATATCCACGGTCTACCTACTTGGAGATGACGACCAAATTCAAATGCAAATCCTGCCCCCCCCCGTCTTCTCTCCTTCTTCCTTCCAAAAATATTAATTGAGCACCTACCATATGCCAAGAACTGTTCTAGGCATTGGAGGTGCAGTGATGCACATCACACACACACACACACACACACACACACGATAAATATGTATTCTGATGCAGGTAAATAAAGCTGGGGAGAGAGGCGATGCTCACGTGTTTGGGATGTGCCCTCACTGAGTGAGGGGGCGAGCAGTGCCGTTCCTCTGCCGAGAAACCACCCCCTGCCCTCCCCCTCCCAACCTCCCCCACAGGCGCACCTGGCTTGCTCCAATCACATTACAGCCTGAACATTGCTTCCTCCAGGAAGCTTTCAGTGACGGCTCCACCACTAATTAATCTCTCCCTCCCGTGAAACCCTAAGTACTCATCTGTGCTTCCTCTAAGAGACTCATCATTCTCTACTTTGTATTAAATCATCTGTATTCATATGTTTCCTATATTTTCAACCTCATTAGACAACAAGGTCTTTTTGAGAGTCATACACTCCCTTTATCACTTCTTGCAGCTTCTACCATAGTGCCTGGGACACAGCAGTATTTCAACAATGTTTCTGGAATAAATAATTAGTCCGTGCTGTAGTCTGAATGTTTGTGTCCCCCTCTCCCCCGTTCATATGTTGAAATCCTAATGTCCAACACGATGCTGTAGGAGGTGGGGCCTTTGGGAGGTGCTCAGGCCACGGGAGCAGAGCCCTGTGAAGGGATCAGTTCTCTTAGAAGAGGCTGCACAGATGCCTCGCCTGTTCCACCAGGTGAGAACACAGCCAGCGGATGGCAGCCTGAAGCAGGTAGAAGGCTCTCACTGGGCTACAACTGCGCTGGCACCTTGACCTTGAACTTCCAGCCTTCAGAACTGTGAGAAATACATATCTGCTGTTCGTAAGCTACCCAGTTTGTGGTATTTTGTTATAGCAGCACAAATGGACTAAGAGAGTCAAGAAGTTCACTGAAACACAATCCAGTTTCCAGAACTGCATCGCTCCTTTCTCAATAAATATCTGCTGTTTGATTTACTTGGAAGATGTCTTTTGTTATTTATTTCTTTATAATTCTTAAATATATTTTTTTCAACCTTATGAAAGCTGTTTTATCACTTTCCACCACCTGTGTGCCAGGCACTTGGCTGGGATGCAGGGTTCAGTGATGGTCAACGCATCCGCCTTCAGGGATGCCATCAGTGCTGAAGAAAGACAAGCCTGCAAGTGTGCGGCAGGTACACCGGGGGTTGGGACCCTGTGCTGAGGGGTAGGAGGTCGCACTTGGCGCAGAGAGGGGGGCAGCCATGGAAACTGTCTAAGGAGTGATGTCCATGTTGCCCTGTGATGAGTGGGGTCACCAAGTGAAAGGAACTCGGGAACAGGAATCACGAGAGGGTTTCCAGCAGCAAGAGAAACATGGGGGGACACTGCGAGGCTGGAACCTGTACCTGTCTGGAGTGTGAGTGGGCCTTGTAAGCCACTTGGATTGTTTCTGTAAGGAAAGGAGAGCTGCTGAGTGGTGCTTCTGCAGAGTGGTGAGAGGGTCAGCTCCCCATTTGGGAAAGGCCAGCCTGACCACAGTCAGGGCAGCAGAGTGGAGGTGCTGGTCCAACCAGGAGGGCGCCGAGCAGGTCCCTGAGGAAGAACAGCATGAGATAGGGCAGCAGTGAAGACGCAAACACACAGACCCACTGGAGAGCACGGAGGAAGCAGAATCTGTGGACGAGACTGGGTGGATGGCTGAATATCGGAGTGTGAGGGGGGACTGGGTCAAGAATGATTTCCCACTTTGCTAGCGGGGTAACTGGAGAAAGGGGCACCCCCCCCCATCATGGAAATCTTGGTGGGAGAGGAGGCTTTGGACACGGCAAGACTCAGGAGCCAGGTGCTCATCCAGAAGCGGCTGCTCGCCGGGGCAGCTGGACACACAGGTCTCTGCCCAAGTGACTCGGGCTGGAGCCATCCACGAGGTGACACCAGGAGAGTGTGCCAGGGGAGCCAGGAGAAGTGGTTTCAGCCCCGTGCGCACTGGACCCGCGGGGAACCTGAAAGCCCCCCTGAGCCCTGGGTCCCACCCCATGTCAGGAAAGCCTGACTCTCTGGGAGGTGAGGCCTAGGCAGAGCTCTCCTGGTGGCCGGTCCACAGCCAGCATTACGGCTCCTGACGGGGAGCCCGGGGAATGGTAGCCGAGGAAGGACCCAGAGGCAGAGCCTTTCAAGAGCAGATCCAGTAGAGGTGCCAAGGGAGACTAAGGAGGAAGAGCAGGACAGGAGAAGGTGATGCCGTGGGGACCAGCACAGAGAGGGGGTCACAGCAGAACCAGCTGTGCTGCAGAAAGGCAGGACTGGGAGGGTTTATGACCTCGGTGCTCAGCAGCAAGGGGGGCTGCGGGTGACCTAGGAGAGCATGTCAGTGGGCAAAGTGGCCAGAAGGGGTGCTGGAGGGGCGGGTGGGCGCACACGCCACCCCTCAGAGTGCCCGGGGCTGAAGGGAGGGGCATGGAAAAACGTTACAGACGGACCTGAGTTGAGAAAAGATTTTTTAAAAATGTAATAGATTTGGGCACGTTTAAATTTTAGTATGCTTTTTTTTTGTTGTTGGAAACCCCTTCATATAAAAGGGCAAAATATATGTGTGTTCTGTTTGAAACATAATTATGAAGCAAACACCTACTCATCCAGCATCATGGCCAAGAAAGAGAGCACTGCCTGCACTGCCAAAGCCCCAGGTACCCCTCGCCAGCCCCAATCCCTTCCCGCTACCATTTTTTTGCCTTTCTTTACAGTTTCTCCAGCTGTGCATGGATCGCCGTACAACACTGCCTGCTCTGGGCTGTTGCAGAACCTTATAGAATTGGCGTCATGCTGGATGCGTTGTTTTGGTCTTGCTTCTTCACTTAACATGACCATGTTTGTGAGATTCAGGCACCTCCTTGTGTGTAGTTTATTTATTTCCACTGCTGTACAGTTTTTCTCTCCAAGGATACTCTAAGCATGTTTGGGTCTCGTGGGGAAGATGCTCTTAAAAAGGAAGAGGCTGAGGGTGGAGAAGAGGGACAGATTTACAGATGGACGGGAGACAGGGGTGGGTTCAGAGACCGGCACCGTCAAGAGAAGGACTCCTCTGTTTCGCCAGGAGGGAAGGAGTCATGATCGGATGGTTCTTACTTTCTCAGTGAAGTAGGAGCTGAGGCCAGCCTGCAGCAGAGAGCAGAAGAGGTGGAGAAGCAGGGAACGAAGGAGCACAGAAAGTCCATGGAACAGCTGCTGTGAGGGAGGTTCGCCCACTTCCCAGAGAGCGGAGCCCGTGCGAGGGTCCGACTACCCAACCAAGTCCCTGGGGGTACAAGTCCCTCAGCAGCGTCGCATCCTTGTTTCAACAGCAGGAGAGGGAAGTGGGACTCAGCGTAATGATGGGCTCAAGCAATCTACGTTCAAACTCTGGCTCTGCCACTCCCCGGAAATCAGGAAGACGGCCGACCCTCCAAAATCAACCACAGTTTCCTCAGCTATGAAATGGAGATCAGGTCTATCGTAAAATGTATGTTGTGATAATTAAATTCAGCATCATATGTCAAATTCTTGGCATACAACAGAAGCCCAATGTTGAAGTGTCATTAAAAAATCTTCTCAGTGGATTGTTAACAATAAAACCACTGTGACCAAAAAAAAAAAAAAAAAAAACCACTGTGACATTGTTAGAAAAGATGTGTTCTTGATGCCACATCCTGGACCAGCTAGCTGGAGGTCGTCCAATAAACTCACAGAAAGAAGGTCTAATATTCGGTATTAGTAACATGGGAAGGAAGAGCTAGGCCTTCCTTTCACTACATCAGACGTGCTAGTGACAGGCACTAGTCGGCCTCCAGCCCAGGAACCCGAGGACAGACAGCAGCCAGGCTGAACGGGCTCAGACCCGAAGGCGAGACGAAACATCTGTTCTCGCAGCTCTTACCTGAGTGGCTAAGAAGGCCCGCAGCCAGGACGGCTGGAGAGCACCACGATGGGAACAGTGCCGGCCACTTCATCGGCCTCATCATCCCCCCTTGTCCCCCATTATCACCACCCAAGTCCAGGCTCTAGGTACGCGAGATTAAAATTAAGTGCAATCACACACACACACACACACGCATGTACACACACACATATGCAGACACACACACGTTCTGTGTCTCAGCTGGAATATCCCTCCTTCCCACTTTTTGCTTGGGTAACTCTTACTCACCCTTCAGGACACAGGAAGGTATCTATTGGGGAAAGTTTTCTTGAAACGCTTCGACCAGCTTCAGAGACCCTCATAGGACCACCTGGATGTGGCTCCCCAAACAGACCTTTCTCATGTCATTTAGTCAACGTCATCTCCTTCCCTAGACTGTGAGCTTCTAGAAACGGGGTAGATCTTACACAGAGCACAGCCCTGGGCATATAAAGGGCGTTCGATAAAGGCTTGTTCAACGAACGAATAAAAACTGTGAGAAAAGAAAGACGCCTAAGCCATTCCAGGGGATATATTTCTGTTAAAGACTTTTATTTTTTACTGACAATAAATGCAAATTCTTGTTTTAACTATTTTTTAAGTCATAAATGTCTACAGTGCGTTTCTTTGAAGTATCTAGCTATTCTACTTAGAAGAATCCCTTAAAACACATAAGAATTTCACCCGCCAATTATGTACCTTATTTTTAAATATTGTCTAGTAACTAACGCCGGAAGTGACTGACCACGTGAAGGGCGGCCTCATCCTTCGGGGATTACACTACAGAAGGGCAGGACTTCGATCAGCTGGCACAAATGTTCCCATCGAGGTGCAGTTACACGTTTGAGCATCACCAGCTCTTCCCAGAACAGCACCCTTCCCTGCAAAGAACCCCCTCCACAAGGCTGATCCCTGCCTCGCCTGGAGCTGCAGCCAGCAAGCCTGCCGCGGAATTCCCGCCAGTCAGGAAGGACATTCACTGTACCGCGTCGCAGCTGAGGAAAGCGAGAGCGCTGGTTTCCTTCGCCAGCAGCAGCGGGCTCGAGCTTGTAGAAACGGGCAGCTAGGGATACTGTGCTGAAATCCCTATTTCACTTACGTCTGCAAACACGTTTGGACGTGTTTGGGACGACTCTCCAGAGGAGGCCAGGTCTGCAGAAGGCACGGGGGCATGAGGGCGGCCACCGAGGGCAGCAGACACCCCGGACGCTCCTGTGCTCCCATGTGACAGCACTTTGCCGCTTAACAAAGCCTGGCTCTTCCTTCCCTTTCAAAAAGAATTTTAGTATTTGTGAATTACCAGCAAAGAATTCTCAGACCAACGCACGGGCAGTGGGGATGAGAGAAGGAGGCCGAGTGTCAGTGCTCACGGGTCAGGGTTCAGGAGACGCTCAGGTAGGTTCCCGCTATTTCATTCTTCCTAAGATCGTACGTATCATCTACTTTACAA
The DNA here is from genome assembly GCF_003031525.2 of Neophocaena asiaeorientalis asiaeorientalis. Lineage (NCBI taxonomy): Eukaryota > Metazoa > Chordata > Mammalia > Artiodactyla > Phocoenidae > Neophocaena > Neophocaena asiaeorientalis. The sequence goes on from NW_020175053.1 coordinate 972,055, forward strand.
TCTAGTTTAAATAGCACGGAAGCCTGGTCAATTTCCGTTTGACAGCAGACTCCATGCCTCTTCCACGTGTGTGGGAGGTGGATGTGTCCCAGGCTTAATTCCAGGATGAAACCGTGGTTTTTCATAAAATATAAATCCTAGTAGAAGGAACTTAAGGTCAGCATCACTATCCTGATATGTGTCTCTGCCAGACCTGTTGTCTCACAGAAGGAGAAGTCATTTCTCCACCCGACCCAAAGTCAGGTCAAGGGAACCAAGAGCAGGCCATCAGCCTGGGAATGCATGCAACCCACAGGGCAGAAAAGCTGGCCTCCTAATTCATAACTCAGGGAAATTTCCACATTTTACTCTGTTCTGTTTGTTCATTTTTAATCCATGATAGAGACACGCAAAGCAGATTAAAACCTAAGATGAGCCCTGTGGGCTGTGAAACTTCAGTGAGAGCTGAAAATAGCCCCGCTGCATCTGGACGGCAGTGAGGGGGGGCCCCTGGAGTTGGTCCCTGAGCCCAGGGGCCGGGCTGCGGCTGTTTCCCCGAGAAACGTTGGATCTCCATGGAGAGGTAGAGATGGGAGGGCCATGTCACACTGTCGCAAGGTCCACCAAACACAGAGGTTCGGTTTGTAGAAACTTGGGAGAGATGTCAGCCAGGAGGGCTACTTCAATATTTTTGAGGTAATTGTTTGCAAACGTTTTTCTACTGACGTAGACCTTACACACAGATCGCCCGGATTATTAGCTGTTTTCACAGACTGAACACATGCTGGTGGAGCATCAGATAAAGAAACAGAGTATTTCCCCAGCGGCCACTCCCTCCCCCTCCGCCAGGCAACCCCCAGGGGTGACCCTGTCCTGGAGTTCAGAGTGTAGTCTGTTGTGCCTGCTTTTGTCCCTTTCGTTGATGGAATCACTCAGTGTTTGCCCTTTGTGTCTGGCTCAAAGGTTTCAGTCACCGTGGGTCCATGAGCCTCACCTGTGGCGCTGTGTGGTTAGTCTGTTCCTTCTCCTCCCCGCGTAGCTTCCACTGTATAAACAAGCTGCGGTTCAGCACTCACTGCTGATGCACGTTTGGGAAGACTCAGGCTTGGGCTGTTATAAATGTGCTGCTACAAACATTCCGGCACATGTCTTTTAGTGAACTTATGCATGCATTTCTGCTGGGCATTTAACCAGGAATGGAATTGTTGTATCCTGTGAAATTAATTTTGCTCTTTACTGCATAACTGGTGCTTACGACATTCTATAAAAGGCCTCCAAGATCAAACTCCATTTATTACCGACCGAGCTATGTGCTCTCCTTCACACTCGCGCCTCTGGGGCATGTATTATTGTAACTGAGGTCAACACCATGTGTCTGATTTAGTCACCAGGGCCATCGTTTGTAGATACGTGACACCATGTTATTTACTTTGGACTTCTGCTCTGGCATTTCTAATGCAATCCTAAACAATCCTCAACACGCCCACTGTTTTTGCTGAAGTAATTTGGAAAATTCAGTAGTAACAGCTAGTTCTTATAAATAGGCAATACACCTCTCCATCTGGCTCCACACAAAGACAGGCAAATGAATATTAAATCTGACATGTCGGCACTGAACTATAATAACAGAAACTGGAGTATGAGGCTGTATTTATTATTTCACCAAAAGGAGAATAATCGAGACAAAGGGATAATTAAAATCATCATATCTAGCTTAGTACTTTCATAAATAGCGGTTTTATTTCAGATTTCCGATTTGTAAGTTTCTTATTGATAGTTCATGTTTCACAAGGATTTAACAGTTCTACGTACCAAAGTGGAAAGAGACATTCAGATAGCTTCTAGTCTTGTTTTCCATAACAAATTATGAGTAACAACTACCGTTGTCTGTAAGAGTCTGTGAGAGACAGTGAGAGAGAGAGAGAGAGAGAGAGAGAGAGAGAGTGTGTGTGTGTGTGTGTGTGTGTGTGTGTGTGTTCATTTTGGAGCTGAGAGGCAAAAGTTTAGTTTGAAAGGAATCCTGGAAGTCCTCTTTGTTTGCCTTTGTCTCAAGCGAGAAAACATTCTTAACAATCTCCTTAACAGCTGATGATCCAGATGTAGAAGTTTTGTGCATAGTTTAGTATCAATTTCCCTTTCTGACCTTAAATCTTCCTAATCTGCACATGAGAGACGTAATTTCAACTACCACGTCATTTCCACCATGTCTCTGGGAGTAGGAGAAAGAGGAGCAAACAAGCAGTCAGGATTTCATGATTTCAGTGTAAAATCAGCCTCTTCCTCGCTGTGCTAAGAAGACACACTTTGGCAAAGACTCACTTTTATCATGTGTAAAACAGGGATAATAAAACCTGCATCATACAGCTGCTCTGTGTGGTACGTAAGATGAGGCACGTGGAAACATTCCGCAAGGAGTTAAACGATATGCTAATATAACATGTTATTATGATTGCGCTTGTCTTGTACAAAAGAATTTTTCCAAAGGAAAAACATCAACATTCAAATTTTGTATAAACTTCATTCACCCTATTGTCTGCACTGTGAGTAACTTCCAGAAATAAGTTGTATTACCAACCTTATCCTCGTTCAAAAAAGGCAGACGGTCCCTGGCCACGTCATCTCCTTGGATTTTAGCCATCACCTATTTTTTTTTTGCAGTACGCGGGCCTCTCACTGTTGTGGCCTCTCCCATTATGGAGCACAGGCTCTGGACGCGTAGGCTCAGCGGCCATGGCTCACGGGTCCAGCCGCTCCGCGGCATGTGGGATCCTCCCGGACCGGGGCACGAACCCGTGTCCCCTGCATTGGCAGGCGGACTCTCAACCACTGCGCCACCAGGGAAGCCCTAGCCATCACCTTTTAATAATCGTGTTTATCTAAAAGTTAAGAAAACACAGTCTCCAAAAGAATGATATTTTTAAGCTTAATTCATGTATAAGAAAGAAACTATAGAGAGTGACAGACTTCCTAGGCTTAGGGATGCTATCTCTTGGGGAAAAAATAACGCATTTTAATTCACATTACAGAGTTTTCCATGCATTCAGATCAGCTAGGACAAATTCTTCAAGAATTTGAGTAACTCTAGGAAATCAGAGCAAGTTAATTAATGGAATTATATATTTTTTCCTATGCCTAGCAAATAATGGAAGGATCCCTAATCTTGATTCTTGAGGCATTTTTAGGAAAGGGGTGATTCCAACCCACCTCCTTCTGCTAGCAACAGTTTTGCAGTTATGTGCCTTGCATTTGGAATACACATCCTTGACTCAAGATACTTACGTTTTAATAAACACTGAAATCCACATATGGGTAAGTTACTTGCAATGGAATAAGTGTTCTCCAGACAGTGTGCCCTAAATCTTAAGACAACTGCATTGAGATGGTTGATATGTAAATAATATTGTACATATTGGAAATAAAAAGGAAATGTGAAATCACCTAGTCCAACTGTCATGCTTTGCAGATGAAAAAACTGAGACCCTGAGATGTTTGGAACTTACCCTGCGTCCAACGACCTAAAATTATAAGGAATATTCTTAAATTAAATTAAGGGTAAGACCACATGAAACTGTTTTTATTTTGAAAGAATAAATGGAGAAAAGATGCTTTCCATTGCAGGGACTTTTGTGTGTTGGGATAAACTGTATCTGAAATGTCTCCCTCAACGCCCACTTAAAACAGCGCCACTCAAGGCGGTAGACGGCAGTGGGGAGGTAGGAAGCTCCCAGAAGGTGTAACACAGTAACTGCGTGGAAGATCTCACAGAGGGCACAAAGCCTCCTGCCAGCTACGCAGAGCACATACTCACACGATTTCCCCACCTCTCAGACGGAAGGGTGAGGAAATGCAAGTGATGAGAGGGGATGGAGACTGCAGAGGATGCAGGGGATCCTCTGTCATACGGTAGAAATTTTGGAGAGATGAATACAGTCAGAATACAAAGAAAACTGTAAAAAATACTCAGAGAAAAAATGACTTTTTTAGGACTTTGGCCTAAAAACGGCGAGAGTACATAGTGTTACAGGTGAACTCAGTGAAAAGAAAACCATATGTAGACATATGCAGGGAAGTTTAAATTTCATTTATATACATGCAGGGACATAAAAGTATCCCATGGGAAACCTTGATAAAAGGACAGCGGGCTACTGTGAAGGGCCATCGGTTGGGCTGGACCAGACTCTGCCTGCACCACAGTGAGGACCAGAGGATGAAGGAGGCACCATGGACAGAGCTCTGAGAGAGAAGGGTCTGGGCTACAACCTCTGTCTCCTCTCAAATGGCTCCCAGGGGAGATGCAGTCTCCGACATGCGAAGATCGTAAAGAAAATATGCAGGCACCAGTGACAAATTACAACAAACCTTGAAAAGAACTGTGCCAGAACAGGGAATAAAAGAGGTTAAGTCAAGAAAAAGGAAGGAAGCTGTAGCTGGAAAGGACTGAGGTCACCACTGGAACCAGTGAAACATATAGAAATAAATATACATGGCTGTTTTAAGTATGACTGCAAAGTTCTTTGCCCACTTTTTCCCCCCAAGAGTTGACTGTTTTGCTTAAAAACTGGAAAGAAAGAAAAGAATAAAGTATATAACCTAAAATTCATTTAATACAAGTGGGTGCTTTGGATTAGGGAAAAAAGAAGAGCATTTAGCATCTCAAGTGTCACAAAAGAAAGCCAAAGATTAATGTTCTAAAGATTTTGACAGTCAAAAAAATGTAAATTTAAGAATATATTTGATTCATCTTTATATGGAGTCTATTCAACATACAAAAGAATTGGAGGGGATTGGTTCAAGATGGCAGAGTAGAAGGGTGTGCGCTCACTCCCTCTTGCGAAAGAACCGGAATCACAACTAACTGCTGAACAATCACCGACAGGAAGACACTGGAACTTGCCAAAAAAGGTACCCCACATCCAGAGACAAAGGAGAAGTCTCAATGAGAGGGTAGGAGGGGCTCAATCACAATAAAAGCAAATCCCATAACTGCTGGGTGGGTGATTCACAAACTGGAGAACACTTATACCACAGAAGTCCACCCACGGGAGTGAAGGTTCTGAGCCTCCCGTCAGGCTTCCCAACCTGGGAGTCCGGCAACGGGAGGAGGAATTCCTAGAGAATCAGACCTTGAAGGATTTGATTGCAGGACTTTGACAAGACTGGAGGAAACAGAGACTCCACTCTTAGAGGGCACACACAAAGTAGTGTGTACATCAGGACCCAGGGGAAGGAGCAGTGACCCCATAGGAGACTGAACCAGACCTACCTGCTAGTGTTGGAGGGTCTCCTGCAGAGGTGGGGGGTGGCTGTGCCTCACCATGAGGACAAGGAAACTGGCAGCAGAAGTTCTGGGAAGTACTCTTTGGTGTGAGCCCTCCCAGAGTCTGCCATTAGCCCCACCAAAGAGCCAGGTAGGCTCCAGTGTTGGGTCGCCTCAGGCCAAACAACCAACAGGGAGGGAACCCAGCCCCACCCATCAGCAGACAAGCGGATTAAAGTTTTACTGAGCTCTGCCCACCAGAGCAACAGCCAGCTCTACCCACCACCAGTCCCTCCCATCAGGAAACTTGCACAAGCCACTTAGATAGCCTCATCCAGAGGGCACACAGCAGAAGCAAGAATTACAATCCTGTAGCCTGTGGAACAAAAAACACATTCACAGAAAGACAGACAAGATGAAAAGGCAGAGGGTTATGTACCAGATGAAGGAACAAGATAAAACCCCAGAAAAACAACTAAAGGAAGTGGAGATAGGCAACCTACCAGAAAAAGAATTCAGAATAATGATAGTGAAGATGATACAGGACCTCGGAAAAAGAATGGAGGCAAAGATCGAGGAGATCCAAGAAATGTTTAACAAAGACCTAGAAGAATTAAAGAACAAACAAACAGAGATGAACAATACAATAACTGTAATGAAAACTACACTAGAAGGAATCAATAGCAGAATAACTGAGGCAGAAGAACGGATAAGTGACCTGGAAGACACAATGGTGGAATTCACTGCCACAGAAAAGAATAAAGAAAATAAAAAGAAAGAAATGAAGACAGCTTAAGAGACCTCTGGGACAACACTAAACATAACATTCGCATTATAAGGGTCCCAGAAGGAGACGAGAGAAAGAAAGGACCCAAGAAAATATTTGAAGAGATTATAGTCGAAAACTTCCCTAACATGGGAAAGGAAATACCCACCCAAGTCCAGGAAGTGCAGAGAGTCCCAGGCATGATGAACCTAAAGAGAAACACACCGAGACACACAGTAATCAAATTGACAAAAATTAAAGACAAAGAAAAATTATTGAAAGCAACAAGGGAAAAGCGACAAATGACATACTAGGGAACTCCCATAAGGTTATCAGCTGATTTCTCAGCAGAAACTCTACAAGCCAGAAGGGAGTGGCATGATATATTTAAAGTGATGAAAGGGAAGAACCTACAACCAAGATTACTCTACCCTGCAAGGACCTCATTCAAATTCGATGGAGAAATCAAAAGGTTTACAGACAAGCAAAAGCTAAGAGAATTCAGCACCACCAAACCAGCTCTGCAACAAATGCTAAAGGAACTTCTCTAAGTGGGAAACAGGAGAGAAGAAAAGGACCTACAAAAACAAACCCATAACAATTAAGAACATGGTAATAGGATCAAACATATTGATAATTACCTTAAACGTGAATGGATTAAATGCTCCAACCAAATGGCACAGGCTCACTGAATGGATACAAAAACAAGACCTGTATATATGCTGTCTACAAGAGACCCACTTCAGACCTAGGGACACATACAGACTGAAAGTGAGGGGATGGAAAAAGATATTCCATGCAAATGGAAATCAAAAGAAAGCTGGAGTAGCAATATTCATACTAGATAAATAGACTTTAAAAGAAAGAATGTTACAAGAGACAAGGAAGGACACTACATAATGAGCAAGGGATCAATCCATGAAGAAGATATAACAATTATAAATATATGTGCACCCAACATAGGAGCAACTCAATGCATAAGGCAACTGCTAACAGCTATAAAAGAGGAAATCGAGAGTAACACAATAATAGTGGGGGATGTTAACACCTCATTTACACCAATGGACAGATCATCCAAACAGAATATTAATAAGGAAACACTAGCTTTAAATGACACAATAGACCAGATAGATTTAATTCATATTTATAAGACATTGCATCCAAAAACAGCAGGTTACACTTGCTTCTCAGTGCTCATGGAACATTCTCCAGGATACATTGTATCTTGGGTCACAAATTAAGCCTTGGTAAATTTAAGAAAATTGAAATCGTATCAAGTATCTTTTCTGACCACAACGCTATGAGACTAGATATCAATTACAGGAAAAATCTGTAAAAAATACAAACCCATGGAGGCTAAACAATACATTACTAAATACCCAAGAGATCACTGAAGAAAACAATCACTGAAAAATTCAAAGAGGAGATTAAAAAAATACCTAGAGACAAATGACAATGAAAACACGATGATCCAAAACCTATGGGATGCAGCAAAAGCAGTTCTAAGAGGGAACTTTACAGCAATACAAGTCTACCTCAAGAAACAAGAAAAATTTCAAATAAACAATCTGACCTTACAGGAACTAGAGAAAGAAGAACAAACAAAACCCAAAGTTAGTAGAAGGAAAGAAATCATAAAGATCAGAGCAGAAATAAATGAAATAGAAATGAAGAAAACAATAGCAAAGATCAATAAAACTAAAAGTGGTTCTTTGGGAAGATAAACAAAATTGACAAACCCTTAGCCAGACTCATCAAGAAAAAGAGGGAGAGGACGCAAATCAATAAAATTAGAAATGAAAAAGGAGAAATCACAACTGACACTGCAGAAATACAAAGGATTGTAAGAGATTACTACAAACAAGTACATGCCAATAAAACGGACAGCCACGAAGAAATGGACAAATTCTTGGAAAGCTACAATTTTCCAAGACTAAAACAGGAAGAATTAAAATATAAACAGACCTATCACAAGTAATGAAATTGAAACCATAATTTAAAATCTTCCTTCAAACAAAAGTCCAAGACCAGATGGCTTCACAGGCAAATTCTACCAAACATTTAGAGAAGAGCTAACACCGATCCTTCTCAAACTCTTCCAAAAAATTGCAGAGGGAGAAACACTCCCAAATTCATTCTACGAAGCCACCATCACCCTGATACCAAAACCAGAAAAAGATATCACTAAAAAAGAAAATTATAGACCAATATTACTGATGAACATAGATGCAAAAATCCTGAACAAAATACTAGCAAACAGAATCCAACAGCACATTAAAAGGATCATACACCATGATCACCTGGGATTTATCCCAGGGATGCAAGGATTCTTCAGTATATGCAAATCAATCAATGTGATACACCACATTAACAAATTAAGGAATAAAAACCATATGATCATCTCAATAGATGCAGAAAAAGCTTTTGACAAAACTCAACACCTATTTATGATAAAAACTCTCCAGAAAGTGGGCATAAAACAAACCTACCTCAACATAACAAAGGCCATATATTACAAACCCACAGCCAACATCACACTCAATGGTGAAAAACTGAAAGCATTTCCAGTAGGGTCAGGAACAAGACAAGGATGTCCACTCTCGCCACTCTTATTCAACATAGTTTTGGAAGTTCTAGTCACAACAATCAGAGAAGAAAAAGAAATAAAGGAATACAAATTGGAAAAGAAGAAGTAAAACTGTCACTATTTGCCGATGACATGACACTATACATAGAAAATCCTAACGATGCCACCAGAAAACTACTAGAGCTAATCAATGAATTTGGTAAGGTTGCATGATACAAAATTAATGCACAGAAATCTCTGGCATTCCTATACAACAACAACGAAAAATCAGAAAGAGAAATTAAGGAAACAGTCCCATTTACCACTGCAACAAAAAGAATAAAAATACCTAGGAATAAACCTGCCTAAGGAGGCGAAAGACTTGTACTCAGAAAACTATAAAACACTGATGAAAGAAATCAAAGATGACAAACAGATGGAGATATATACCATGTTCTTGGATTGGAAGGATCAATATTGTGAAAATGACTCTACTACCCAAAGCAATCTACAGATTCAATGCAATCCCTATCAAACTACCAATGGCATTCTTCAAAGGATTAGAACAAAAAATCTTAAAATTCATATGGAAACACAAAAGACCCCAAATAGCCAAAGCAATCTTGAGAAAGAAAAATGGAGCTGAAGGAGTCAGGCTCCCTGACTTCAAACTATACGACAAAGATACAGTAATCCAGACAGTATGGTACTAGCACAAAAACAGAAAGATAGAATATAAAACTTTTAGAGGAAAACATAGGAAAAACACTCTGTGACATAAACCACAGCAAGATCTTTTCTGACCCATCTCCTAGAGTAACAGAAATAGAAACAAATGGGACTTAATTAAACTTAAAAGCTTTTGCACAGCAAAGAAAACCATAAACAAGACAGAAAGACAACCCTCAGAATGGGAGAAAATATTTGCAAATGAAGCTACTGACAAAGGATTAATGTCCAAAATGGGAAGGCGACGCTGGGGCAAAGTGAGAGTAGCATCGACATATATACACTACCCAATGTAAAATAGTTGGCTGGTGGGAAGCAGTAGCATAGCACAGGGAGATAGCTCGCTGCTTTGTGATGACCTAGAGGGGTGGGATAGGGAGGACAGGAGGGAGGCTCAAGAGGGAGGGGATATGGGGACATGTGTATGCATATGGCTCATTCGCTTTCCTGTGCATCAGAAACTAACACGGTACCGTGAAGCAATTATATTCCAATAAACATCTATTAAAAACATTAAAAATAGGGGCTTCCCTGGTGGCGCAGTGGTTGAGAGTCCGCCTGCCGATGCAGGGGACACGGGTTCGTGCCCTGCTCCAGGAAGATCCCACATGCCACGGAGCAGCTGGGCCCGTGAGCCATTGCCGCTGAGCCTGCGCGTCCGGAGCCTGTGCTCTGCAACGGGAGAGGCCACAACAGTGAGAGCCCTGCGTACCGCAAAAAAAGAAAATAATAATAATAAAGTACATGAAAAAACCCTTTAAAAATATGTGAGAGAAAAAATGGCAGACTGGAAAACTGAATTTATCATTTTTCCTTGATAATCAATCCTTTCTCTCGATACTAAAAAAAGTAATAAATAAATGAAAGGGTATAAATACAGAAGGACAAAGCATGAGAGAAGAAATGACAGCAGATAACAGAGGTTCATGCAGTTTAAAGGCTGGAAAATGGGCAAGCTGGGAGCCAAGAGTCTGCAGAGAGAAGATGTCACAAAAACCCACCTGGAAACATCTGGAAGCAAGTCTCTTCTGGAAGGCACTTACTAGAAGAAGGGGTCCCTGCTGGTGACTCAGGCTCCTCGACATTGGCCAGTCCCCTCCTGACCACTGCCCCTGAATCCCACCAGCTGGCAGGCCCTGAGCAAGGTTTGCTGGTGCCTTGTTCTCAAGAGTGAACTTGGAGGGACTTCCCTCGCGGCTCAGTGGTTAAGAATCCGCCTGCCAATGCAGGGGACACAGGTTCGAGCTCTGGTCCGGGAAGATCCAACATGCCGCGGAGCAACTAAGCCCGTGCGCCACAACTACTGAGCCCGTGAGCCACAACTACTGAAGCCTGTGTATCTAGAGCTGGTGCCCTGCAACAAGAGAAGCCACCACAATGAGAAGCCCGTGCACGACAAAGAGTAGCCTCCGCTCGCCTCAACTAGAGAAAGCCCATGCACAGCAACAAAGACCCAACGCAGCCAAAAATAAATTAAATTAAAAAAAGAAAGAGTGAACCTGGAGAAAGACCACCAGGACTTGAGAAATGCCTCTCACGTGACAGAAAGAAGCCGACCAACCTAACTGGAAAACAAATCAAAACACAAGAACCTGGGGAAAAAGTCAATGCTGGGTTAACTTAACCAGTCAATGTTGGTTAAGTTAACCCAGCAAGTAAGAACAGGATGCAACAAAAAACAAATCAGAGAATAAGGACATGTTCTCACAGACTGAAAAAAAATCACAGTATGGTTAAAAAAAAAAAATCAAAGGATTGTAAGACAAAGTTGAGCTATTCCAAGGAAGCGAACAGAAGACAAGGCGTTTAAAGAAAGGAGAGAAAATTTGGGCATCTGTGAAGGAAAACAAATGGAGCAAAGAGAAAAGATGGCAGAAAGAAGAACTCACACAGGGGCTTCTGGAAATAAGAGGTGTGAGTCTCCAGACTGAACCAGAGAGCGAGGAAGGCGCATTCCAGCACAGCAGGAACACACAGAAAGTCCCGACCATGTCTGGATTGAGATTCTCGTAGTGGGTGGGAGGGAAAGACAATCTTTTCTGTGAAGTGAAATCTGAACAACAGCCAACTTCCCATTAACTTAAGGAAAATGCAGCAATGTCTTCAATAATCTGAAGGAAAAGTTTTCCGACTGGAATTCTATCCACAACTAAACAACTGTGGTTGAGGAGAGAGAACACATATTTCGACACACACAAAAATAAATAAATAACTATCTCCCACAACCCTACGCTCCAAAGCCAGGAGAAATAAACCAGGGAAATGAGGACAGAATCCAGGGAGGATCTGACAGAGGGAGTTGGAGGGGATTCCAGCAGGCAGGTAGGTCCCAGGAAGACGGCTGTGCAGTCCACCTGCGAGAAACAGGCTCAGACTGGGAGGTGAGCAGAGGCGGCTCCAGAAGGGTCACCTGCAGGGGGTGTGTCGGCTCGGGGACCACCTGACATGCCCAGTGCAGCTCAGAAGGGCTTCGCAGGTGAGGGGTGACCAGGCAGGTGTCTGAAGCCAGCCAGGGCTGGGCTACGAGGAGAGAGGTCTGACGCAGTGTGATACGACCAGGTTGTGTTTATCCAAAACCCACCAGGAAGATCAACCATTTAAAAGAAAACATCATATGGAAAGTCGGACAAACGACGGAACAAGAAACCCAAGAGCTGTGGCTCGGGGGCCCCACCTCTCAGAACACCGCACTGTCCGCTGCACCCCCATGGATGGTCTACTGTTGCAGTGTCGCTGCTTTGTTTCAAGATACTCTGACCCGTTTACTTGTTTTCTGTGTTCCAGTTCATTCACTTCAACTTCTAGTTTGCTCTTCCTTTCCTTTTTCTACTCGTCTAAAAAGTTAGTTAACTCTTCTAGTTGAATATTTAAGTAATTTATTTTCACTCTTTCTTGCTGTGTAGGGTTTACATTTACCTGTGAACATACACACAGTGGTGTCCCAAACGTTTATCTCTTTAGTGTCCTCATTAGACTCCATCTGGATTTTCTAAGATTTGGGTTTGGGTCTCCTCTGACCCTCTGATTGCTTAAGCTGTATTTGTGAATGTTTTTGCATGTCTTCTAGGTGATTGGCTTTCCCCCCAACAACTTCTTGTTTTATTGCACTTGATCAGAGAATGGGTCTGAATTGTTTTGGTTTTCAGAATTTATGTTGTCTGTGGCCTAATAGTTGAGTTTTGAAAAGTGCTCTTAAGTAGGTTTTTTTTTTTTTTTTCAGTTGGACATATAGCTTCCGGTCAGTCTTTGTCTTTTTAAAATCATGTTATTCAGATTCTATATATCTGTATTTGTTTTCCCTACTTAATCTATCATAGTCTCAAATGGATGAGTTAAAATCTCCTAATGTTATTGTGTTTCTCAGTATATTTCCTGCAGTTATGCTTTCAGTAACATGATACTGTATCATAAAGTGCATTAAGACTTACATGTGTCTTAGTCTCATTATGGAATTTAACCTTTTCTATTGCAAAGACCTCCCAATTACAGATGAGGAACCTGAGGCTAAGCATAGTGTGGCCATCTGCCCCCTAGTTACAGTAAATGGCAGGTCTGCAAGTCCAACTCAGGCCAGTCTAAAACCTCAGACGTTACCACAGTGACTGACACATGCCACATACACCACACACACCACACATCTGTAGGAGAACAGATGTGAAGAGAAGAAAACAACCTGAAATAATTTCCATCATAATTCTTGAGTTGGCAAAATAGTTCCAGGCAAACCACAAATAGAGGCTGAGTTGTGCTAGAAGGTTCCATGAAGAGCACCCAAACGCCTTAGATCTATCTGACCCCTCACTCCTGAGCAGCAGGTGCTCCTTTACATTTGTGCTCTTTATGGTGTGACACTGGCGATTCGGGTCCTGCATCCCACCCGGAGCACCGGGGCGGGGGTCCTTACATTCTGACGGTACCTGGCTCTCTGTGTAAAGAATAATCATTACTTCCTAAGTAAATTACCCTTGTATGTTTTATGGCACAGAGTTAGATCAAGTCTTCCAGAGTCTATGTTCTGCTCATTTAGAAAAAACAACATACCTAATCCTGGACCCTGGCTTAAAAGTAGGTTTACATCTTGTAGTCCCAGTATTGTCATCTTTAAATATTTCTATGTAAACAAATATACCTACTTCTTTTTATTCACTATGTAAATTCATTCAAATAAAATGTAAATTGTGTGATAATTTTGTGCCAAAAGTCTTATTTTCATACAGATAAGAACTGATGCAATTTCTTTCAAATAATGGTTTATGCAGCTTCTACTGAACTCTAAACAGCTTTGAATATCATTTTTAACCCCTTGACTATTTACATGAAAACGAAAATAAACCTGTCTGAAATTCATCTAAAAAGGATACCAAGGGGTCTGCCTGATCTCTGAAAGTGGTATGTTCTCTTCAAATGTCTTCAGCGACATCCTCATGTCACCGTTCTTGTCAGCTGCACAAAACAAGATGCTGACAACTTATTTTAAGAATATTGTTTACTTCCTTTCAAAACACCAAGCCTTCAACATCTGAGTGAGAAATTCTGACATGAAATGTGAAAACAACATTCACTCCTTGCAAGCACATCACTGCCTGGGAGAGTTTCATGGAAAAGCAGCTGAAACAGCCACCTTCCTAAAAGCAGCTTCCCGAAGGCTTTTTGGGAGCACAAGTCAATTGAGTTGTTTTGTATGAAACTGCAGGGGGGCTTCTTGTTTTACTTTTTCTTCATTTTTTAAGATACAAAAATATTTGCTTAAGAATCTTCTGGACTAGAGACTGTAAAAAGCATTTTCTAGAATGCTGACTCTTTGGTAAAGGTATGCATCTGAGACAAGTTAAATAAAAACTTTCATTTTAGAATGTTTAATTTAAATTCTTCAGGAAACTCAGCTAGACATGATTATAATAGTACATCTAGGATTCTGGGAGAATGCAGCAACATTTTAAAATTCTCATCTCTTGATCTGACATATAAGAAGCAAAATGTATAATAATAACTTCGGGCGTGTTACAGCAAATTTCTAGCACGTGTAAGAGTGTGTGTGTGTGTGTGTGTGTGTGTGTGTGCGTGTGCGTGTGCGTGTGTGTGTGTGTGTGTGTGTGTGAGAGACATGCTCAACAGATACCACCAAGACATGCACTAAAGAATAATATTCTTCATATTTTACAGCTATGTAAGATTTAGACTACAATAACATGAAAGAAATAACATGAAAACAAAACCCACAGATTATGAATGATATAAAAATTTTTTTACCCAGTTAATTACAAGAGGATTTAAATAAATTCTTAAGTTATACACAGAGTCACATAAGTAAACTGACTAACCTGGGAAATGACATTCAGAATGTCATGACCTAGAGTGAATTAAAAACAGATTTGGGCTTCCCTGGTGGTGCAGTGGTTGGGAATCCATCTGCCAATGCAGGGGACATGGGTTCGAGCCCTGGTCTGGGAAGATCCCACATGCTGCCGAGTAACTGAGCCCATGAGCCACAACTACTGAGTCTGCATACCACAACTACTGAAGCCTGCGTACCTGGAGCCTGTGCTCCACAACAAGAGAAGCCACCGCAATGAGAAGCCCACACACCACAATGAAGAGTGAAACCCGCTCGCCGCAACTAGAGAGGGCCCACATGCAGCAACCAAGACCCAACAGCCAAAAATAAATAAAATAAATAAATTTATAAAACAAAACAAAACAAAATAAATTTAGTTGTTAAAAAGAAATCAGTGTATTAACTGAAAATGGAATCAGTCAGTCAATGAGTAACGAGCACCTCAAAGGTAAAATTGCCAAAGACAGACTGTCACTGAAAGTGATTAAAGCAGGAGACAGAAACGCCCGGTACCTGCAGGAACCGACCTTCCATCACCCGCGACCCCACCCTCCTACAC
Source organism: Neophocaena asiaeorientalis asiaeorientalis (assembly GCF_003031525.2). Classification (NCBI taxonomy): domain Eukaryota; kingdom Metazoa; phylum Chordata; class Mammalia; order Artiodactyla; family Phocoenidae; genus Neophocaena; species Neophocaena asiaeorientalis. The sequence goes on from NW_020175053.1 coordinate 987,246, forward strand.
TGCCTTGCGGTCACCACTCCTCCAACAAGAAGTTCCTCCCCCTTCCTTGGGCACAACATAATGTTCAATGTAAGAAAAGCTTTTCACAGGTAAGTCAGAATTTATTTACCTGATGGTCTAAACGCTTTATAAATTCTATATAAGCATGTAAGTCCAAGGAAAACTCAGTTCTCTAATTTTTGTCTTTTTCCATTCTAGAGAGAAGCCAAGTACAGGTGCTCATCGCTTTTTATTTTTCTTTTCTGAGACAATGGAATCACTAAGGTGATTCCATTTTGAAGATGTTCCTTTTTCTTACAGGAGCCCTGCTCCAGCATAACAAGGTCTAGGCCAGCAGAAGAGCTGCGGCCCAGTCACCCGCCGTCACCAGGGGCTGCCCCGTGGATGTGAGGTCTGTATACAAAACATATCCTGCCTCATAGTTCCCTAAAAATGCTCCATCCTTCAACAAAAAACCACAAATAACAAATTCTGGCAAGGACGTGGGGAAAAGGGAACCCTCATGCACTGCTGGTGGGAATGTAAGCTGGTGCAGCCACTGTGGAGAACAGTATGGAGGTTCCTCAAAAACTAAAAATAGAGCTACCATATGACCCAGCAATTCCACTCCTGGGTATATATGCCCCCAAAACGAAAACACTAATTCAAAAAGATATGTGCATCTCACACCAGTCAGAATGGCCATCATCAAAAAATCTACAAACAATAAACGCTGGAGAGGGTGTGGAGAAAAGGGAACCCTCTTGCACTGTTGGTGGGAATGTAAATTGATACAGCCATTATGGAGAACAGTATGGAGGTTCCTTAAAAAACTAAAAATAGAACTACCATACGACCAAGCAATCCCACTACTGGGCATATACCCTGAGAAAACCATAATTCAAAAAGAGTCAGAAAAAAAGATATGTGCACCCCAGTGTTCACAGCAGCACTGTTCACAATAGCCAAGACATGGAAACAACCTAAGTGTCCATCAACAGGTGGATGGATAAAGAAGATGTGGTATATATATATATATATATATACACACAATGGAATATATACATATATAATTGTATATATAATTACATGGAATATATATAATGAAATTTTGCCATTTGCAGCAACATGGATGGACTTGGAGGGCATTATGCTAAATGAAGTTAAGTCAGAGAAAGACAAATGTTGTATGATATCACTTATATGTGGAATCTAAAACTTAAAACTAGTGAATATAACAAAAAAGAAAACAGACTCATAGATATAGAGAACAAACTAGTGGTTACCGCTGGGCAGAAGGAAGTGGGGAGGGGCAAGATAGGGTTAGGGGATTAAGATGTACAAACTACGTATAAAATAAATAAGCTACAAGGATAAACTGCACAACACAGGGAATATAGCAAATATTTACAATAACTATAAATGGAATATAATCTTTAAAATTGGGAATCACTATGTTGTACACCTGCAATATATAATATTGCATACCAACTATATGTTAATTAAAAAAGTAAAAAAATTTTTTAAAAGTCCCATTCTTCTATCACGTGTTCAGTTATCTCATTTTTTTCTAAGCTTCATAGAATGCCTTTTTAAACAAACACTTCCTTATTTTTACATTTTTCTGGTTTCTTCCAAAGTTCTGAATGCCAACCCGGTAAAGGCTACTTGCTGGAGAGAATCACGTCAGGTATTATTCATCATTAGATACTATAACTAAGAACAGCAATCAGACCCACTTGGGCCATACTGGATGAGAAAGTTCAGGGAAGCTGCTGAAACACAGTGGAGTGTGTCCACTGTGATCTGGTCCATGTTTTCAGAATCCAAGTAGGGGAAGGTGAATAACCTACACATAAGAATCGCGGTCGGCGGGGGAGGGGGGCAAGTCAGCTGGGGTGAGTGAGCTCCTCGGCGGTCCCAGGAGCGGCCCGGGTGATGTCGGTGACCCCAGCCCTGGTGCCACAGGCGGGCAACTGCAGAGGACAATAAGGGACAGACCGACCACCACGTACTGGCCGGCTCACTCTGAGGATAATGATTCAAGCTTTGAAGGAGGCACTAGGATGTCCAGTTATCCATCCAGAAGTACCTGGCACTCAAAAATCCACCGTGAGGAGGCAGAACCTGGTATGCTCTCTCAGGGCTGTCCAGAGGAACTTTTTGGGCCGTCCAATGCGGCAGCCACGAGCCACAGGCGGCTCCTGAGCAACTGAGATGTGGCTACTGCAACTGAGAAACTGAAATTTTCATTGTTTTTTATTGTAATTAATTTCCATGTAAACAGACCCATATGACTAGAACTACCATGTTGGACTCTGCAGCTCTAGGTTTTTAAAAACTAACATAAACACACCAGAAAAGCCTGAAGAAGATTATCCACAGCCACACACCCCTAGTAATGACTGTAAAGTGGTTCTATCGACAGGGTCCTCACCTCACACAGATCCCGACCCGATGATGGGATGGCTCTTTCCCCCACCTGCTCCTCCGTGCCCTTTTCTCTCTTCCTCCCTTCCCTCGTACAGAACTCCAGCTTCACCACCAGGGCCTCTCTTATAAGCTGCGAGTCCTGCTTTTGTCCACGTAACCAAGATGTCTACATGTCTTCAATTTCTTTCTTTTTTATGGTTGCTATATTATAATCTTTTAAGTGTTACTGTTTTTTTTTAATTTTCAACTTTTTATTGATGTATAATATATTCATAAAGAAAGGTACAAGTATTATTAGTGTACTTGAGCTCAATGAATTTTCACAAGTTGAATACATCCCTGGTTATCAGCACCAGATCAAGAAACAATATTACCAACACCTTGGAAGCCCCCTTTTTGAGCGGAGAACTCAAGAAATGCTGCACCACCAAGGTTCTTAATGATACAAGTGTTGTGTGAAAAACCATGGGCATCCAGGATGCCAAGTCAAACGGAGATTCACGAGGGTCTGATTTTGAATGCAAAGAAGCTTATGTAATACACTAACCAATTTGTGTCACTTTTTCAAACATGTGCAAGAGTAGGTATTTGATTTTTAAATATCTGTGACAAAAGACTTAGAACTCTTTCAATTAAGTGTTAGTATTATATTTACACATATAACATATTTACGTACATCAGCATTACTTCTTATAGTAACACTTGCTTTGATTCATTTAGAGCTGTTTGAAGCACTGGTTTCCAGACCTGCAAGCACCTGACACAGCGACGACTTCTCTGTGGATCTCTTTTATCCAAACAAACATTTCCTTGTTTCACATATATGATTTATCCTTTTCTCTTCATAGTTATCTATGTGTTTGTTTTATCTGTTTGTGTATTTGGACAAATCGGATGTCAATTCTGTTCAGCTTTAATTTACATATTCTGTAACTAGATCACCAATACGAATAATTTATCTATACGCTACTTTACCACTTGATGGTGACAGAAAAAGCAGCGAGGACTTCAACACTTATTTGTACTTATTTTTCATTATGAGCACTATCCTCCCCATACTATTATCACATATTTAAAACACAGGCATATTCTGCAACATAACTTCACGCTATTTTTTATCCTATAACAGAATTATCTCATCCCCAAATAAATAAAAGAGAGAGAAAAAGAAACAGAGGCAAGGTGAGAGCCAGGGGCGAAGCGGCAGGAGGTTCTGGAATTTCTTAAGAAGGTGGCAAGACGGGCAGCTGTGTGGGGAGGATTCAGGAGCACGAGGGACGAAGGGTGGGGCATGTGTGCACCTGCTGAGACAAGTGTCAGAGGGCAGAGGCCCTGGGAAGCCTGGTCGTCTGGGCCGGGCCTCAGGAGGCCAAAAGGCCCGGAGGAACGCGGGCTGGGCAAACACGGGAAATGTTGAAGAGGGGCCTCGGGACAGCGATGGGGGAGTATGATGGGGAGGTGTCTGGCTCCCAGAGGGTCATTACGATGCTTCCTACAGCTGCTAATCTGCATCATGTTTCAGTTCATCCCTGAAATAATTTAAATAAGAAAAAATTTTACCTGTGATGTCCTGAATACCGTGGACCACGGATATGGCCTATCCCTCGGCACCCTGGAGTGGGACAAACAGCTTGACCTGGAAGGATTTTCACATCATTTGCCCCTTCAGGAAGTAAAAGAACATACCTTGAAAACACCCTCAGCAAAGAAGAACTGGAAAGACTAAAATATGCAAATGATATTCATCAAGACTTTTCAAATTAAAAACAAACCGTCACCAGAAACACTTATTGGGTACTTGTGATGTTTTATAAAACGATTTAGCAGAAAATATCAGTGCTGTAATGGATAGTATAAACAGCAACTAACATCAGAGGCTGAGCAAAATGAATAGGCATTGAAGAAATTTAAGTAAAAAAAAAAAACCCAGAAGAACAGGACATGTCTTCAACAGAATAACACTGGCAAAGGCAACACAGCCATGAGCTGAGCAGGTGAGTGGGTGAGGTCTGGTTTGTGGCTCCCCATGAAACTCCCACTCAGCCACAGCAAGGCTCCCCCAAAGGGTGGACAGAAACTGAACCAGCAAATGGGGCGCAGAGAAGACAGTGACGTGGCCCTCCCTGTGCCACTCAAGTGTGTCCCAGCAGCTGAAGAGCCAACTGCCTGACCATTCTGTACTGGGCTGGGCTGTGCTATATACACTACATGATACTATTCTATACAGACCATATCACACTGTACTGTACCATACTGTATAGATATAGCATACTCTACTATACTGCATGATACTATACTGTAATACACTATCCGAAACTATATACACTACACTTTATATGCTATACCGTACAAAACTATATATACTATACTATTCTATACTTTACTATCAACATATATACAATGTTATAGTATACTACATATACTATACTAAACAATACATAATGAATCCAGGCCAGAGATGAATTCCGTCAAGCCCAAGAGGCAATGTAAAGAGTATCAGGATTGAAACCCCCTTGCTCTGTTCTGTGATTTTTCTCAGTCTGGTTTGCCCCTTCCCTCTCCTCCCCTCCCTGCTACACACACACACACACACACACACACACACACCAGGCCAGAGATGAATTCCGTCAAGCCCAAGAGGCAATGTAAAGAGTATCAGGATTGAAACCCCCTTGCTCTGTTCTGTGATTTTTCTCAGTCTGGTTTGCCCCTTCCCTTTCCTCACACACACACACACACACACACACACACACACACTGGCTCCTGGAATGTGCTACCCCCTCCTGTCATGCTGCTCTGGGCCTCTTTTGATGAAGATCCCACACCTTCCCCCTCCCTCCCCAGCTCTCAGATTTCCGTCTCCTGTTCAAGATCCTGTGTCCCTGTCCTCGTCTCAATACTTTCTCCGACTCCCAGCTCTGACTTAACTTGCCTGCTGGGTGAAGACACTGTACCCTGCAGCTTCTTCAGGAAAAGACGTGCATTTTCTCACACTCCACGTGCCCCGGGACTGGCAGAGAGGAAAGTGCCCTCTTTTCCCGGCACCCCTCCTCCTCTGTGCTTCCTCCCTGCTCCTCGAAGACTCCCGATGCAAC
>NW_020175053.1:992849-1026368 GCF_003031525.2 Neophocaena asiaeorientalis asiaeorientalis
GCCGCAGGCGGCCCCAGCACCCGCCCTGCACCCGCCCTCCCGATTGTCCTACCCCATCTGCTGCCCTCACAGATCATTAACCGTCTCATCCTCAGGGGCCACTTCCCCAAACCCGGCTGGGCCACACACGCAAAGAAAACCCTCCGGATCTCGTCGTCACCCAAAATGGCACCGCTTCCCAAATCATCTCGTAGTCAGGCTGCCTTTACTCAGGTAACCCCGCTGCTGAGGCTCTTTCCAACATCACGGGAACTTCCAGGCCACTGATCTCCCTTCCTTCTCACCATCAGTCCCCTCGCATCACGACTCCCTTCCCTTGTCTGAGTCTATCCACCAGTATTTGACCTTCTGTTGCAAGTGACATAAACCCTCTTGCCTCTCTGACCTTTTATCACTTCTGGTTGTGAAAAAAAAAAAAGCCAGCCATGAATCAGTTGTGTTATCCTGCTGCTCTGTGTTCTTCATAACTAACTCTTCCTGGGAAAAATTACACAGCAGTGTGGATTAGGTGTGATCAAAACATCTGTCTTCAGTGTCACCTGAGCCCTCTAGGCTCTCCCAAACCGCCCACTAACCTCCCTGCTCCGGGACTCAGTCGCTGGCTCGCCTGCTGCTTCACGGAGAAAACAGGAGCCTGCTCACCGGTGGGCCTTCCTACCCCCGCTTCCCTCCCATCACAGTGCAGGGAGCAGTCTGCCCTCCCCCAAGTGAACCCTCACCGTTTAGGTTAGGATCTCATCTTCCTCCCACTCTTCAGGAGCTTTGGGCTATCAAATATTCTAATTGCCCCTTGACTACTGAATCCTTTCTACCAACACTTAAACACACTCCAGTTTTCCCCTTTGGAGCCACACCCCCTTTAGCTGCTGTTCCCTCTTCTCCCGCTCACAGCCAGACTTCTCAGGAGGTTCTCTCTACTTGCTCACATCCCATTTCTTGAACCACATCAGCCTGTCTTCTGAGGTCACCCGTGACCTTTCTGCATTAGGCCCAACACGCACTGCTGAGAGCACACCACACTCAGTGCCTTGGCGCTAGGCTGACCACAGCTGGCTACCGCCTTCTTGAACTGTTACTGTCCACCGGCTCTGGTGACATCACACTCTCGCCATCAGCATGTGGGCATTCTCTTCTTTGCCAGCTTTTCATCCTCTGGTGAAATTTAAAATGTCAGAGAACCCCCAAGGTTTGTTCCTGGGCCATCCATTTCTTCGTTCACCAAATGCATACTATAGATGCTCAGAGGCTACAGCCCAGACACTCTGTACGTTCTAGACCAATGCATCCAACTCTTCACCCAACATCTCTGTTGGGAATCTCTTAAAGGCGTTTCAAATTCAACATGTTCAAAACTGAAGTCACCGCCTGGTTCCCAAACTTCTTTTCCTCTAGAGCCATTCGTTTCAATAAACCTCATTAATCCTTGACATCTTTCCTGCCCTCACTTCACTCCACCCAACTTCCGGCCAATTCTCAATCTCTTAGGTATTTCCACCTGCCAACTTATTCCTATCACTACTGGGTGCCCTGACCCAAGCCATCATTGCCTCCCCCTTGAACGACCTCAGCACCATCCTTCATTCAGTCCAAGTCCCCATCTTGCAACCAGAGTGACATTTTCAAAACACAAATCTCACTGCATCACTTCCCTCTTAGCTTCTTTCAATGGCTTCTCATGGCTCTTGGGATTAAGTCCCAAATCCTTAGCCTGGCCTACCTGATCCCAACTCCTATCTACTTCTCTAGATGCGTCTTACTTGATCTTTCCCGTTACTCAATATTCTGCATCTATACTGGCCTTTTCCTGTCCCTTGAACCCACCAGGTTCTTTCACAGCTGAGAGCACTTGCATGCTGGAATGACCTTCCTACCTCTCAGCCTGGAAAACTCCTACTCATCTTTCAGGTCACAGCTTACATTTCACTTCCTCAGGCTAACTTCCAAGAGTAGGTTAGGTTCCCTTTTTTAATAGCACTTACCTCTACTACAAATTAAATGATATATTTGTTTAGTGTCTCTCTCTCTCTCTCATATTAGAATCGTGAGCTGCGAGCCTGGGTGTACTGCACCATTGTGTCGGCACTGCCTAGTATGTCACATAGTCACTGCTCAGGACATGCTCACTGAATGACTCGACGAGCCTTCCATACCTCTTCCCTCAAGATGCTCAGAGTCTAGAAGAGAGGCTTACGTAGAAACCAGAAATTGGCATTACAGTACGATTCTGTTGCAGAAAAGTTCTGACCAAGGCTGGGTCCCAGTGGATGATGCTGTTAGAACAAATATTTGCACCTCAAATAGATTTTTGTTAGATTTACTGAACAATAGGAAAGTATGCCTTAGACACTTATTACACCCTCACAACTCTGTGAAACACCTTGAGGGATAAGCAGAAATAAGAGCTGCCCTACCCCAAGGTAGCTTTCAGAAAGAGCTTGGAAAAAGAAAACAATTATTAAACAAATGAATGTTTAAAACTTGTAAACAAGCCCCTAATTAAGACGCATGCTTGTATCAAACAGTAAAAAAAAAAAAAAAAAATCTATGAGAAAAGAAAGAAACACAGGGTATAAAGAGACTTTTCTCCAAACCGTGCCTCACAACATGCTCCCAAGGCCACCAGCACAAAGACCTAGAACCTAAACCCACACACAGGCCAACAAGCCAGTGCCCACCTGCCAGCCCAGAGGCAGCTCTGTGCGGACAACGTTTCAGCAGCCTCCCAATGAAGGCTACTGAGTATTTCAGGACTATTTTAATGCACTTGATTCAATCAAGGCTTGAAGTGATATTTTATCAATTTCATCAAATATTTATCAATGCATATTTATCTCCAGATCCCTGATGGGTGTCGTAATTCTCTCCTTGTAGGATCTGTAAGGAGAGGCGTGACCCCGACTATCGGAGAAGAGTTATTACATTAAGAACCACAGCAAGGACATACAAAGAAGTAGTCAAGGAGAACATGCAATGAAAATGCACAGAACCTAACAGTTTTCTTGGTAATTTTGTATGATGAAGTTTAATGGGTTGACTCGATGGTGAATTAGACAGAGAACCATCTGTTGGTGAAAAGAAACCAGTAAATTCTGTAATAGTTTGTGTTACTGCCTCTAGGAAAAAAGGGAACCTATGATAAAATTAATGCTTTTCCCCAGAAGATAACTGCATTTTTGCCAAGAATATCTTACTTGTAACTTGGCTATTTGGAGAATTAGGTCTCAAGAAAAAATGTTCTCAGCTCGAAATCCCTTCCTTAGAGAGAGCATCGCTGACCGTATCGCCCTTTCTTGCCTTCTTTTTATCACTTTGCCTGAAATGCCCTCCCTAGTCTATCTGCTCATCGCCTGGCAGGTGAGTCCGGGGCAGAAGGACATCCGTCTCATCTAGCTTGTTAACCGCTGCACCCCACCTGCCGCAGTAGGCACGGCACGCAGGAGACTCTGAATAAGAGTGTGGTTTGTGAACGAATAAATAACTACAAAGACAGCAACAGTGACCACCTCTAAGCGCTGTTTTGGTACATCCTGACCACAGTGCTGTGAGATAATCACATATTATTCTCATTTCAGAGCTTAGATTGTCTAAAATCAATCTTCAGTCTGCTAACTACTGTGAGCTACTCGCTAAAACTAGCAGCATCAATAGCTCCTAATTTATTCCAAGTCTTCTACGAAAATTTTACTCAGGCAGGAGTAAATCTGATGGTAGACCTGTTGCTGCAAGGGAAAAAAGAAATGGAAAATACCCCTGTGAACTGGAAATTATCTGAGTAACGAACAATGTTTGTACTAACGCGAGACCACAACAACGCATCCTCACGGACCCCCATTCTCAGAGTTCCTCTGTTACCACAGCTGCCAGGGTGGACGCAGCAGGTGCCCACCCAACACCCGTTCCCCGAGCCCTCCTTGATAAGGAGCCCTGACTCGGTTCAGGGCAGCAACGTGCCCACGCCTGGCTGACACGGCTGCCTTTCCCAGCCTCTTTCACACCCGGAAGTGGCAGTACAGTCTAAGGGGAGGGCAATGCTGGATGTTCATAAATACTTTTTTTGCCTACTTTTAGGTGATGCTGATGCTGCTTTGCCCGTTTCCCCCTTCCTCAATCTTCACGGAACGTAGATATAAGGGCTCATGAGGTGACAAGCACAAGGACAGAAGCAAACGTGTTGAAGAGGGCAGAGAATGAAGGATGACGGAGCCTGGACCCAGGACCTGCCAGCGTGGGTCTAGCACATCAGTGTCTGTCATGTAGGAAAAACAACCCTCTCTTTGATGAAGGTATTGTGAACAGATTTTTATGTTACTTGCGGCTGAAGAAGCCCTACAATAAAACAGCAATTGCATTTTGTTTTTCCTTTGTGAAATCAAGGAATTGCTCTAAAACAAAAACTAGGGTTGCATGTGAGTGGTAGACCTGTTGTGATGTAAAGATGATGTAAGGGGTCAAAGGCAAAATCAAGAAATACAAGAGGCTGTTCTCATCTCTAGAAAATGAGAAAGGGAGCTGTTCTTATTTCAAAATGGCCTGAACTGGCAACTGGGAGTGATGTGGATGAGAAGGGTCCTCATCCCAGCCAGGATGGGGTAGAAGCTGAAATCATCTCCTTCCTTTTGAGCAGAAAGCAGTTTCCTCTCCCAACTGTTATTTGGTACAGAGATGACCCAGAGCAGAATGACAACACTGACACTGACTGAAGCAAATTAAGATGATCTATTCACTCAAACGTATAAGTGAGCCCCAGATTGATGCCGGCCAGCACTACAAGTAAGGATCGAGCAGCAACATTCTTAGCCTTATTTCAACCCTCATTACCCACTGCTGGAAAGGATGCAGTTCAACCCCAGTCACTTAGCAAGCGTTTTATGGAGAAATGACATTAGCACCCGGTGGTAATAGCCACTAGAGTGGACACAGAAAAGAAAAACAGATTCAAATGTCACTGATAACAGACAAGCAAGATACATTATTTCTTCTTAATTTTAAAATAAAAATAACCACTGAGTATTATTCATTCATTTAAAGAGATACCAAGTGCTTGTTATGTGTATCCTGGGTGCTAGAGATACGGTGAACTAAATACAAGACCTGCCCGCTTTGAGCTCACCTTCTGGTGCCAGAGACAGAGTAAACTACAAATAGAAACAGTGTAGGGCTTCCCTGGTGGCGCAGTGGTTGAGAGTCCGCCTGCCGATGCAGGGGACACGGGTTCGTGCCCCGGTCCGGGAAGATCCCACACGCCGCGGAGCGGCTGGGCCCGTGAGCCAGGGCCACTGAGCCTGCGCGTCTGGCGCCTGTGCTCCGCAACGGGAGAGGCCATAACAGTGAGAGGCCCGCGTACAGCAAAAAAAAAAAGAAAAAGAAACAGTGTAACATCAGTGACAGTGCGAGGGAGGAAGAGAAAGTGACCGGGTGGCAGTGGGGACCCTGGTTCAAGGCAGAGTCATCAAGGAAGAGGTCCTGATGTTCGGACAGGATCCTGTGTGCAGTGAAGGCACGAGCCGTCCTGGGACAACAGCAGGAAGGCCAGCGTGGCCGGAGCCGCGTGGACAATGGAAAGGGCGCAAGAGGCGAGGTGGCAGGGGCCACAGTGAGGCCTCCGCCGGACGCCGGGCTTGACAGGGCACGTCTGAAGGACCAAATGGGGAGTGAGTCACTGAGGACTGAACTTACTGCAGCCTGTCCTTTGAGCAGTGCTTACTTCTTCTACGCAGAGCTCAGGAAGGGCTATAGGCTGGCTCTACGCTGTGGCTGAGGCATCCGTGCCCGGCATTAAAGCCGTGACCAGGATCAGAGAGATTCTTAACTGCTGGTAGTTAAGGGATGTCTGGCACCTTGAGGTGGGAGCCAGTGATCTGCAACGTTCTGAGCTCCGGTTTCTACCCACGTGGCCCGATCCCCGAATGAACATGACTCACAGGATGCCACCCCTAGGCACCTGCATGCAGGGGAGATGCTGGATGGATACAGAGCAGGTTAAAACTGCATTTCCCTCATGCGAGCTGCACTGAGAGCTGGGGAGCAACGTGGAGAAAAATTACTTCAACCACAGCCTTCCCTGAGATGCCACAGTGAGTTTGTGCCCGTGGAGCGGAGGAGAGGCCTGAGGACTGAGCTCTGGGCGACACAACAGGTAGAGACTAAAAGGAAGGAGGAGGGAGGAGGCCAGGAAGCCATGCGCCCGGGGCCAAGGCACGAAGGCTGCGATGCCTGGGGCTTGCAGTGGACAGACACCAACAAGCCAGACTGACCTTCAAGGGAGAAGGGAGAGAAGAAAGGGGGAAACAATGGCATAAACTACTTTTTTGAGGAGTTTTAGTAGAAAAGGTGATATGAAAGTGGGTTGTGGTCAAGAAGGTGTTTTCCTTACTATTTCTCTTTGAGTGATGATGGGAATGTTTCCATAGAAGGAACCTGACAATGTAGAAGGAGAGGGTGTAGTTGTGGGGAAAGGTCCTTGAGTCACGGCCAGCGAGGCCCGAGCATGGCCGGCCTCCAGGGAAGGAAGGCAGCGTGTGGGGACGGGAGGACCAGCTTCTCCACCGAGAACTTTTATTTTCTCAGTCAAATAGGCAGTGAGATCATCAGCCGAGATTAAGGGCAAGGAGAGCAACAGCATTAAATCTAGGACTAAACATTTAAAAATACAGCAAACTGGTGAAATCTGCACATGTTCTCACTCCAAGTAATTAAGCGTCCACTATCTTTATTGTGGATTGGAAACTTTTAGGCTAGTATCCTGTTTTGTTTTGTTTTTTCCCACCCCACCCCCCAGGAAATTTGTATCATAGTTTGCTAAAAAGATTTAATGAAATAATTACCCCAAATGTTGGAGGATGCAAATAATAAGCATATCATTCCAACTGAAATTATAGGTTAATCATACCTATTCTCGATCTCCTGATGAAATTGGGGACAATAAACACCTGTTGTGCTATAATAATGAGTTTCTCAAAAAGAAGAAGAAAGTAATGTAACCAAACACCATGGTTGCCTGTACTAGGTTTCAGGCTGTCAGATTTCATGATATATAAATGAAATAGAACAATAATTTTCTGAAATGGGAATGCAGTAAAATAACGTTTTAAAAGGATTCTAAAAATGTAAATATCGGCTGATCTAAAAATCCTTTAAAGCATAACAAGGGCAGTAATAGTAGAAGAGGGTAAAGTAACCACCTACCTAAGGCAGGAAAACATTTAGAAGGAGGTAGAGTCGGGAAAGACCAGTGGACATAATAGTAATCACACTGGTTCCACCTCACAGAGTGCCCTGGGGTAAGAAGAGACAGCAGCGTGGGTGGACAGAGCAGACCCGAGAGAGCTTCTGGGCAGCCACGGTGAAAAGTGAAACATGTCACATGGGGGCTTTGCTCCATATTTAAAAGGAGACAGCAGAGCAGCTGGCAAAGATTTTCTTAGCAAAATATAATAAAATGCACTTATCACATGTCGAGTTTTAAATGAGAGACCGAATGGCACAGTGTGCAGCTGGTAAGCTACACAAGGATCCTAGGCAGGGAAGGTCTCCTGTCTACGTGCGGGCACAGGACCAGGGAGACCAGGGCTTTGCTGGAAAACGGGGCAATTTGGCCCAAGGGACCAGATGAAAGCACCGTAGACCTGGCCGTGCACTGGCCTGAGCCACCGTGAGGAGGGTACAGGGCTGGGAGGAAGTGTGAGTGGTGGTACGTGACATACGGCTGTAATGACATTAAGGACAGAGGGAGAAATACACGTTTGATCCCATACACCTCTCCTTCAAACATTCTAAAGTAAAGAATTTATACCACAACTATTTAAAAACACAAGACTAGGCTCTTTTCTTCATTACTGAATAGCACAGGCCTTCATAAAATGCCAACCTGCCTTGTAACCCGTTTTTAACCTTTCAAAAACTCAGGAAAGTGACATCCTTGATGTATGGAAGGGGAAACTGGGAGGGGTCCACAGAGATCACACAGAAGCACAGAATTTTAGGAGCAGAAGAGTCGTAGAGACACAGGCACACAGAGAAATTGGTTTACACGTAACTGAAGTAAATTGAATTAAACCTACTTCTTTCCGTAACTGATAACCGTACTGTGAGGAACTGAAGGGTAATACAGCATCGAAAAGCATCCAGTACAAATACTATTTCACTAGACGGTCCTATTTCATTTTTTTCATTATTTTTAAGAAAGAAATCAAAGCAGATGCACTTGTCTTCTAAACCTTAACTTTTATACAAATTCTCTCTCAAAGATAATATAAAAAACCAAGACTACTTTCTGAAACTCCTAATTTAGCTGATCTTTTATATGAAAACCGTTTTTTTTTTTTAAATGACAAAATGCTTGGTTTATGTAAATGGATTACTCCCACCTAATCTAAGTGAAAATGCTGCAAATCCACCCCCTCCTCTCCTCTGATTCTCGTGCATTCTCTCTCCCACTGTCGATTTCATTTCTTGGTTTCTACTTCTCTCTCTTCCCCCCCCTCCCCCAACTGTGCCTTGTACAACAAGATACTAAATAAACAGAAGCCACAAGGCTGTCCTTATTCCCAGGATTTTCCTTATTCATGTGAAGGGAGATAACGGACAGGCCTAAAACTGTAAGTAAACCACGGTTGCTTATGACTTGTTTTTGAGCTTTCCCAATCCTTGAACTAATTTTCTCCCTTTTTACTAAAAGAGGAAATTAGTTAATAAGTTCCATTTTCACTGAAAGTGTCACACGTAATTCGCTGACTAAAACATCAAACTGACTAGTTGCTGACAGAAACGTCATCTGTTCTCGTAACCAAACATGTATAAATATAAAAGTTATTTAGAAGAATTAAGCACACCCTATAACTCAAGACTCCAAAGTGGGGTAATTAGAACACCATCCCAATAACCTGCAGATTCCACCTAAAGCAGGTACCACGGCATCCACAGTCCCTCCTCAAACTGGCCTTGACCTCATGTGCCCACACTAAGAACTTTCCTCACCACGGAGCTTTTGGACATTCTTAATGGAAAATGCTGGGAGTCGCCTGAGAAACGCTTTTACATATTTATTAATAATTACGTTTCTCCCCATGGTTCCTACTCTAACCCTAACTTGACAGTTAATGAAGTTCACACATTGAATGACTTGAGAACAGTGTTGTCAGAACTGCCACGTTTCTAAGGGGAAGGAAGCCTCCCTCCTCTGTCGTGTCTGTAACAGATGCTCCGATGAAACGGGAGGAGCTGCTCACCTTCCCCCCCCGCCCCCCGCCCCCGAGACCCAAGCCCAGATCACAGTGACTCTGAATCAGGCTGGATTTCAGGCCTGAGAGACAACAGCCCTTCCTGGGTGTGTCAGAGCTGCCCCGGGGAGGGGAGCTCCATGGAGGGGACACCATCGGCCGGGCCTCCATGTGCTGCTGGACGGAAAGAGCAAATGACAGACACAAAGGCCTCCGTTCCGAGAAGGCACCTGTCGCAGGCTCCGACCACCCCGAGTCTGACTTGCCTCTGGCTGGGCGAGCGTCCCCGGAGCACGGACCCTCACTGCCCTGTCGGTCCGGTCGGAACACCTGGTCAGACCATGGACACGGCAGGATCCCAAGAGCCTGGGAGTCCACCAGAGGACAGAGGAAGGGGCACAAAGATGTTCAAATATAGAAATCTCCAGGTCCTACAAAATCAGAATTCCAGAGGCAAGCTTCTGAATCTTATTTCTTAAGCGTTCCCCATCCAGGCTGGGAACCACTGCCCGAGTCCATCTGGTTATTTTTGCAAGGAAGGAAATAAAGGGTTAGAAGTTTAAATAATTTGTGCTAGACCATAACTCGTATTTTGGCGGTTTGGACAAGAATTTAAGGCTCCTGGCTTGCAGCTCTGTGCTCTTTCCCTCTGCCACACTGCCCCATAAGTAACTGCTATAATCTCAACTTTTATACGTTTAAACACACAAACTTTCTTAGTCAACCATCCCTACCTTTAAAAGACAGCAGGAGTAGCCACGCATATCAAAGTCATCATCACACACCTGAAATGAACAGAATGAAGTCTGGGTGATCACACCAGGCCACCGTGGATGGATATGGGAAGGAGCACGAGCTCGGAGTCAGAGACCCCACTCCTCTCCTCAGCCCCCTGCCCCGTGCTCTCCATAATGGGAGCAGACACCCCAGCTCATGATGGCCCGGGTGTTCACAACGTGGTACCCACAACAGGACCCTCACCTCACACCCATCACTCACCTCCCCGACCCTGCCGACTGTCTAGCTGGCTGATGGAAGGGTAACCCCCTGTGCTGGCCTTACACAAACACACTCTTCAGTAACTGTGACCAAACACTTTTTTTCGCCTCACTTGCTGAATTTAGAAGCTACCCCTAGAATAAGAGGTGACTCCACTGTGTTGCTAAATTTTCCCTGGATGCCTGGCATTGCATAAAATTTGGTCAGAGGAATTATATTTAAAAAGTCCCCTCCCATTCTGATGATTTTCATTACAAAACAGGTCCATTGACGTGAAAAAGAGGACGATGACTTCAAAGAAAATGATGGAGGATGTTCTCGCCAATCTAGAAAACACAATGCACATTGAAGAACAGAAACTTGCAAAACCACGTTTCTTTTACTCAGCTTTACAATTCCTCAGGACATAAAGGCTTTTCATGTCCAGGAAAACAGCCAAGTAAACCAGCAATAAGGAGAATGTAGGATGATTCAAGGGCACGGTGTCCTGAAGGAGAGGGTCAGGGCTGCAGAAGGACAAGTGGCATGCTATCAGCAGCTGTGTCCTGTTCAATGCCTTCAACTGTTTGGCGCTGACAGAAATAATGGTGCAGAGAGAAAAGGTCTGTGAAGGGATAACGCCAGTCAAATTAGGAACATTCTAAAGAATGCTCTAGGGCTGGCGAGACGCAGGAGAGGACAGCAGGCTGCTGGCCCGGCCTCGGCAGCTCTGACCGTGCGTCTGCAGCCTCGGCTCAAGGAGCTCCCAGACACGTGGGTCCCAGGAGCAGGGCATGGAGGAGAGGCCTGTGGTCGGGCTGCCGGGTGTGCAGGCATGGAGAGCTGTTAGCCCAAGAAGTGGCCGGTGTTTTGCCCTCTCTGATAACCACAGTGATCTCATGTGAAGTGAAACTCGCTCTTTTGCCAAGGAAAACAATTCTAATTTTTACTTTCTGGCTTAAAATGAATATCAAAACATGGATGAAAAGTAATGTATAAGCCAAAGGCTCTTAGCTACCCAATAGTTCTGTATATTTTCAGTTCTCTAAGTCTGTCATTTGCAGTATTCATTCAATTTTAGGTTTGTGTATAAATTTTCAACTTCTTGATTCTTGGTTGCTTAAAAGGCAGAGTGAAATGGAAAACAAAACCCATAAGCTCCATACAGCTTCTTTTATAATGCAAATATATAGTGTTTATTTTACATGAAAAATATTTGATTCTATCACCATTCCACGGAGTCCTTTACAGATGTATCTACTTATAAAATAAAACGGACAAGTATTTTTTAATCTTTCTAATACGAGGAAAGACAAATGAACAAAACATCTCCAAGATGCTAACAGCACTAAGCTTGTCTTTAAAGCAACTGTGGAGTTGCCCTCACCTACCTCCAAGCCCTAAGTGTGAGAGAAGAAGTAGGTGTGGACAGGAGAGAGCATCTCGGGAGGAGGAATTTCTGTCTCCTCACACCGAATCCCGGTGCCCAGCTAGCGCTGCAGTGCCCTGCATGACCTCCACCAAGGCTCCCAGAGGGCCAGCTCTCCCTCCAAGCTTCGTCATCCTGGTCACCAGTGCACAACTATGTCCCAAAGGACTTTCCAAGTCCTGGCACAGTGCTCAGTATACTGGTGATACCAAGTAAACCTTCATTCAGTGACAACAGAAACACTACCCCCTAAGAAGGGAAAACCCTCCCTCTCCAGTTGTATTTCCAGGCAGGCAGTCGATCACCCAAGGATCCCATCAATCAGGCCCTGTAGGGGGCCAAAGGAATAGGAGTATAATAATTGCATCTTGTCCCCTTTTCTTGAAGGCATTATGGTCTTCTGAAGAGGGTGACAACTCTGTCAGAGAAATCCTGAAAGGTGGACGTCCATGTGCTGACGTCCACAAACCTGGCCCGATGTGACTCATAAACTGGAACAGGGTAAGGACCGGTTTCACCCACTGTCAAACCACTGGGTTATTCCATGACTTTGAGGAGTTAGTGTGCATTCGTTTTCAGTGCCAGTGACTTTGCCCAGAGATGTACCTTGTTTAGACACAATCTACCAGCATCTGTAATGGACAACTAAGACCACCTGGTCACAGGACACCTCAGCTGTGAACGGCGTGTGGCTATGGGGAGCAGGTAACCTGCACAGGGCACCAGAGACCAAGCTTTAGAACAAAATGAGTGAATCCTGCCCTCACCCCTCCAGCAGGTAGAGTATACAGGACGAGCACTTCAACAAGGAACATTTAAAACAGGAATATCATTAAGACTGTGAGTACATTTTGAAATGTATTATTTTTCCTGATAAGTCTATCATGTAAATCTGTAATTAGGGACTTCTAAAATAGCTAACTTTTTCTTTTTAACACAATATGCTGTAATTGTCTATCAAGTCAATGAGTACTTAGGGACTCTTAAAACTGCTGATTACTTGCTTGCTGTATTTTGGAAGAACGAGTACTAAAGATTCCTTATGAAATTCTCCTTAAAACAGAATGAAATTGGAAATGTGCTGTTACCTGGCTAAGTTAACCATCTTCAATTTTTCCTTGGAAAGACATCTATCCATCATCATATGTATCATTCCATATCTGGATTATAACTGCATTAACTCCTTTTTTATAATCTAAGTGAATTTCCATCTCTGACAGAATAAAATTTTTCTAATTCCCAATTCGAAATTGGGTCCCAAATGTTTCTAATCCCAAAGGTCCCAAAGAGGGCTTTATTAATCATTTATTCCTTAATGTAGATTTAAGTCATTTATCTCACTTAACAGGATAAACAATGTGCCAGGCCACATGGTATGGTATTTACGATTCATTCTGTCGTATTTATACATCTGCTGGGTAATGAACTAAATGGAATAAAAATGAGCTATATCTTCTATCAAGTTACGTTCTGTTATGCTTCTTTATGTTTAACAGTTAAATAAATTAGCAATCTTCTCAAGGCCCTTAATATAAGTTATAAAGGTTATAGATATTCTTATAGTAGTTTGTACTACTATTAATATACACTTTAACTTCATAATAATGTTTTGTTTAATTTATTGTATAATCAAGCATCACAATTACTTCCAGACATAAATCAAGCAGAAGCTAACGAAAGAACGATGACAAGATTACTTAGACACGGAAGCCAGCTAGGAAATCTCCTTTTTCTGCCTGTCAACTTCCTATTCATGAAAGATTCTTTTGTTAGCTGTGGGGGATGTTTGGCCCACGTGTCCCCTACTAGGGCCTGAACAGACTAACTGCATAGCTACTACTCAAGACCTCACTCCATAAAGGTTGCAGGCAAGAGCCCAGGCTGGTCTCTCGAGATGCTTGTTGTTTTGGCATAAGTTATTAACCAACTCTTAGAGAGAGAAGTGGATAAACAGATAAATATTTATTGGAAGCCAGACACTGGGGAAATGCTGACAGACACTCCACTCATGAAGCTGACAGTCTCATGGGGACTAGTGACAGAAAGCAAGGAAACAGACAATTAGAGTAATTACGTATTGTGATATGCACAGAGGAGCAAAGGGAGTGGTGAGATGGAAAATCACAGTGATGTAACGTGGCCAGGAAGGCCTTGCTCAGACGGGATCATTTGAGATGAACGCTAAAGGGTGGGAAAGAGTCATATCTTAGAAGAGCAGATGGACTGTTCTGGACAGAGAAGATGGCGTATGCAAAGGCCCTGGGGTGGAAAGATTTGCATTTAAGAAATGGAAAGAAAGGAGTGAGTGGAGCAGAGGGAGGTGAAAGGAAGACAAGGGGGTCAGAGGTGTTGTGTGTTCACCTCACGTTCTCTCTCTCTTCCTGCATTTCCCCCTCTGGTCTCATCCCACCCCCCTCCTCAGGCTGGTGCTGAAGTGGGCATTTATTTATGAACAGGGAGCCCCCAGACAAGGCTGGGTGAGGGCCAGCTATCTGCCTCCTTTGATATACTAAGGAGTGGCTGTGCATCACTAGGAAACGATCCCACACGAGAGAAGGTGACGGTGCAGCAGTGGCCAGTGGCCAAGTTAATGAGCCCAAGGCTGTCCTGCTTCAGCACAGCCTGTGTGGGATCACAAGGGACCCAGAAGTTCATCCGTGCCTTAGTGAGGAGGCTCGGGGTCTCTGAAAGGGCTGGAGGGTAAGCAGAGGCCTGGGGTCAGGATACAAAAGCCAGGTAAAGAGAGAGCTGAGGACTAGAGAAAATAGCCAGACCACACAACTTGGGGGCAGCATCTTGGGGCATGAAGATACTGGTCCCCCAGGCCCAAGAAGGATTCCTCTTTATGGATCAGTGAGGCTCATCCAGGCTTTTCCGTAGAAGCAACTGCACACCCTGTGAGGTGCTGATTTTCACGAGCAACGTACTCTGACTGCAGACTCTCCACGCATAAGGCTGTGATGCAATGTCACCTATTTCTGTGTTTTGCCCCCCACTTCCCATCACGCCCCCTGCAACGCTGCTGATGCTGCAAAACAGAGGCTGCTGTCCCTGTCTGGAAACCCAGGCTCAGCACTGCCAGAGGCCTCTCCACGGCTGGAACCTCATACCGGCTGGGTCACCCCCCACCCCAACCCGCATCTGAAGAGGGGTAACGGGAGTGGAGCCTGACCTGATCATAAAGGTACACACTGTGGATTCAGCCAAGTCAGGAAGAACATTCCAACCAGGGCCAGAGGCCCACCTTTGTCTCTAACAAGGTGGGCAAACCACTGCGTCTCTAGGCCCTTGAATGATGGCTGGGGGATTGACGAGCTCAGAGGATTCTGGCAGGTTTATGTTCTACCTCCACATCGCTGGTGCCTCCCAAGGACAAAGCGTTTCTTCTAGTTGGCTGGAACTTTCCGAGAATAAGAATCAGATCCTCTCTCCTACACCTGCTGGGTCCCGCACCCTTGCTGAGAGGGTGGTTTGTTCCTCTCAAGCTGGGATGGGGCATTCACGGCGCCAGCACAGAGGCCAGTCCAGTCTGCTGGGAGGGTCGCCTGCCGGGAGATGCTCTCCCTGGAGGGCTGGTGGCCCTGTGTCACCCACATCCCCACAGGCTCCTGTGATGGCACACTGGTACTTTGTCATTTCAGGAAAAAAAAACACTATACTTGCGCTGGTGAGAAACGTCGATTGGTTACCACGTGGCACATCCAAACCTGCATTTAATTTAAACGATGATTCTTTTGTCTCCAGCTATATCTACTTTATTAGAGGCACTGGGACCTGTCATATTTCTATTTTATTATTTCTATCACTACTTTAAAATATGAACAAAACGTTTCCATGCAATCGAATATTTCCTTCTGTTTAACTCTGATTTCTAAAAGAGTGTTTAAAACAAGGCCTGAAGGGGCAGGGGGATGAAATAAGTATAGACAAATGACCTTTATAAAGTGTAGGAAGTCAGGAAAATGACAAACAGACGGGTCAGACATTCAGGGGCCCACTGTGCACGGCGGACGGGGCTGAGCCATCCTGGTCCACGGGGTGGGGTGGCGGGGGGAGGTCAGCTAGGGTCAGAGGGCCAGGCCAGGTGGCTGATGAGCACACTTGACTCTGGCCCCGTCACAGGCATTTTTCTGACATGCATCCACCACCTGCAAGAGCTGTGAACGGTCAGAGCAGCAGAGGTGAGTGATCCAAAGAGCCTGCCCCGCAGACCTCGTGGCCTCCGGGAGCCAACGTCGCCCCCTCAGCCTGTGTCTGCAGCCCGAGCCTGCCTACTCGTGGCGGCGGGGTGAGCCTGCGACAGGGACCGGCAGCGGGCAGCCCCTGCCTGCCAGGGAGAGCTATTCTAGAAAGCGGGACGGCGAGCACAGAGGCACAGAAGCACATCCCACCAGTCGGCGCGTGGGGACTGTGCCGAGAAACAGAGGCGGCTCCGGGGCCAAAGGGTGCAGGGGGCTTGTCCGGGAGGGGACACCTGAGCGAGCCTCAGGAGGTAGCATGCGGCCGCATCCAGCTGCAAGCCAAGGAACAGCAGCAGCTCAAGCGGAGGCACACAGCTGGCGTGCTGCAGGCAGTGCCAGGGCCAGGGCGGCGGGCCGGGCGATGCCAGCTACAAACTGGCAGCTGCCATCTACCTCGACGAGGAGTAAACCACGAGCCGCTGCAGCTGCTGACCTGATTCAACACCCCCTGAAACGAGTTCCGGGTGAACTCTGTGCTTTGGGAAAAACTGGCACAACAGGTCTTCAGACAGTTAGATATTTTCAGGCGCTGATTTTATGAGCCCAGTTCTTGTATCTCCTTGTGTCTAGAAAAGCACTAAAATCCCTCATGGTGATGTCTGCTCCTTGTCACTAGCAGTAACCTTCTGCAAAAAATACGTGCTTGGTTGCACACTTCGCCCTTCACCAAAATCACATCTATACCAACCTTCCCCCTACATCTTTGGAACAGTTTCTCAGAGCTATCTGAAATGCTGTCTTCTGGGTTATGGTCCCCATTTTGCCCCAAATTAAACTTAACTCACAACTCTCATGCTGTGCGTTATTTTTTCAGTTGAGAGCAGGCAGGGAAAAGAGCAAAAAGCCTGGCGGGAGCTTCCAGGGGCCCCAGGTGAGGACGCCAGGGCAGGAGAGCGGCAAGGAAAAGGTCACTCTAACGCAACAGAACAGAGGACAAAATCCTGCAGGACGACGAGGATGAAGAGACAATTCATCTCCCTGAGAACATCAGACAAAGCTTTGGAGAGGAGTTGACCCCTGACTGCAAAGAACTTCACCTTCTGCCCAAATGCTGTGGCATAAACACTGGGCACAAGGAATGCAGAGCCCACCCAGAGGCCAAGGAGCCACCCCTGTAGACTAAGGAGAGAGGCAGGAGCAGACCAGAGGACAGAGGACAGGGCCACGGCCCACACTGGGGGCGAAGGAGCTGCAAGCTGTGCCGACCGACCGGGGAAGGCGCACAGGAGAGCTGCTGACACGCATCTCGTCAAACAACCAGAAAGCTACTGAACGACAGTGAGAATAACTTCATGTCTCTAGTGCTGTACACTTACGACTGCTATTGTGAGTTATAATAAGAAGTATATACTGAGTCTTCATCCCTGTCCTGGCACAGAGCTCCTAAAATCCTTGGAATGTCCTGTGTCTTCTGTTAACATTAATGAGGTGACTTTTGGAAAGCATGGAAGGATGGGGGCCGGTGGCCAGGAGAACCAATCATCAGAGGTTTGGAACTCCCAGACTTCCAGTCCAACCCCCCGAGCCCCGACCCCAGGGAGGTGAGAGGAGCTGGAAGTCAAGTTCAATCACCAATGGCCAGTGATTTAATCAGTCGTGCCTCCGTAATGAAGCCTCCACAAAAACCCCAAAGGATGGCCAGGTTGGTGAAACCCTGGAGACTGGAGGAGAGTGGGGCCTGGGGAGGGCAGGGGAGCTCCGACCCCTCCCCCAGACTTCACCCTGCACATCTCATCCACAGGCTGTTCCTGAGTTAGATCCTTTTATGATGAACCAGTGACCTAGCGGATAAACTGTTCCTCTGAGTTCTGTGAGCTGCTCTAGCAAATCAAACCTAAGGAGAGGGTGGTGGGAACCTCCAGATCTACAGCCAGTCCCCCGGAAGCACAGGTGACCACCTGGACTTGTGACTCGTGTGTGAACTGGGGATGGGGATGGGGGGGCAGTCATGTAGGACTGAGCCCTAACCTCCAGTAAACAGTGTTAGACTTGAGCTGAACCGTGGGACACCTGGCTGGTGTCGGAGAATTGCTTGGTGTGGGTGAAAAACCCACACGCACATTGGAACTGGGTGCAAAACATATTCAGATTTTTATTTTAAAGAACAGCAAAGTTCTTTCATTCGTAGTTTCATGGGGCTTACGCGGCCTGCTTTTTTTCTTTTTTTGCGGTACGCGGGCCTCTCACTGTTGTGGCCTCTCCTGTTGCGGAGCACAGGCTCCAGACGTGCAGGCTCAGCGGCTATGGCTCACGGGCCCAGCCGCTCTGCGGCATGTGGGATCCTCCCGGACCGGAGCACAAACCCGTGTCCCCTGCAACGGCAGGCGGACTCTCAACCGCTGCGCCACCAGGGAAGCCCCAAGGGCCTGCTTTTCTGGTCTAAGTCAGTCATTCTAAATTTTTCAAACTGTCCTACATGTCATTCCAAATTCACTCAGAGATCAGCAGCCCCTTTATGGACAGTGCAATTATAACAAAGAACCATACTGGTTGTTTAAGCTTTAGGAAGTAAAGTCAACTCCCAATTTTCTGGATCAATGAAGAGAAACGGTGGCCTAGGAAGCAAATGTGCCTGTGCTCTTCACCCAGTCCTGCTCCTTCCTGTGGGGTCACTGAGCCCAGACAACCAGCAGCAGGCATTACGGTGGTCAAGGCATTTCATCTTCCAAGTCTGCGAGTCCCAGAGGTGAAGTAACTCGCCCAAAGGCACAGGCAGTCAGGGCAGAATGGAAATTTAAACCTAAGTTTTTCTAACTCTGAAGTCTATCATCTTGCTTCTCAAGCTCGGTAAATTTCCAAAGCCAAAAACATCGGGCATCCCATTGCCTGGTGGATTTGTGGACAAATGATTAATAATATAATAAAAGAAATGAGCTCTATTTAAACAAATTTAGCATTGAATGTGACTGGAATTACAGTTTCCAAACGCTATGACTGAAAAGACTGCCAAAAGGCAATGCTGTAGCTGCCTGAAGTTGGCATGGGCTTTTGGTTCTGATATTTTTATATCTTTTTAAGGACATTCAGGGAATGCAAAGCACAACAGAAAGATCCTGACACCTTAGTGCTAAATCTTAAGTATTTCATTTTGATTCTACTTGTAGAAAAAGTTCACCATGCAGGATTATATGCCAGATAAAACAGGAAAATTGTGTCCACATGGCCTAAGAAAAGGAGATCTCAGTCGGACAGTGGACACAAGGTGAAGTGCCTGTGAGCACCTGGCTGGTAACAGAGACTAAGAGGAAGTCATCGTCACCTGATCCTACAAGCTGGCGCTCTTCCCAGCTGAATGGGGACATTCAAGTTTCACTCTCAAGAGGCTTTTCACAGTTACCTTTTCAAGAACTTACATTTGTCCTTTGTGATTGAAGATTATGAATTATTAAATATCACGGTCTTGGTCAAAACACATTGCACAAACATTTCTACAGAAGTACGGGGCTACACAGCATGTACTACATCTTGGCTCGGTTTCTGCAGTGAGTATAAATCTGTTGATTGAATGACATTAGAAATAGATACAAACTCATTTAGATAAATAAAATTTTAATTAAGTCTAATAAAATGTGCATGAGAGGGCTTCCCTGGTGGCGCAGTGGTTGAGAGTCCGCCTGCTGATGCAGGGGATGCGGGTTCGTGCCCCAGTCCGGGAAGATCCCACATGCCGCGGAGTGACTAAGCCTGTGTGTCACAACTACGGAGACTGTGCTCTAGAGCCCACGAGCCACAACTACTGAGCCTGCATGCCACAACTACTGAAGCCTGTGTACCTGAAGCTTATGCTCTGCAACGGGTGAGGCCGCCGCAGTGAGAGGCATGTGCACCGTGGCAGGGAGTGAGCAACTGGAGGGAGACTGCACGCAGCAGCGACGACCCAATACAGCCAAAATTAAATAAGTTAAAATAAAAATTAAGCCTTTTTCCAAGCCCTAAACGTTTAGTAGTCTTTGCAATGTTTGATCAATAAAGCTATCATATTATATGTAATAAAGCACTCAAGGCAATTGTTGAATCACATAAATATCACAAAAGTAAAACAACAGAGTACAAACAATGTCTGAAAGTTAAAATCTCTGAAAATACCTTAAAATATCTGAAAATTAATGTTGGTAAGATGACTTTATCTGCTCATATGTGATAAAATGTTCTGTGTGGTTTTATAGATCTACTTACAAAATGTATTGGGTTGGCCGAAAAGTTGGTTCAGATTTTTAGTAAGATGGTACGGAAAACCCGAACGAACTTTTTGGCCAACCCAATAATTACTTTGATCTGATTATCAAAGATACTGGACATATACATTTGGTTTGAATTGTATGAGTAAATAAGATCAACGCTTTGACTTAAAATAGCATGGGCAGTAAAAGATGATTTGATGTGGTTGTTTGTACAAATACACCCACAAGAGATGGGACAGGAATGAAGAGGCTACATGTGGTCCATACTGTGGAGCAAGTGCCCCTGCCAGCTCCCCACCACACAGGCATCTGACACCAACTGCAGGGTGTGACTTTCTGTAAATGAAGTTCAGAGAGCAGAGTGTAGCTGACGTATTGTCTTCAGAATCTTATGAGGCCAATGTTCAAGGCACTATGAGTCATTCTGTTTAGTATAAATGAAGTAATTCTGTTCTTGGTGGAAAACGGTAGAAGGGTAAGGCATGAGGTGAGCAGAGGACAGACTGCGACAGGCCTGGTACGTGTGAAGGAGTCTCAAGCCTAAAGATACTGCTAAGAGGTTAGATTTGGGTTTTACACAGACGGTTACAGCAAAGAAATGAGACAAGATAGTTAGGAAGCTGTTGTGACATCAATGCTAGACCGTCAAATTTTGTTTTGCTGGAGGACCTAGACAAACCATTTGTCTTTACTTTCCAGTGGAAAAAGATTCTGTGATAAATAAGTAGGCAAATAAATACTGGAGTAGGATTGTATGTATGTATGTGTGTGTGTGTGTGTGTGTGTGTGTGTGTGTGTGTGTGTGTGTGTGTGTGTGTATTTTTGCTTTAACGGTGGGGCCATGGATGATATATACTGAACCACACTATGAACATGTCTTAAAGTCTAGGTATTTAAAAATTAATAAGACTATGATGCAGATATGAATAATTACAAAAAACAGGGTTAAACAAGTAACCTATAATAAACTGTATTAATAATAATTAATCCAAACAAACATGTTTATAACCCAAAAGCAAGCACAGCAGTAATACAATATCATGACCAACTGAAGACATCTAATTCCCCCAAATAACAGGGATTCCAATTACTTAAGTGCACATACTCAAAACAGGAGTCTTATAATATTGCCAGGAATACATGAAAGCCTGACTTAAGAAAAAACTAAATTTAAATATTTGGAAAACTCTAGTCACCTATTCATTTTAGCACAATTTCGAATTTTGTAAGCCTTAGTAATTCACGTAGTTTTAGGTAAAAATGAAAACCTACAGAATGTTACATGATTTTCTGACAGCGGCTAACACTAATTGAGCACATCCTGTGGGCCAGGCAGTTTTCAAGGTGTTATGCACAAATTTATCTCATTTCACCATTACAGATTATGAGACTGACTCACTAATATCACCTCCATTTTCTAGATGAGGAAACAGGCACAGATCACACAGCTAAGCAAAGCAGTGATACTGAGATTCACGTGTCAGCACTCTGACTCCAGATTTCACACGCTCAACCACTAGGCAATCCTGCCTCTAGAGCCTGAATTTTTAGATTGGGAGGATCAGTGTGACTCACTAACCAGCAAATTGCAGACCATATTCTGCAAACCATTTGTACCTATGATGAGAACTCAAATGCAATGGTACTGGGAAGGGGAAGAAGGGGTCAGAGATGGGCTCTGAGAAATCAAGAAAGAGAACCATCAAGACTTGATGACTGGCTGTATGTGTGGGGTGAGGGAGGGGTAGGGAGGGAGCAGAGTCTAGAATGACTGCATGGGAAGCAACAACTTTGGAATCAAGTAGCAACTACGGTAGAAAGACAAGCTTTTGGCTTGGGATGGAGCTGAGGTTCGATCCATAGACTTTGCGAAGCTTCTGAGACATTTGGGTCGAGAAGCCAGGTAGGCAGCCTGACCAAGGAACAGGTAAGGGGTGAGGCGGAATGAAGACAGCTGTCTCTGTACCTGAAACGCTGATCCGGGCCCATCTCCCTTGAAATCCCTACTTGAGAAGCTTACTGGGATGAGTTAACATCAACCAAGAGACACCTCCCTGGCAAGATGGGATGCAAGATCAGGGAGAACAGAAAGTGGGATCAGCGAAAAGTACAAAGCAAATATGCTAACCCTTCCCCCCTCCGTGGAACTGACCTTGTTCTCCCTGTTTTACATTCTCTGTATGCAGACCCTGCACTTGCTAATGCACTGTAAGTTGCATGAGGACCTGCACCTCATCCATGTGTAGCTTTTGAAGAATCCAGCACAATGTCAAAATGTTTGTCAAGTTATTAAGTCAGTAATTCTCCTTATTTCTAAAAGAAGTTAAGGAACTCTTTCAAAGACACAGTTAATCCTTTTAGATCTAAGTTTCAAGCATCATTGGGCTGGTTCACCCTCATTAACAGGATAGAAGGTTACCTTCACCCCAAGAAACCAAAGGGAGGACAACAGAAGCAGTGGGGGAACAAAGCAAACATAAGGATGGAGAGTGCTCGCAAAATGTCTGAAACTAGTTATTAGTCATGTCAGTCTAATCTGATCAGAGGAATCCTGCAGATGAAAGAATGAAATATTTTGGTTCGAGGTTTATTAGAATTTAGAATGGTTAATTACCTCCTTAACTTTAAGTACCCAGAAAGACAGAAATAATGAAGATACCGACATAACAGAAGGTTGTCTTTTTTCCAATTTTTACAACTAAAATTTTTTTAATTGCTGAAGTTTAAAATACTTCTGTTCTTCTAAAACTTTTTGAAACCTACTCTATAAAACAAAATCAATTAAGATAAGATGTTTAAGAAAACAAAAAGTACTTCAGCTAAAAGTGAAGGCCCAAATTAGATGGATTTAGACCTGGCTCAGTTTTCCAAACTCAAATGTGGAAAACAAAGATTCTGCCAGACAACATTATCAAAATAATTCCTTAATGTTGATAACTCTTCATTTATACAGAGCATGTCTTTTTTTTTTTTTTTTTTTTTTTTTTTTTGCAGCGTGCGGGCCTCTCACGTTGCGGAGCACAGGCTCCGGACGCGCAGGCTCAGCGGCCATGGCTCACAGGCCCAGCCGCTCCACGGCATGTGGGATCTTCCCGGACCGGGGCACGAACCTGTGTCCCCTAGCATCGCAGGCGGACTCTCAACCACTGTGCCACCGGGGAAGCCCCAGAGCATGTCTTTTGAGGCTTAATTGTGAATAACTGGCTTTCAGTGTAGCTATAGTGCTGATTAATCAATTCACCTATGTGATACTGAGCTTTAAAATACTTATGATGACATGAAATAAACAGCATTAAGATAGGCTCCAGGTTACGTATTTACAAAGCAACAACACAAAGAGCAAGATACTCACAATGCGGCACTTCCAGAGGATGACCTGTGACGTCACACCATCCGACTGGGTGAATGTCAGGGCTGTCTGTATCCATCCAGTAGTCATATTTGTGGTCCCAGCCATCAAAATGGACCTGTTGGAAATGAGAATTTAGTAATCAGTATATCACTATGCCTGTGTCAAAATATTAGAGAACATATCTCTGAAATTGAGATTAAAATTGCTGTAATCTCACATTTCAGCTGAAACAATATTGAAACTGTGCTATGAAACAGCTTTCTAATCTAACCACCAAAGGCTGTTGTACCAATTTTTCCAAAAAATTTAAAAAGTTGTTACATTAAAAAATCTGTCAGGACTTTCCTGGTGGCACAGTGGTTAAGAATCCACCTGCCAATGCAGGGGACACAGGTTCGATCCCTGGTCCAGGAAGAGCCCACATACCGTGGAGCAACTAAGCCCGTGCACCACAACTACTGAGCCCACGGGCCACAACTACTGAAGCCCACGTGCCTAGAGCCTGTACTCCACAACAAGAGAAGTCACCGCAATGAGAGGCCCGCGCACCGCAACGAAGAGTAGCCCCCGCTTGCTGCAACTAGAGGAAGCCCGCGTGCAGCAATGAGGACGCAACAGCCAAAAATAAATAAACAAATTTATAAAAATAAATAAATAAAAATAAAAAATCTGTCAAGGATTGATTAGAATTTGAAAGGATAGGATGAATCCGTTTTCCCATCCAAGATATTCTATGATGTTGTTGAGAGAACACTTCCTGTGCTGCAGCCACTGCAAGAACAATGTCAGCATCCTCAACAATGAGAGTCACCATCTGACACCAGTATAAACCTTACGCTGATGGGAAATATATGGACTAGAGTAAAAGGAAGCAATAAATGTCAAAATCCTGACAAATGAGAGATAGGGCCATTGAACCAAAAGAGGCAAAGAAAGCAGATAATATGTGATGCTAAGGTAGAAGGATTAAGAGCTATTCAGGGATGAAGCATAAGTTGTCAGGAAACCTGAGGACACGACAAGGTAGAGCCCGGTCCAGCAAGCCTACTGGTTATCACTGTTTCACATCTCACCTACAAAGCACACACACACACACACACACACACACACACACACACACACACTTCACATATATACAAATAAGTCTGAGAATAATTAAAATAAAACCCTATTTCTGAAACAAAAAGCAATTACTTCTGAAACTTATCACACTCCATGTTCTACAAGTTTCATAACTTGAAAGAATCAAATTTATTTGTGAAGGCAAAAAAAAAAAAAAAAAGAATGGTAGTATTTCATTGTTAAATAACTTTACTTATTCTCTCATGTATTTTCTGTTTCTATCAATTAAAAGGAGAATCTATCCTTCTCAGTGCAAAAAAAAAAAATTCCTCATTAATTCATACTTTGAATGAAAAGAGCAAGACGTATAATGTTATAATAAACTGAGATGTAAGTATTATTACCCCCCCAAAAAAAGAAAGGTAAAAATTGTATGGAGTAAGTGCCAAATAAAATCCCAACATTTTTTTCTCAAGATCCATCTTTCCAAGTAAGTGGTTCTCAAAGTGTGGTTTCCAGACCAGCAGCATCAGTTATCACCTGGACAATGCAAATTGTCAGGCCCCAATCCAATCCTACTGAATCAGAAACACTAAAGGATGGGGCTTAAGGGTCTCTGTGTAAACGAGTCCTCCAGATACATCTGATGCAAGCTTAAGTTTGAGAACCAGTAATCTCGGGAACAACGTTCAAAACAATACTTCTACCACACTGAGGCTTCTTCACATGACAGAGTAACTACTATAAAACTGGACAAAATATATGAAGTGGTGATTTCAGACACTGGACAACAGGCAGCACAGAAATGTGATCCCTAAGTGCACCAAGATGAGCCCTGAATGTCAGCCTGGAGACCATTTCCTCCCAGCAGCACAGGGAGGAGAAACATAAAAAAGGAGTTGGGCTGTGCTGAGGAGACAAACATTATAGTTCAGAGCTGAGGAAGCAGCTGGAAATTGGAGGACAAAGACTGGAGAAGACAGAGCTCCAAGAAGGGGACCCCAGAAGTCTAGGTGGGCTACTCACAGGACCTTGGCCAAGGGCTGGACTGCACATGTGAAGCCAAGCAGAGAGCAGCTGATACAGAGCTGAGAGTGAGACAAAGACACTAGAGGACACACAGTACTGGGAGAGTAGAGAGACCAGAGTGGAGAGAGCTCAATAATACCATGAGAATTTGACCGAGACACCAAAAAGTCCACAGTGTCAGAGTCAAAACCATGTCCTACATAAGGGCTACTCTAGACCAGCCCTAAAAAAGGTTAAAATTAAGCCTCAACAAGATTAAGAAACTGCCAGTAATTAACTGTCTGATAAAACAAACTACCCTTTTTAAAGGAAGACAAATACTCCCAACTCTGTACATTGTATCATTCATAATGTCCAACATAGAATAAAAATTCATTAGACATGCAAATAACCATGTGAATGTGAGCCATACTCATTTTTTTTTTTTTAAAGCAGTCAATAGAAAGAGACCCTGAGTTGACCCAGATGTTGTAGCTAGCAGACAACATCTATTTCTTGTTGGGACTTAGCTATCAAAATAGGTTCAAGGGTTTAAAGGAAAAATGGTCTTGATGAGGAAACAGACAGGGAATCCGGACAGTGAAATGGAAACTATAAAGGAGAAACAAATGGAAATTCTACAACTGAAAAGCAAAATTTAAAAGTTTCTGGATGGGCTTAACAGACTGTAGCTGGCATGATAAAAAGGTGAGTGAACATGAAAACAGATTCATAGAAATTATTAATGTCAAGTATACACAGTAAAAGATTTTTTTAAAAAACGGGGGCTTTCCTGGTGGCGCAGTGGTTGAGAGTCCGCCTGCCGATGCAGGGGACACGGGTTCGTGCCCCAGTGCGGGAGGATCCCACATGCCGCGGAGCGGCTGGGCCCGTGAGCCATGGCCACTGAGCCTGCGCGTCCGGAGCCTGTGCTCCGCAACGGGAGAGGCCACAACAGTGAGAGGCTCGAGTACCGCAAAAAAAAAAAGATTATAAAAAATGAAAAGAGCCCAAGTACTTATGAGATAATATCAACTGGTCTAACATACATGTATCAGTATTTGGGGTCCAGAAGGAGAGATGAACATGGAGCATAAATAATGGCCAAACAAGACAAAAGTTGAAAGAAAAATGTCAAAAAATCTCCCTATTTTGGTCCCAAATGCCAATTTATAAGCTTAAGAAGAACAGCAAAACCCAAGCAAAATAAATAGAAAGGAAAAAAAAAAACTAGGCAACTCATAGTCAAACTACTGAAAATGAAAGACAAAGGAAAACATCTTGAAAGCAGTCAGAGAAGCACAACAAATTACATACAGAAGAACCATGACAGGAGTGTCAGCCAACCTCTCATCAGAGACAGCAGAGGCATGGAGACAATGAAATGACACCGTCAAAGCACTGAGAGGAAAAACACTGTCAACCTAAGATTTTAAATTTTATAAAAATATCCTTCAAAAAGGAGTAAAATAAAGGAATTTTATTTTGCTGAAAGAACTGAAAAAGTAATCACCTACGGATTTGCACTACAAGAAATACTGCAGGAAGTACTGGAGCCTGAAAGTAAATATTACCAGGTGGAACAACAATTTGGGGAAAAAAATGAACAAAATAGGAAAACCCATACTATCTGAGCTCTACACTTACCGTAACGCCACAGTCTTAAGACAGTGTTGTTCCGGGATAAGGATAGACAAATATATTTTTGGAACAGAATAGTGTACATATATTGACATATATATACAGTCAATTGCTCTTCAAGAAGCACAAGTGCATTCAATAAGGCCAGTCTTTTCAACAAATGGTACTAGACCCACTGGATATCCACTTGTGAAAACAAAATGAACCCGCTGACAGCTACCTCACATCCCACGTACAAATTAGTCTGAAACGGATTATAGACCTAGACATAAAAGCTAAAACTATCAAACTCAGGAAGAAACTTAAGATAAAATCTTTATAATAGTAAGATAGTCAAGAATTTCTTAACATAAAAACAGCACTACCCATAAATGAATAAACTGATAGATTCAATTGTCATCATAATAAAAAACTTCAAAAGTTCTTCAAAATCATCATTAATAAAAAGGAAAACTAAGCTATAGGCATTTGTAATAATACACTTACCTTAGAAAAGACTTAACAACCCAATAAATAATGGGTAAAAGACTTGAAGCTTCTTGGAAAAAAGAAGGTTCATGAATGGTCAACAAGCAGATTAAAAAATCCTCAACATCCTTATTCGTAAGAGAAACCGAAATGACCAGCTATCACACACCATAAATTAAATGACTGACGACGCCAATTACTGGCAAGGCTGTGGAGCTCCCAGAACATTCATGCAATGTCAGTGGGGCGGTAAAGTTGTACAATCACTTTAGGAAATGGTTTACTAACGTTAAACTGTAAATCTAAATATGTGCCTACCCTACGATGCCTGGAGATTCCACCCAAAACAGATGAAAATACAAAGCCGTGTGAACAAGTATTCCTTGCGGTTTCATTCAGAACAGCCAACAGCTGGCAACAACCTAAATGCCCAACCCCAGGTGAGTATCCATTCACAAACAAGTGTGGTATATGCATACAATGACCACTGTCACCAACAAAAAAGGATGAACTGTTGATTCACACATGAACATGCACCAGTCGAACAGACACCATGCTGGGCACAGAGGACAGACTTGGGAGAGCGCACACTGTGTGTTTCCGCTGATGCGAAGCTTGACAACAGCCACAGAAAGGCCTGGCTGTCTCGGAGGGGCCAGGAAGCAGCTCTGACCACAAAGGAGCACAAAGGAACCTTCTGTGGCACTGGAAACGTTCCCAGTCTTGATTGGGGTGGTTGTTATATAGGATATACATTTCTCAAACTCATCAAAATCCACACCTAAAATCTCTGCATTTTACTGTTTGTAAATTACATCTCAATAGCGCTATTAACGTTTAAAATATTTCTACATTCAGCTGCTGTCATACAGGGCTGGCTGTTCTGATCTGGTACTATATTTATTGATGGT
Organism: Neophocaena asiaeorientalis asiaeorientalis; assembly: GCF_003031525.2. Lineage (NCBI taxonomy): Eukaryota > Metazoa > Chordata > Mammalia > Artiodactyla > Phocoenidae > Neophocaena > Neophocaena asiaeorientalis. The sequence goes on from NW_020175053.1 coordinate 1,021,339, forward strand.
GATATTTCAGCACTCTGGACACAGCCAAACTGCATGTGACTGCCAGTACCAGGCAACTAAGCAGTCATCCAGAACCCACACCAGGGACTTTCCCCAGACCCCGGAGCTTGGCCACTCTGCCTCCGTCATCCTGCCGCCCTCAAGACTCCTGGCACCTTGGCTCACACACTGTCACACCTCGAAAACCATCAGCTGAGTAAGATGCACGACGGTAATTATCACTCCTTGCTGCCCCTTTGGGCAGCTGGAAAATAAGCAGTTATTTATCTGTCGAGGAGCAGGGGAGCTAAATTTAATGCTCAATCACAACAATTTTATTAGCCTAAGGGATTATTATACTTGTTTGCTCCTGCTATATGGTTTTAAAATAAAATTTTTTAATTTCCATTTTAACAGCCTTACCAGATATGTGTATTTTATTGTCAGAGGCCTCAAGTCTATTTTTAAAGGCTTACGGTGAATGAATCATAAGCACTTATAGGTATGAGGTGAACTTATTTAGAAAGAGGCTCTACTGCACCTGAACCTGTCTACCTTTAAATGAATACATTTTCAGTTAACTAGATTTAGACTTAAATTTCATTCTAGAAAGAAGAACTGAGTTTTCATATATTATTCCAATAGCCATTACTCATAACTAGTGGTGCTAGTAAGACCACAGTAAATCTTGCTTCCAATGGTGCAGAGCTCTGCTGTGGATCGGGTGGGGGACACAGGAATAGCACTGAGGACAGAGATCTGTTCGGGGAAGGACAAGAATGCTCGTATCGCGCCTTCAAAACACTCCACAGTCTAAGAGCAGGCATGACTGGTAAGGCAAAGGGATTCACTTTTGTTGTGTGCCTACATATTCCAGGCATAGTTGTAAAATATATATATATTCTCATTTAGTGACCACTATACATTGTTTTCATAGATGATGAAAAGGAACCTTTTAGGAGGTTTGCAGAGATCAGACAGCCAGTAAACGGCAAAGCCAGATTTAAGCTGAGAACAGTTTACTGAGACAACCACCCAAGAATAAAACTTGTGAGGCTATTTGGGAACAGTCTATCTAAGAGTCTATTGTAGCAGAGGTAAATTACATTTTTAAAATATAAAAAGGCATTTTCTGCCATTTGCAGTGACACGGATAGACAAAGAGCTTGTTATACAAGAGTGAAGTTAAGTCAGAAAGAGAAAGGCAAATATCGTATAATACTGCTTATATGTGGAATCTAGAAAAGTGGTACAGATGAACTTATCTGCAAAGCAGAAACAGAGTCACAGATGTAGAAAGCAAACTTATGGTTAACAAGGGGGGAAAAGGGGGTGGGATGAATTGGGAGATTTATACACTACTATGTATAAAACAGATAACTAATGAGAACCTTCTGTATAGCACAGGGAACTCTACTCAAATGCTCTGTGGTGACCTAAATGGGAAGGAAATCTAAAAAAGAGTGGATATATGTATACGTATAACTGATTCACTTTGCTGTAGGGCAGAAACTAACACAACATTGTAAGGCAACTATACTCCAATAAAAGTTAATTTAAAAGTATAAAAAGGCATTTTCATAACGAAACAAAGCAACATGGAATAACAGGGGACTGCCGTCCAGAACTACCTATACTTTCACACATTAAACATTAATTCCATGTTAAGCCAATCTGCTTATGTGTCTATCCAGACAAGAACTGACATGGAGGGACCATGAAGGAAAAGAATTGCAATAAAAAAGTGAATATACTTTTTTTTTTTTTGGAATATAATTGTTTATAGTGCTGTGTTAGTTTCTGCCGCACAGTGAAGTGAATCAGCCATATGCACACACACATCCCCTCTCTCTTGGACCTCCCCCCGCCATCCCACCCATCTAGGTCTTCACAGAGCACAGAGCTGAGCTCCCTGTGTTTTACAGCAGGTTCCCACTTAGTTATCTATTTTACGCATGGTAGTGTATATATGTCAATCTTACTCTCTCAATTCGTCCCACCCTCTCCTTCCCTCCCTGTGTCCACATGTCCGTTCTCTATGTCTGCACCTCTATTCCTGCCCAGGAAATATGTTCATCTGTACCACTTTTCTAGGTTCCACATATATGTGTTAATATATGATATTTGTCTTTCTCTTTCTGACTTACTGCACTCTGTATGACAGACTCTAGGTCCATCCACATCTCTACAAATGACACAATTTCGTTCCTTTTTATGGTTGAGTAATTATACTTTAAAAAACTAACCTCGCTTCATATTAGCTCTGTTTGACATAGATACACAGGGGTTAAGAAATGTGCCCGGCATTTCCAAGTCACTGATCGTGATTTGAAAACCCTGACTCCCCTGAGCTACTGCTCCGTAGTTGGAACTGCTGCCCCTACATTCCTTCCCACTCTTGGAAAATTAGCTCCGTTCCCTTCCCTGCTAACTGCCCTCAAAGCTCATCTGCTTTTCATAAATACAACTGCTTCATCTTTCATCTAGTCCATTCCTATAATAAGTATTATCGAAAAAGACTTTTAATCATTAAACTGGAAAATCAAGAGTTTCACTATAGCTATTCTAAAATTCTTTCTTTTTCAAGGCCACTGCCCAATTCATCATATTTCTTGGGCAGTGGTTTTCAAAATTTAGAAATGAGCAAAATACCAACTTTTCCCTGCCCCTGCCAGGACCTGAATTTGGGGCTGGGGGAGTGGATGTCAGGAATAATGCCTGGAAATCACTTTTTTTTAACTACACATCCTAGATTATTCTGCTGAAGATGGTTTCTGGATAAAAATTTTTGAAATGCCTCGTTAGTGCGTCGCCATGGCAACAAGTTGTTAATCAACTGAAGTTGCCATCAAACTCACAATTATAGCCAAAGCAATCATAATAACTTAATTTTTTTAAGTGATAGACTTTTAAAGAAAATTTTGTAAGACAATGAGTCCAAGAGGAATGTGGTTGAGGGCATAATGCAGAGGACATTCAGCTCCAAATGTTTCCATTTGTGATAAATACGTCTATTTAAGTTTCCACTTCTCTATTTCTATGGTTACTGTTTTAACAAATACAATTAGTTTTTCCCATAAGATATGTTTTTCCCACAGGATTCTTGCAAGAAATAAAAATGCCAAATTTCTAACAGCACCCCCAGGGCTTTAATCCTTGTTAACAGACCTTTAAATATTTCATCAGAGTTGTGCATAAAACAGCCACATTTGGGGCTCCATGGCCACAGATCTGTGGGTAATGTCTCAGGAAGAAAAACCGCCTTCATAAGCTGTGCGAGGACAAACTATCTCAAAATCAGTTTATGGTTATAACTAACATAAATCTTTTCAAAAGCTCTGATGTAAGATCTGTAGCACCAAGGCGGTGCTGGCTGCAGGTTCCCTGTTAATGTAAAGGCCGTTCCCCGTGCTCCCTCCCCAGGCTGCCACCGTTCCCCTGACTTGGGGCACCGGCCTTCGCAGTGGACACTGTTTCAGCTCATGCCCTTTAGTCGTCCTCAGGTGATAGATTTCCACTTTGGATCCTATATCAAATTATCAAGGATTTTCTATTAAATCACACACTACAGGCTATCTACTAGATATTTTGGGTCCAGTTCCAGACCACAGCAATAAAGCGAATACTGCAAAAAAATGTCACACCAATATTTTGGTTTCCCAGTGCATATAAAACTTATGCTTTGAGGCTTCCGGGAAGATGGCGGAAGAGTAAGACGCGGAGATCACCTTCCTCCCCACAGATACACCAGAAACACATCTACACGTGAAACAACTCCTACAGAACTACTACTGAACGCTGGCAGAAGACCTCAGACCTCCCAAAAGGCAAGAAACCCCCCACGTACCTGGGTAGGGCAAAAGAAAAAAGAATAAACAGAGACAAAAGGATAGGGACGGGACCTGCACCAGTGGGAGGGAGCTGTGAAGCAGGAAAACTTTCCACATGCTAGGAAGCCCCTTTGCGGGCGGAGACTGCGGGTGGCAGAGGGTAAAAGCTTCGGGGCTGCGGAGGACAGCTTAGCAACAGGGGTGCGGAGAGCAAAGCGGAGAGATTCCAGCACAGAGGATCAGAGCCGACGGACACTCACCAGCTCGAGAGGCTTGTCTGCTCACCTGCCGGGGCGGGCGGGGCTGGGAGCTGAGGCTCGGGCTTTGGTCGGAGCGCAGGGAGAGGACTGGGGTTGGCGGCGTGAACACAGCCTGCAGGGGGTTAGTGCACCACGGCTAGCAGGGAGGGAGTCCGGGGAAAAGTCTGGAGCTGCCGAAGAGGCAAGAGACATTTTCTTCCCCTTTCTTTTCTGGTGCGCGAGGAGAGGGGATTAAGAACGCTGCTTAAAGGAGCTCCAGAGACGGGCGTGAGCTGCGGCTAAAAGCGCGGACCCCAGAGACGGGCATGAGACGCTAAGGCTGTTGCTGCCGCCACCAAGAAGCCTGTGTGCGAGCACAGGTCACTCTCCACACCCCGCTTCTGGGGAGCCTGTGCAGCCCGCCACTGCCAGGTTCCCGGGATCCAGGGTCAACTCCTCCGGGAGAACGCACGGCGCCTCAGGCTGGTGCAACGTCATGCCGGCCTCTGCCGCTGCAGGCCCCCCCAGCACTACGTGCCGCCCCCGGCCTGAGTAAACCAGAGCCCCTGAATCAGCGGCTCCTTTAACCCCGTCCTGTCTGAGCGAAGAACAGACGCCCTCAGGCGACCTACACGCAGAGGCGGGGCCAAATCCAAAGCTGAGCCCCTGGGAGCTGTGAGAACAAAGAAGAGAAAGGGAAATCTCTCCCAGATGCAAGAAACATTTAACAAGGACCTAGAAGAACTAAAGATGAAACAAACAACGATGAACAACACAATAAATGAAATGAAAAATACTCTAGATGGGATCAATCGCAGAGTAACTCGGGCAGAAGAACGGATAAGTGACCTGGAAGATAAAATAGTGGAAATAACTACTGCAGAGCATAATAAAGAAAAAAGAATGAAAAGAACTGAGGACAGTCTCAGAGACCTCTGGGACAACATCAAACGCACCAACATTCGAATTATAGGGGTTCCAG
>NW_020175053.1:1026431-1026890 GCF_003031525.2 Neophocaena asiaeorientalis asiaeorientalis
TTAATCAAGTCCAGGAAGAACAGAGAGTCCCATACAGGATAAATCCAAGGAGAAATATGCCAAGACACATATTAATCAAACTGTCAAAAATTAAATACCTTAAATGTCTTATCAATATGTATGTTCCTATTCCCATTTTCTTAATTGTTTTGGGTTAAGTAAGCTGAAGAAAAGAAATAATAAGAATTAGAAGTCAATGAAATTGAAAACAGGAAATCAGTAGAGATCAAGGAAACCAAAACTTGGTACTTTGAAAAGACGAATAAAATCAACAAGCCTTTAAACAGGCTAACTAAGACAAAAACAGGGAAGACACAAATATCAGAAATGAAAATCTATAAACAATAGATTTATAATTGTTCAAAAAATCTATAAACAATAAATGCTGGAGAGGGTGTGGAGAAAAGGGAACCCTCTTGCACTGCTGGTGGGAATGTAAATTGATACAGCCACTGTGCA
>NW_020175053.1:1026971-1035709 GCF_003031525.2 Neophocaena asiaeorientalis asiaeorientalis
TATATATATACATATGATAATAATAATTCCTCAGGTAGCTTGTTTGAAGTCTGAAAGGATAGTATAGCTCTCAAAATCTCAGCAGAGGGTAAAAAAATTACCTCACAGCTGCAATTATTATGCCTTTATAAAAATACTTTCTAAAAGACAAACACTTATGTTTGCACTATGCCGTAGTCTTTTAAGTGTACAATGCATTATGTCTGAAAAAAACAATACATACTTGACCCTTGAGCAACACGGGTTTGAACTGTGCAGGTCCACTCATATGTATTTTTTCACTAAATAGGTACTACGGTACTTCAGGGTCCCCCTGGTTGAACCTGCAGGTGCAGAACCATGGGTACAAAGGACTGTAAAGTTATATGTAGATGTTCAGCTGCTCAGCGGCTGGCACCCCAACCCCTGCATTGTTTAAGGGTCAACTGCACGTACCTTAATTAAAAAGTTATGATATTGGAAAAATAGCACCAGTAGACTTGACCGATGCAGGGTTGCCCCAGATCTTCACTTTGTAAAAAACACAGTATCTGCGAGTGCAATAACGTGAAGCATAATAAAACCACTAACCCAAAAGGGACTCAAGCTGCTTACAACAGAAGATAGGATTTCTTGTTAAGAGTAGTAGGACGTGAGTCACGTGAAAGAGAAGAAAAACTGGTTAGGTCTCGAGGCACCACATAACTTACTGTCCAAATGGGACCTTTTTTTTTTTTTTAATAAATTTATTTATTTTTGGCCACATTGGGTCTTTGTTGCTGCACGCGGGCTTTCTCTAGTTGCAATGAGTGGGGGCTACTTTTTGTTGTGGTGTGCAGGCTTCTCATTGCGGTGGCTTCTCTTGTTGCAGAGCATGGGCTCTAGCCACGTGGACTTCAGTAGTTGTGGCACGCTGGCTCAGTAGTTGTGGCATACGGGCTCAGTAGTTGTGGCTCGTGGGCTCTAGAGCGCAGGCTCAGTAGTTGTGGCGCATGGGCTTAATTGCTCTGCAGCATGTGGAATCCCCCCCGAACGAGGGCTCGAACCCATGTCCCCTGCACTGGCAGGCGGACTCCCAACCTCTGCGCCACCAGGGAAGTCTGAAATGGGGCATTTTTAAGAGTAAGAGGGAGCAAGCATTATTAACGAATACACAACTACAACAGGCATAATCCAGGACTATCCCAGGTAAGCCAGGATATGTAATTTCTCTCGGTTGTCTAAGGATGATTGCTGCAAATAAATAATTCCCCAAAAACCAAGGGCAAAAGGGAAACAGTACACAATTCCAATTACAATATGGAAAAACACACACCAGTTAGTCTAAAAGTTCCAAAATTTCCACTGATAGGAATTCATTGTACAGACATTTATACATTAGGAACATTGAGTAACTCAATGGGCAATGACAGAGTGCATGAATAATGATACCAGGATAGTATCAGCAAAATGGAAATGTGTATATAAACACACACGCACAGGAGTACTTGTGAACCGAGTGTATCATGAGCACTGTTTCTAAAATTCTGAGCCATGGGTGGATTAGATATTTATCCTATCTATTCTTATAATTTACCTGTTAGTACAACATCAACTTTATTGGCAGGAAGTCCTAAATTGGTCGTGTAGATAACTGAGAATTTTAATCATGAATGCGTGTTGCACTTTGTCAAATGCTTTTTCAGCATCTATTGATACGACCATGTGATTTTCCTTTTTTTTTAGCTGGTTGATGTGATGGATTACATTGATTTTCCAATGTTGAACCAGCCTTACATACCTTGGATAAATCCTACTTGGTCATGGTATGTAATTCTTCCCATATGTTGTTGGATTCAATGTGCTAGTACTTTGTTGAGGATTTTTGCATCTACATTCATGGCAGATATTGGTCTGGAGTTTTCTTTCCTTATACGGTCATTGTTGGTTTTTGTATCAGGGTTAATGTTGGCCTCACGGAATGAGTTAGGGAGCATTCCCTTTCCTCCTATCCTCTGAAAGAGACTGTGGAGAAGTGGTATAATTTCTTCCTTAGATGTTTGATAGAATTCACCAGTGAACCCATGTGGACCTGGTGCTTCCTGTTTTGGGAGGTTATTAGTTACTGACTCAATTTATTTAATAGACACTGGCCTATCGGCTCGTCTGTTTCTTGTATGAGTTTCGGCAGACGGTATCTTTCAAAGAATTGGTCCACTTCATCTAGGTTATCAAATTTGTGGGCACAGAGTTTATAGTATTCCTTTATTATCCTTTTAATGTCCATGGCACCTATAGTGATGTCCTCTTTTCATTTCTGATATTTGTGTCTTCCCTGTTTTTGTCTTAGTTAGCCTGTTTAAAGGCTTGTTGATTTTATTCGTCTTTTCAAAGTACCGCGTTTTGGTTTCCTTGATCTCTACTGATTTCCTGTGTTCAATTTCATTGACTTCTAATTCTTATTATTTCTTTTCTTCAGCTTACTTTGAATTTAATTTGCTCTTCTTTTACTAGTTTCCCAAAATGGAAACTTCGATTACTGATTTTAGATCTTTCCTCTTTTCTAATATACACATTTAATGTTACAAATTTCCCTCTAAGCACTGCTTTCACTGCATCCCACAAATTTTAATAAGCTGTGCTTTCATTTTCATTTAGTTCCAAATAATTTTAAATTTTTTTCTTGAGCTTTCTTTTTTGAACAATGTGCTATTTAGATGTGTGTTATTTAATCTCCAAGTATTTTGGGGGATTTTCCAGTTATCTTTCTGTTTTTGATTTCTAGTTTAATTCCATACAATGTCTGAGACAGATACCATATGTTTTCTATTCTTTTAAATTTGTTAAGGTATGTTTCATGGCCCAGGATGTAGTCTATCTTGGTGAATATTCCATGTGAGTCTCGGAAGAATGTGTATTCTGTTGTAGTTGAATGAAATAGTCCATCAACAGTTGACTGAAGGTTTTATTCAGTGTTCAACTATATCCCTACTGATTTTCTGCCTGCTGCATCTGTCCACTTCTCAGAGAGGGGTGTTGAGGTCTCCAATTATGATCGTGATTCATCCATTTCTCCTTGTGGTTCAATTAGTTTTGTCTGGTATTGTTTGATGCTCTATTCATAGGCAGAAATTTGGAGAATTGACAACTTTATCACTGTCTCTTCCCATCACACATATGTTACTCCTTCTATAATTGTCCCACAGTCCTTGGGTATTCTAGTTTTTTTCTTTGTTATCTTCACTTTTCAGTTTTAGAGATTTCTATTGAGATATACTCTAACTCAGAGATTCCTTCCTTAGCAATGTCCAGTCTACTAATAAACGCATCAAAGGCATTCTACATTTCTGTTACAGTGGGTTTTTTTTTTAATCTCTGGTATTTCTTTTGGTTCTTTCTTAGGGTTTCCATCTCTCTGCTTATATTGCCCATCTGTTCTTGCATGCTGTCTACTTTATCCATTAGGACCCTCAGCACATTAATAATAATTCATTTTAAATTTCCAGTCTGATAATTCTAACAACCACGCCATGTCTGGTTCTGATGCTTGCTTGTCTCTTCAAATTGTGGTTTTTGCCTTTTGGTATACCTTGTAATTTTTGGTTTTTTTTTGGATAGATGGCTATAATGTATCAGGTAAAAGAAGCTGCTATAAACAGGCATTTACTAATGTGGTGGTGAGGGGGAGGGGAGGGGAATGCATTCTACAGTCTGTGCTGAGAGCTTAGGCTGTCAGTGAGCCTGGGGCAACAGGGACCCTAAACAGACAGAAGGCCCTGCTCAGAAGCTGCGATTCCAGACCTTAAAATCTCAAAACAGGACACGCACCAAAGGTTGGCATCAACGATTCTGTCTTCTCTGCTCCAGCCTGGGTTACTGACGACATGCATGAAAACTGTAGTGCATTTAGAAAAAGGATATTACCGTCCATTCATACTCAGAGTAAGTGCATGCAAGCCCCAGATGTTTATTTTTAGCAAATATATTTGAGGTATCATTTTTTTCATTGTTTGTTTAGTCTCTTTTTACAAAAAAAGAAACAACTTGTATTTCACTCCAACATTACTCAGTTCAAAGGTTTTCATCTAAAAAGTCAAATCATAACAGATGAAGATCTTGGCTCTATTTCAACATTAATATCTATGGTTAGTAGGTTTCATTTACATACTGATTATGTTCATGTCATATGAAGTACGCCAGGTCATTCGAATAAATGTATATTGTTTCTAAAGAGCAAAGAGATGGGGCTCAAAACTGTTATGACTTTAAAATTCTGTACAATTTTCTTATATTTACATGTACCGTGCCCTTTGAAACAGGTAATCCATCCAGTCGACGGCAGGAGCCTTCTCCTCTTTTCATGTATAACTGAGTAATTATCTCAACCACAACAATGCGTTCTGAAAATGGATTAAATTTCTGGAGAAAATAAATAATGTTCAAGCCAGTGAATAACTTTCAAGCAATGGAGGAGAATGAATGTTTGTAATTAACATGTTTGCTAATGTTTTCTACATTTTTGTTTGTAATTCAACATCAGAAATCTAAATTTTTTCTGTTGAAAATATAGTTGCTGGCCCAGAGGGCTCTTGGTACAGAAAAAAACAAAAACCAACTATTCACGACAACGTGGCTTCTGCCCTCTAAAACTGCAGGCCACACAGCTTAATGTAATGTAAAATAAAGTATCATACAAAGGTCTGATCTTCTCAAGCTAGTTGTCTAGTTTATTTTAGATAAAAGCCAAAAGAAATCATCAATGTCCAGCCAGAAACTTGTTTCCAGTGTTTTGGTACATATGTTCCTGAATATTTATGCCTATCCATTCATTCCCTGCCTCTCTCCCACTTTTCTACCCTGAAAGCCTTGGCCTTGAAATATGACATCAGCAACTGCCGGCCTTCACTCAAATCATACACCAGTCCTGCTAATCTCCACACAGATCATTCTTAAGAACTAATTAATTACATTGTGAATTATGTGTATAGTTATATATAAATATTTTAATATAATTATGCCTATATTTATACGCATGTTTGTATGTATATATCTATTACATATATACATATATTTTAATATTTATGTGTATGTATGCAACATAATTAATATTGAAAGTTTAATTTATTAAATGTTTAAAACGGCAACAGATACATTAAGGAGTTCTGCCTCTATTAGGATGGTGAGCACTAGGGCAGTTAGAAGGTCAATTACAAGGACTACAATTAGGACATATCTAGAAACTAACTACAAAACTATAAATGTGGAGTTTTTAATGAACTGTATGTACAGAGAAGTATAAATGATCTAAAACCGGGCAAGGTGGGCCCTTCCTCAGCAAGCAGAGGGTTCTGCTGGGAGAAGGGGCAGCCAGTGTGGGGCTAAGGAGCCAGTGTGGGGCTAAGGAGCCAGACGCACTGGCATCTGGAGGAACCCAGATCTGGACCTGGTTCTCTCCTGTCTGGGTGTTGCTGAGTGCCTACGGGCACAGGGACTGGAGATCAGAGAACTCTCCTGCAATCTCCTGTCTTCAATCACCGGGGAGGGGGAGGGCCTGTAATGCATACATAAAAGCTTTCTCAATACTTTTGAAACCAGAGGTGAAATAAAACCAAACCTGCAGCCGCTCCCAAACCTAGCTCAATTCCTACCTGACCCCAAGTGGTCAGTCCCTGTATGAGTGTCCTGTGCCTGCTGTAACAAACTACTGCAAACTTGGTGGCTTAAAACAACAGAAACCCATTCTCTCACTGTTCTGCGGGCCAGAAGTCTGGAATCAAAGCGTTGGCAAGGCTGCGCTCCCTCTGAAAGCTCTAAGGGAAAGCCATCCCTCGCCTCTTCCAGCATCCCAGGGCCCCAAGTACTCCTTTGGCTGGGGCTGCATCTCTCCACGCTCCCGTGTCTTCTCGTCTGTCTCTTACAGGACACTTGTCACTGGAGTTGGGGCCCATCTGAACAATCCAGGATGATCTCATCTCAAGATCTTTGACTGAATTACATCTGCAAATACCCTCTTTCCAGGTAAGGTTCCAATCATAGGTTATCGAGGTAGGGAGGTGAATCTATCTTTTTGGAGGCCACCATTCAACTCACTACGGTCCCTTACACTAGCTGCCTAAGAGAAGAAAAAGCATGGCCTCTCTGGAGGAAAATAATATCTACTTTAGTCTTTAGAGTAGATATACACACATCCAGCATACACCCATCTTTTATACACACATCCAGCATACGTGAAAAATTATGAAATGTAAAGAAACAAAATAATGCAACTCATAATCAAAAGATAATACAGCCAACAGAGGCAAGCCTACAGATGATCCAGATGTTGAAATGAGTGGTCAAAGACATTAACATTATTATTTTAAATATGTTAAAGGAAATAGGAAAAAGGTAAACCAAATGGACAAACGATAGAGAAATGCATCAGAAAAACATATTATCTACAAAAGAACCAAGTGGATATTCTAGAATTTAAACTTCCATATCTGAAGTCAAGAATTCATTGATGGGGCATAACAGCCGACTAGGGAACAGCAGCAGGAAGGACAAGCAGTAGGAAAGACAGACCAATAGAGACTGTCTGAATTCAAGCACAAAAAGACAAAGACTGGAAAAAAATAGAACAAATCATGAGAGATGTGGGATACTCTCAAGTGGTCTAACGTTAAGTGTAACTATTATTCCAGAAGGAGAGACAGAGCGTGGGCACAGTCGACGTTTGACGAGATAATAGCTGAGAATTTTCCAAAATGTATGATGAACATCAACTCACATATTCAAGAAACCAAGTTAACTCCGAACATGAAAAATACGAAGAAAAACCCACCAAGGCACGTCACGTCAAACTGCTAAAAAGGAAAGATCCAGAGATTACCAGACCAAATAGAAAGCAAGACTCAACTACGTCTGCTTTTATACCTGATTTGTATCTGCTTCAATCCATAAGGATAGAGAGATTGAAAATAAAAATGCTGAATTAAAGAAGTCTGACACAAAAGGGTACACTGTGTAAGACTCCACTTACAAGAAAGGCAAGAACAGCAAAAAATTAATTTACGATAAAACAGAAGTCAGAATAATGGTTACCTCTGGGGGTTCTGTGAGGGGGCTCTGATACTGACTGAGGAGGGCTGGAGAGAAAATTTTTGAGTAATGGAACCTTGATGGTAGTTACAGGGACAGATACATATATAAAAATTAATTAAGCCGTACACTTAAGATGTGTACATTTAACTCTTTATAAATTATCATATAGTTTTAAAAAAAAAACAAAACAAAGCAAAACAGGAATGGGCCCATAAACATTTACTCCAATGTGACATGCTTGTTAGTCCAATAATAAGATTCTGAATTGACAGAACCCTACATAATCCTTCATTTATTCGTTCATTCAATACACCAATACTAACTGAGCACTTACTACACACCTGGGAGTATTTTAGGCACTAGGAATATATCAGTGAACAAAATGGGAATAAAATTCCTTGTTTTTTGAAGCTCACATTCTAGTAGGGATAATCAGATACTATCAAATCAAGTAAATTTTTTAGTAAGTTAAAAGGTGGTAAAAACTGGGGGAAAAAATAGAGCAGAGTTAGAGGGGTTAGGAGTGTGCCAGTTGGGAGTTGTTGCAATTTTAAATAAAGTGGCAAAGGGAGGCTTCACAGAGTTGAAGGAGTTAGAGATCTGGATTATGGGGGAGAATGTCACAGATACGGGGAGCGGCCGATGCGAGGACCCCAAAGCCGCAGCCTGTGTGCTCAGAACAGCACGGAGTCTCGGTCAGCGGAAGCAGGGTGAGCAAGGGAGAGAGTGGGGAGGGCGGAGGCCAGAGATGTGACGTCAGGAAGGGCAGGGGCCTTGGCTTTGACTCGTGGGTGGGAGAGATCGGGGCGCTAGAGGGCTTTATGCAGAAGAGTAACATGCCTGTCCTGCGTTTCCAAGAGTCAGTCTGGCTGCTGCCCTGGGACGGCCCGGAGCACAGGGCAGGTGGCCAGGTTGGAAGCTGGGAGACCAGGTGCAGGTGAGCAGTGCTGGTAGCCTGGACAAGAGTGGGGTCAGCAGAGATGGTGAATAGAAGCCTGATTCTATGTATGTTTCAATGCTGGAGTCAAACAGTTTACTGTCCGATTTCAATATTAGTTATGACAGAAAGGGACGAGTCAAAGATAAGGTCATGTTTTTGACGTGAGCAATGGGAAGGATGGAATGGCCTTTGCCCAAGAGGGAGAAAGCAGTGGGCGGAAAAGGCTTAGAGAAGAAGATCAGGGATTCAAATCTGGGACATGCCGCGTCTGAGATGCCGATCAGGTACCAACTGGATTCGTGGGCCAGGCAGTTGAGACAGGAGTTTGGAGTCCATCAGCATATATGTGATATTCAAAGCCATGACATTTGATGAGATTTCAAAGGAAGTAAATACAGTTGAAGAGGTCCCGTGACAAGCCCTGATGCACGCAGGTATTGAGAGTTGGGGAGACAAGAAGGGATCCAATAAAAGGACTCTGAGAAGGAACAGCCAATGAGTGAGGAGGACAAGCAGAGAACGTGGTGTCCTGGGAGCAAGATGAAGGAAGTGTTAGCAAGAGCAAAGACATCTCCTCCAAAGAGGTCTCCTTCCAACGGAGGCAGAAAAACGCCAGGAGACTCCAGAGGGCGCAGGGCACAGACTGGGACTGGGGTGGGGCAGAGTCAGGAGGTGACCTGGGAGTGTGGGCTTCTTGGTCCAACAGCCATAAACAGGGATGAGGGGCACAATTCCCAGCGGAATCAGAGTAAGTGGT
>NW_020175053.1:1035770-1041443 GCF_003031525.2 Neophocaena asiaeorientalis asiaeorientalis
GATCTTCTCCTCGGCTTCTGGGGGTGAAGGAGAGGCAGAGTGGGAGACTGGGACCCCTCCCAGCACAGGGACCAGTCCTGAATGTGCTCTACATCCTCTTCCATCAGCTCTAACTCACTGTCCAGCTCGTGAGCCCTGCTCTCTGGCCGAAAGCACCCCAGGGAACACCAAGGACAAAGGAGTCTTCCAGCCCCAGCAGGAGCTCGCAGGGCTCACAACACTGTTTTGTGGGGTTGGGGAGAGAAGACCTACCCCCATTCAATGTCTTCCAGGCGAACTTTCCAAAATTAAGTTACAGAGAGCAGAGAAGATTTGAGCCTATTTAAGTCCTTCCCACTGGAAAAAAAAAAAATCAAAGAAATTCTGTAGTTTTAACTTTTAAGAATTTTAGGCGCCAGTGAGTGTTACAGGGATCAGCTTCACGCTTTACTGAAATTCAGGAGCACAGCTGCCCACATTGCCACCGAAATACGTAAATATCCTGTAACTCAGGTGAGGAAATTGATTCAGTGAGCAACTCTGCATGAGCTGCTCCCGTCAAGGGGGTGGGTGATGGTTATTGCAGCCCATCCTCCTCTGAAGACTGGCCCAAATGCCACACATCGGCTGCTAAATGCCACCATCGTAGTCATCTTTGTCATTTCTTTTAAAAATATTTTTTTCGGGACTTCCCTGGTGGTCCAGTGGGTAAGACTCTGCGCTTCCACTGCAGGGAGCATGGGTTCGATCCCTGGTTGGGGAACTAAGATCCCGCATGCCATGTGGTGCAGCCAAAAAAATAAAAAATACAATTTTTTTTTAGTAAAGGAACAACTATGGCATCACAGCTATCACCAGTTTAAAGGCAAGCACACTGGGAAGTAGCCCATTTAACTAATGACAGCCCATGTGCTGCACATCGTGAACAACGGCCCCAGAGCATCTAACAGGAAGGTCTCTGATTCTCCACTCTGTTCGCTGTGGTTCTTAGCCTGGAACTGCCAAGGCAGAGAACACCGGAGCACCGGACGACCAGTAAGGAAGACAGAGGCCCCCAGACGGGAAGTCGGCAATAAAGGTGCAGCCAACACAGGCAACTAGGAGAAGTACCGAGGAACCCCAATCTCCACCCTGCTCTAGGTGGGCAGGTGAGCTGAGCCCTCGCTGCCACAGCAGAGTGGCTGATCCTCCCAGTGTGGGGCAGTGGGAACACTTCGGTCCTTTCAAAACCGACAGACCCACAAGGGATCCAAGTTCCACCTCTCGCTAGCCAAGTGACCTTGAGCGCGATGCTTATACAGCCTGACCTTTGAAGTCCTCAGCACAGAATGGAGGTGATGGTGCCCAGCTCTCCAAGTGCAGGGTTTCCTAACCGTGAGCTGTGATGTATGAAGGTGCCTGATGCAGAGCAGGCGTCACAAGCAGGGATCATGGGCGATGATATTATCAGGTGAAGAAGAAAAAAAAAAGCAATCTTTGGAGGTGACAGTGGCGTTAGGTTGGGAACCCGACAGTTCATCAGGAGACCGTGGTCTGGGGCTCTAGTCCATCAACCTCCAGTGTCTGTTCAGGCAGCTGAGAGCAAACCCACCTGAGCCGCACTAGGGTATCTGGGCTCAGCGGCAGGTGGTCCAGGGAAGGGAGGCAGGCTCCCATCTGGCCTCAGAGCCCCATCACCTCACCTGGATGTGTGGAAGCCTCCCACCTGGACCCGTGCACTCTGGAGGTGGGGTGTCAAACCTCTCACCCCTTACTGGGTACTGGATTACCTACTTGCATATTTACCGAGTAAAGCTGAGCTAACCGATTTGCCAGGGTTTTCTGCCCGGTGTTAGAGCTGCACGTGGCCAAAAGCAGCTGCAGTGGATCGTGTGACACGATCATCCATTTGGGGCAGATACACTGGGATGAATCAATCTCTTCTAACTCTCAGACTCTTTGAGGAACAAACACAAATGTATGCAAACAGCAAACGCAGAAAAGCCTCACCAACATTTCTGCAGCTGAAAAATGGCTGAAATTTATTTTTATTATGAAAACATTATTTTAGGGGTAAAATATTTTGTCACTGAGGAGAAAACATTCTTAAAATTCCATGCAATCCCTGCTCCCTCTCAGTTTAATTTCTGCAGATGCTTATTGCTTATCTGATTGGCCTTATTAGCTATTCCATACAGCCTGGTTTCCCTGTGCTAGAAAAACAAAATGGAATTTTGAAGAACGATTTGCAAACCAACCCAGAACAGACAGCATCGTCGTACGTGTTGGTGGACCCTGACGGTCAGCGGCCGAGGGGCCGAGGGGTCGGCTTCGCCGCCCCAAGGACGGCTCCTCTGTTCTCTGCACTCCTGCCTGTGCCTGCCTGCTGCAGTCTCAGCCTCGCCCCCTACATCTCTCCTGCATCTGCATCCCGCTCACACGGTTGGTCACACAGTGACTAGGACACGCCCAAAGCACACAGGGCGGCATCAGCATCACTGGTGACTACGTCAATGGCTGCTTCTCCCACGAGTGCAAGTATCACCCCCAATTAGTCCCTAACCTAGAGCCCCTCAAACAGAACCTTGGAATCTCAACTTGACTTTGGATACACATAATTCTTACCCTTAAAGTGTGGGTCTTGGGTTGAAATTCTGAATAGATTATCACTAGCTAAATCACATCATTTATGAAACCGTTTGCTCCTACAGAGCTATCTATCCAAAAAAAAGTGTCCAAAGCCTTGTAAGTGTAAAACCCTGATCCCCTCCCCCAGGTAAAGAATGCTCCCACGGGAGTTGAGAGACTTCAGTGCAAAGCCTGAATTCTCTGAGCATCTAACAGTATCAGTGACATCCCCAAGTGTGTCCCCAGAGGGCAGAGAAATGGCTCTGACTGCAGACCTTCATCCTGAGATCCGGAGACTGACGACCACTGCTAAGGGCGAGTGGCGTGGCGGTGACTGCACTGCTTTTCATCCGAGCCTGAGCTGCCATCCTCCGGTGTCCAGACCCTACAAGCACAGGCAGCGAGACTCAGCCAGTCCCGACCCCCCAGAGGGAACAGTGGGCCACTCAGAGGACCCTAAATCCTGGCTCCTGACCCCTTGCGCCCTCCCTTGTCTGCTGGAGCAGGAGGACAGACTGTCCCCACGGGGCCGCCGTGCCACGTCTCAGTGGAGGAGCCCTGCCGGGAGGAAAGGGCTGCCACCCTCCTCTCACGGCGGGGGGAGGGCTAGGGGACAGACACGGAGACAGACCTGGAGAGCGGGTGGGGGAGCAGGAGAAAGACTGGCAAAGCTGCTTCAGACCCTGGATTCAGCCGCGCGTGTCACCTGGTCTACACCCGTGTCAGTGAGCCAATCACTCCTGCCCCTTTTCACCTGTGCTAGGTTAGTCCTGATTCCTCAGGACTGCAGCAGAACCTTGACAAACACTCCGTAAGGAATTCCTTCAAGATCAGAAATTCCACCCAAAAGGCAAGGCTGTGCGGGGCCCTGCGTAACTTAGAGACAAGGCTAGAGAGCTGGGCCTAACAGAGCCGCTGACAGTTATGGTCAGTACCGGAGGCCCTGGCGCTCCCGCCACTCTGGACGGTACTGACCAGGCCTCTGTCTTGGTCCCCAGCGGCCGACACTGGCCTTTCTCAGGTGTCCTCTGCCTGCGCAGCTGCAGCCTGGGCTCTGCTGTCCTCTCATGGTGGCCACTGGACTCCTGCTTAGGGCAACTGCCAGACTCACATTTGCACAGGTGTAAACCCACGTGCGCTCACGGCCACCTCGGGGTGCTGGGGAGAGCCCGGCCCAGCGCGGTGGACGGCCTCCCCTTCCCTCCCCGCTCACCTGCACCCCGCACCTCTGAATCCAGCCCGCTTCTTCCATCCCTCCCCCTTTCTCGATGCCACTCTGACTCCCAAGCTAATCTAAAGCCGGCTTTCACCTTCCCTTAGTCTCTCTTTGTATTTTATTGTTGATGAAACATCATATTCTTCATAGTAGACACACCTTCACAGAGAAGATGTGAGGAACACAATTCAAACACGGCACAATCCCCACACCGAAGCTCACCTGGAGGCCTCTCACACTCAGCCCTGAGTGGTGGTCATCTCAGCCCGTTTGTCAGTTTCATCTCCCATCCCTGCCCATCTGATTTATTACCTGCTTGTAATAAGATGCCTGATATGTATCAGGGAGAGATAAAAGACTATTTCAAAACCCAGAAACTCTGCACTGCTCTCAATGTACACTTCACTTATTCTAATCTTTACTGAGATCTTGAGACCTTTGCCTCATTTCTGTTTCTCGTGTCAGTATTCTGACCACTGGCTGTATAATAAATATTTTTAAAGAAATAAATAACCACGGGTCTAAAAACGTTTAGTTTCTACTGTGTTTTTTTCTCGTGTGTCCCTCGGTCTGCTTCTCCCTTTCAGCCACTTGCCTTGGCCTTCAGCAAATTCAATGCCACTCCCAGAAGCCTAAACTTTAATAGAATTCTACAAACCAGTCAAGATGGAAAAGAAATGACATGTGTTTAACAAGTAGTGACTGAAGGTCTCTCAGCCTTTTCCAAGTGGACACCTAACTGACGAGGAGTTTAAATGTCGACAAAGATGGGCTGGTCCCGCAGCCCTGGAGCACGACTGTTAAATCACTGAACGGCAGACACGGTCCCTCAGTCTGGTGAGGCAACACCTGGTTCTGAGGATGCCCACGGGCCGGAAAACATGTTCAAGGGTACAATCAGGTCAGGTTAAATATTTAGACAATTTCACTGATTTTGTTAGTGTTTAACCAGTCTCTCTCCTCTCGTCTGAATTAGATTTTGGCTTCCAAAAGGGATAAAAATCTCTTCAATGTTCTAAGCTTCTGATATTTGCTAGTAATGTTAAAGAGACAGCAGAAACCTGACCTTCAGACACAAGCTGACATGGCAGATGCAAGGATCAGGTGTGGAGGATCCCAAGTCCAATGCAGGCTTGTTCGCATCTTGGGACAGCTCACTGGCCCTCACGCCCTGGAGAGGGCTCTCCAGGTGGATGTGTGCTGGCCACCAACTCTGTGTGTCACCAGATGCCCTAGGGCTGCACCGTCCACTGCTACAGCCATTCCCCACATGTGGCTATTTTCGTTTAAATTAATTAAACTTAACTATAATTCGGTGAACTAGGAGTTTGGGGTTAGCAGATGCAAACTATTACATATAGAGTGGATAAGCAACAAGGTCCTACTGTATAGCACAGGGAACTATATTCAATGTCCTGAGATAAACCATAATGGAAAACAATATTTACATACATATATATTTATATGATTACTGCACAGAACCTACTGGTAATAAATACACATAGAACTTACCACCCGGACAAGTGGGCAATGTGGGCTTGAAGAGGGACACTGAGCCCTATTGCCATGAGATGGCAGGAGTGGTGGGGTCAGGGGAAGGTTTCAGCCACACTACCCACAGCCCTAAGCAAAGGGGAACCTCTATGACCTTAGTCTTGAATACATATAGTTTCTGGGGCTTCCCTGGTGGCGCAGTGGTTGAGAGTCCACCTGCCGATGCAGGGGACGCGGGTTCGTGTCCCAGTCCAGGAGGATCCCACATGCCGCGGAGTGGCTGAGCCCCTGAGCCATGGCCGCTGAGCCTGCGTGTCCGGAGCCTGTGTTCCACAATGGGAGAGGCCACAACAGTGAGAGGCCCGTGTACCGCAAAA